>NW_006408607.1:10908599-10911620 GCF_000296735.1 Chrysochloris asiatica | reverse complement strand
GTAAGGACACAACATCTCCACCACCACTGGACAATGAATAAGAAAGACCACAGAGGAATAAATGTATTTGAATTATGGTGTTGGCAAAGACTATGGAAAGAGCCATGGACTACCAGAAGAACAAATAAATGTGTTTTAGAAGTACAGTCAGAATGCTCATTAGAAGCGAGGATGGTGACACTTTGTTTTTTGTTCTTTTGGCATTTTGTTAGGAGGGATCAGTCCCTGGAAAATCACACCATGCTTGGTAAAGGAAATCATCAACAAAGAGAATGACCCCCAACAAGATGGATTGATAGTTATGTCTACAATGGACTTAAACATAGCAACAGTTGTGAGGATGGTAGAAGACTGGGCAGTGTTTCATCCTCTTGTTCAGGGTAACTGTGAGTCAGAACTGACTTGATTGTGCCTAACTACAACAATAACATATAGCAAGTGTGATAATGCCTCACTGAATTAATTCTAATATAGATGCATATTAAACCAAGACATTCCTTTTCACTAGTTACCATTGCAGTCTGTTCAGGGGTCAGTGCTTAACTCTATTTGGTCAATGCTATCCCAGTAACTTTAGTATTAAAAAATGCTCTTTTATCATCTATAATAAGATTTTCTATTGGAACAATATAAATGTACCATTTACTTTGAGGGGTGGTATTTCTGTGCCCATTTTACTTATGAGACAGGTGGCAACTGAGGTGTGGGAAAATTAGGTAATTTATCTGTGATCTCAACACCGTTTTTATAGGAGTTTAATTTCAAAACAGGCCCATTTGATTTTAAAGTCGGTTGTGATTTTCATGATTAATTTAAAATATAGGTAATTGTCATAACAAGTATTTCAGGAAGCTAATATGCAAATGAAAAAACATGTATTTAATAGTATAAATATATGAATTAAAGATACAGACTCTGGCCAGATTATCTCATTTGACTGGTAACTTTCCTTTCTGCATCACAGGTATTCACTATTTGTTTTATCTGAGTCCATCATCAGATTCAGTGAATTGACCAGCTGTTTATTATTAGCATTGAAGAGACATACCCTCAAAATTCTGCTCATTCACATGAGCATGCATACAATATGATTCTTTGTTTTATTTATAAATTGTTACATGAAGTTTTACTTTCATATTAACCAAGTCTAAATAATTTACACTTAGTTTCATTAAACCTGAACATCTATTTAAATCTGCATCAAACCTTATAAATATGTACTGCAAAAGTAAAATTTATCCTTTAGGACCTCTGAGTAAGTCAGTGAATAATGCATTTGTACCCTTCAAACTAGATTTAAGATATATGCTACAAAATTTTAGACATAAGTAATAATTACTAGTATTTATTAAGTGCTGCATAATTTCAAAGACATTCATTCTTTTTTTCAATAAACACTTATTCACATCTGGCATCTCTAGTAGCATAGTGGTTATGAGTCAGACTGCCAACCTCAAGGTTGTTCCGTGGGAGAAAGATGAGACATTCTGCTCTCATAAAGATTTACAACCTCGGAAACCTGTGCAAGGTCACTATGAATCAGAACCAACTCCATGGTGCTTACCAACAACAACAACAACAACAAAGAGGCAGTAAAAATTATTTCCCCACATTTACTATTGAGAAGTTCATAGATTAGAGTGAAAAACAAACCACAAAACAAATATTTGTAGCTTGATTCAAGAGTTCTTAGATAACAGAGGGTAAGTTGCTTAACTGGGCTTCTGGTGGAGAGAAAGGTTTAGAAAAGATGCTATTTGTACTGAAATTTGAAGGTTAAGTAAGCACTTAGCAATCCTGGGGTTCAGGACCATAGTTTCAGTAGACATCAAGGTCTACTGGTACAAAAGAGTTAACAAAGAGGAGAGAGTGAGTGGGGTTTTAAAACTTGTGAGTGGACATCTCAGGTGCAACTACTAGTTTCTCCCCATCCAGACAATCAGTGGAAAAAAAAAAAAAAAAAGAAAAAATGGAAACAATTACACCAAAAAATGAATGGACTATTCAATCTTCATCCTTCATGTCTTTGACACCAAAAGAACTAGAATAGTACCCAAGTAACACCAACAAATTCACTAAAAGGGATCACAATAGGAAGTTGTGACTGAATGGAAGAAAAATGCAGAACAAAATTCAGAATTACAAAAACAACCAGGCCTACTTATCAAATAGAAACTGGTGGAACCCCAAAGACTATGACCCTTAGTCTACTTTCAAGCCTTGGCTGAACTCATCCCATTGACTCACTTTTCAGCCAAACAATAGAAAAGTCTACAAGATGAACAATGACACTAAGGTGGTATGCACTGATTAGAATATTCAGCCATTTGAGATCAAAATGACATTGGCCCAGGGACAAAGTTCAGAAGGTTAGAAGGGTTAGGAAAGGAGGAATGGAAATGATAAACATAAGATAAAAATAGAATGAATGATGTTATATTGTGGGAATTGCAGTCCATGACATTAAATAAAATATGTATGAACTGTTGAATTTTTTCAACACTTTTTTTGCAAAATAAGGGAGATGAATATAAGGAACACCATGCAAAGTAATGGATTAACACAGTAGCAGCAACAATGGGCTCAGATATAGCAAAGATTGTAAGGTTTGCACAGGACCAGGCAGTATTTCATTATGTTGTGCATAGGGTCACTATGAGTCATTACCGACTTGATGACACCTAACAATAACAACGTAAAGTAATGTTGTTGTTGTTGTTAGGTACCATCGAGTAGGTAATGACTAACAGTGACATTATGCACACCAGAACAAAAAAGGAATACTATGTGTTAAAATTCAAAAGTGTAAGAGTAATTGTACTGCTATAACAGAAATTTCTACAGATGGGTTGCTTTTGTCTCTCTCTGTGTTAACTCTAGAGCAAGTTCTTTGCCTCTTTACAAATTCTATTCCTGCATTCCTTGGAGAACATACTATGTATCTTCCCTTACATTTGTCTTCACTTGCTTGTTTGCATAAACTGTTCTTATATAGTTAAAAAAGAGATCGGTTTATGACAT
>NW_006408607.1:10905907-10908134 GCF_000296735.1 Chrysochloris asiatica | reverse complement strand
GGTTTCCGAGGGTGTAAATCCCTGGTAGTGTAATGAATTAAAAACTGGTGTGCTAACCTGAAGTTCATCAGTATGAATCGACCTGCTGTTACATGGGAAAAATATGAGACTTTCTGCTACAATAAAGATTTAAATAAAGGTCACTATGAACATGAATCTACCAAGGTGGTGGTGAATGTACATTTATATTTCAGGTTTTGACATAGATTGGAAAGAACATATACTAATAAAGAAAAAAAAACTGCACACTTTTAAACAAATATGGTAAATATTCGTATAGTATTTCTTATGTTATTGTTGTTATTGGGTGGCATTGAGTAAGTTTCAATTCATAGTACTCTATACATAACAGAAAAAGACACTGCCCCCCTCCTGCTCTATGCTCATAATTATTTTGTATGAACCCATTGTTGCAGCCACTTTATTTATTGTAGAAGCCAAGAACAATTTTAAATAAAATCCAATATTACTCAGTTGCTATCTAGAGTAAGTTTCTATGATATAAACTATTGTCTTCACAATTTTACAAACGAACATGTTGTAAAATTTTACAAATTTAAATATGAGTCACATAATGTGAGTAGCTTGCTCATTGTCATCCAACTAGCATGATGCTGTTAGCATTCAAATCTAAATGGCTAGTCCCAGGGTACAGGCTACCCACCACAACATAACAGGCATTTCTAAGGTTTCTGTAGTTCTTGCCATGTGCCAGGCATTGTGATAATTCCTTTAATTCTCAAGACAACCTTTTGAGCTAAGTGATTTGTTTTGTCCCTATTTTGTTCTATATGTCCCTATATGAGAAAACTGAAAATCTATGTTTTGAGCAAAATAATACAAATCTGAAAAAAAACAAACAAACAAAAAAAAAAAAAACAACTCTGTGGAATACCTGATTCCAAATATGAGACCTAATATCACAGATTTATTTCACATGTTTTTTTTTTTTTTGTATTTTTACTATTTCCAGAAAACCACCACATGTCAATGGACTAGATGTTTGGGATACAGTGAGGCATAAATCAGTGTTTGATATTTTATTATTTGGTAAGATAGTCAGAAGTATGTACATTTAACTTTGGTTCACTGCATTATGTGCTATGATATAAGGCATTAAATAAAAAGAGGGTCTTCTTAGAAAAATAATAAGAAAAGGATATACATTAAAAAATAAGTAGCAAAGTCCAGCTTACATTCTTGTTAAGTATCAATATTTTTATAATCATGGATGTTTTCACTAAATCTCTTGATATATTATCTATAAAAATGTTCACTAGGGCATGACAAAATAAATTTTCTGTAGATTATTTGGAAAAATCTCCACTCTTGAGATAGCTTCTTATCAATCCAATTCAACAGATATCTTTGCACACTCTATTTAATACTGAAATTTCAAAATATAGATAAATATTCCTCAAAATTAGGAGTCTCAGTTGAGATATTTTTTTTTTTTTTACATATGTGTTGTAATCAGTCTTAAAGGTGGTAAAAATGCTCTTCTCCAGGTGATTAAGAGGAAGGAGTGCATTTATATAGAGAGGTCTAAGAGAGATTGAGAGCATAGCTTTTGCTAAAACCACTTGCTGTCCTGTCAACCATGACTCACAGCAACTCCATGTATATCATAGTAGAACTGTGCACCACATAATTTTCAACATTGATTTTTAATAATTAGATTACTAGGATTTTCTTCTGTGGTATATCTGGATGGATTCTAACCACTAATGTTTTTGTTAACAGCCTAGTGCATTAATCCATTACCTCATGCAGGAACTCTTATTTTTCATCCCACTGCCAATTCCTTGTGAAATTATATAGTGTTTCCATGACTGTAAATCTTTATAGGTTCAGGTAGACTTATCATTCTGTCATTAACAAACTACTAGGTGTGAACTGCTAAACTTGTGATTTGGTATCAGATTCTTAGCTACAGCACCACAAGAGTGTCTGCTTGTTAAGATATAGATTCATGTCAATGCCAAGAGGGATTGGTAGGAGTAGTGGAAAACAGTGATTTAGATGGAAGAAATGTGAGCAGTGACACTAAACTATAAAAATAAATCACATTGAAGAAATCAGAGGATCTTTCTTTGTTTGCTACAGCAAGAAAATAAAGAGATATGTCATGAAATGTAAGTAAAGAAGGGTTGAAAAGGGCATTTGATAAATTGTTGTTGTTGTTAGGTGACATTGAGTCAGTACCGACCCATAGTGACCTTATTAT
>NW_006408607.1:10902396-10904022 GCF_000296735.1 Chrysochloris asiatica | reverse complement strand
CTTTTCCTTTTTTCTTATCTTCTCAATGACTTTTTGCTTTCTTCAAGTATGATGTTCTTGATGTCATCCCACAACTCTTCTGTTCATCGGTCTTTAGTGTTTAATGTATCAAGCTTCTTCTTCAGATGATCTCTAAATTCAGATGGGATATACTCAGGATCATATTTTGGCTCTCATGGACTTGTTTTCATTTTCTTCGGCTTCAGTTTGAATTTGCATATGAGTAATTGATTGTCTGTTCTACAGTCTGCCCCTGGCCTTGTTCATAAAAAGGACTTATACAGATTCTTGATAAAAGGTTGGCTCTAACATTTTTTCCCACATTTATTATCAACTTCATTAAGATTTTTAATATAAATGTGTTCAGGGATTATTATGTGTAAAGTGATACTAATACATCATTCTGCATATAAGATAATCAAATTATTTAGTCAAAAGAAAAAATTTTTAAAGAACAATAACAATAAATTGGTTAGTTGTTGCTATTGTTAGATGCCATCAAGTTTGTTTTCACTCATTGTGACCCTATGCACAACAAAGTGAAACACTGCCTGGTCCTGAATTATCCCTCCAAATTTTTCCATGTGTGAGACTATCATTATTACTACCATGTTAGTCCATCTTGTTGGGGGGGTCTTCCCAATCCTGGTGCCCCTCTCAAGGAACAATTGCCTCATAGCAACCTGTCTGAAAAATGAAAAATGATGTCTCACCTGTTTGTATCTAACGAACATTCTTGGTCCACTTATTCTAAGACAGTTTTTTGTTTATCTGGTAGTCCTTGATACTTTCAATAATCTTCTCCAAGACAATAATTAAAATGCATTGATTCATCTATAGTCATCCTTAGTCATTGAACAAATTTCACACTCATATAAAGCAATTGAAAATACCTTGTCTTGGGCCAGGTACACTTTAGTCCTCAATGTTACCTCTTTGCACTTAAGAACACATTAAAGAGAGCTCTGCTATGGATTTTAAAGGGCTCACAGGAAACAAAAAAGCAAATCAGGAAGCTAAAATAGTAGCCAGATTAGATTTTTATGACCCCTCTAACCCACATTACTCCTGGGCCTAGAAATTAGCAGGAATATACTTCTATACCATCACTCATCTGTCAGTTTGTCATACTGTGGTGACTTGTGAGTTGCTGTGATTCTGTAAGATATGCAATGGGTATTTTAAATACCAGTAAGGTCACTCATTCTTCCTTTTTGGTTTTCTGATTCCAGATCTTTGCACATTTTGTTTTAATATTTGGCTTTATCTTCTCAAGCTGATCTTTGAAATGGTCTGTTCAGCTCTTGTACCTCTTCATTTCTTTTATTTGCTTTAGCATCTCTATGCTGGAGAGCAATTTTCAGTGTCTCTTCTAATATCCATTTTGACCTTTCCCTTCTTACTTTTTTTCTTAATGACTTTTTGCTTTGTTCATGTATGATGTTCTTGATGTCATCACAATTCTACTGGTCCTCAGTCTTTAATGTTTAATGTATCAAATCTGTTTTTCAGATGATCTCTAAATTCAGGTGTGGAGGCAACAGTCAGAAATCTAACGATGTATTGCATTAAGCAAATCTGATGCACAAGACCTTTTTAAAGTGTTGAAGAACAAATATGTCAGTT
>NW_006408607.1:10899687-10901763 GCF_000296735.1 Chrysochloris asiatica | reverse complement strand
CAGTAATAGGAGATCACCAGGTGGGAAGGTACTCCAAATGTGACTGGAGAAGAGTTGCCTCCTCTATGTAGAGTTGACTGTGATGACACAAATGGAGTCATCCAAGGGACTTCCATTTGCTGATGGGGCACAACTCAAAATGAGGAGAAACAGTTTTAAAAATCCATTAATAATCAGAACATGGAATGTATGACGTATAAATCTAGGAAAACTGGAAATTGCCAAAAATGAAGTGGAACACATAAACACCGATATCTTAGGCATTAGTGAACTAAAATGGACTAGTATTGGCCATTTTGATTCTGAAAATCACATGGTTTACTATGCTGGGAATGACAAATTCAAGAGGAATGGTGCTGCATACATTGTAAAAAAGAACGTATCGGTAATGAAGTACACCATTGTCTGTGATAGGATAATATCCATGTGCCTACAGGGAAGACCAGTTAATACCACTATTATTCAAAGTTACGCAACAATCACTAAGTCTAGTGAGGGGGAAATAGAAGGGTTCTACCAATTTTTTCTATTTTAAATTAATCAAACATGCAATCAAGATGTACTGATCATTACTGGTTATTACAATGCAAAGATTGGGAACAAAGAGGAAGGATCAGTAGTGGGAAAATATGGCCTTGGTGATAGAGTTATGCTGGAGTTTACATGATAGATTTCTGCAAAATCAATGATTTGTTCATTTCAAATACCTTCTTTAAACAGCATTAAATATGATTGTACACATGGACTTCACTAGATGGAATACATAGAAATCAAATTGACTACATGTGCAGAAAGAGACTATGGAAAAGCTTCATATCATCAGTCAAAACAAGGCGAGGGGCAGATTGTGGAACCAACCTTCAATTGCTTATATGCAAATTCAAACTGAAGCTAAAGAAAAAGTAAACAAAGCCACAAGAGCCAAAATAGCACCTTGAATAAATCCCAGCTGAATTTAGAGATCTTCTGAAGAACAAATTTGACACATTAAATACTAAAGACCAAAGACCAGAAGAGTTGTGGGATGACATCCAAAACATCACCAGGAAGAAAGCAAAAAGTCATAAAGAAGACAAGAAAGAAGGAAAGATCAAAATGGATGTCAGAAGAGACACTGAAACTTGCTCTCCAACATAGAGATGCTAATGCAAATGGAAGAAATGAGGAAGTACAAGAGCTAAACAGAAAATTTCAAAGGTCAGATCAAGAAGACAAAGTCAATTATTAAAACAAAATGGGCAAAGATCTTGAGTCAGAAAACCAAAAAGAAAGTACATGCTCAACATTTCTCAAGCTTGGGAAACTGAAAAAAATATTCAAGCCTCAACTTTTGTTATTGAAGGATTCTCTCAGCAAATTATTGAATGATGCAGAAAGATTCAGAAGAAGATGGAAGGAATATACAGAGTGACTGTACCAAAAGGAAATGTTTGATGTTCAACCATTTCAAGAGTTAGCATATGATCAAGAGCCAATGATATTGAAGGAAGAAGTCCAAGGTGCATTGAAGGCAATGACCAAGGCTCCAGTAATTGATGGAATAAAAATTGAAATATTTTAAGAAAGTGAGGTGGCACAGGAGGCATTCGCTTATCTATACCAAGAAATTTGGAAGACAACTATCTGGCCAACTGAATGGAAGAGATCAATATCTGTGCCGAATCCAAAGTGAGGTGACACAGTGGAATGTGGAAATCATCCGACAATATCTTTTATATCCCATGCGAATAAAGTTTTACTAACAGTAATACAGAAATGGTTGTAAGCATGCATAGACAGAGAACTTCCAGAAGTTCAAGTTGGATTCTGAAGAGGATGTGAAATGAGAGATATCATTGCAGATTTCTGATGGATCTTGGTTGAAAGCAGAGAATACCAGAAAGATGTTTACCTGTACTTTATTGAGTATGCAGATCATTCAGTTGTGTGGATCATGGCAAGCTGTGGGCAACATTTCGAAGTATGAAGATTCCTGAACACTTAATTCTGCTCATGAGGAATCTGTACATGGGCCAAGAGGCAGTTGTTCAAACAGAACATGGGAACACTGAATGGTTTAAAATTAAGAAAGGTGTG
>NW_006408607.1:10896449-10898059 GCF_000296735.1 Chrysochloris asiatica | reverse complement strand
CCCCAACGAGATGGATCGGCCAGGTGGCATCATTGATGGCATTGAGTGAGGCGGTGGTAGTGAGGTTGGCCCAGGATCGGACATTGTTTTGTTCTGCTGTGCATGGGGTGGCTATGAGTCGGTTCCAACTCAATGGCACCTGACAACAACAACAATGAGTCAGTACCGACCCAATGGCACCTAACAACAACAAACACTTCTGTAATTTTAAAACAATAGGCCAAAGACCAGGGTTACATTCTTAACTCTCCTGGTTGGTGGAAATTCCAGGGGGAAAAAAAATATATGTTCCAGCAGCCCTTGCTTGGATGTTTATGTATAATTTCCATGTAGACTTTCACACAGGAGACTAGTCATTAGAACTATTAATACAGAAACAGCTATCATTAGACATGTGAGCAAAATAATTAAACAGGTGACCTGAGGTTGTACCATATGGGCCTGAAACAATTCTCAGGAAGGGTGAAACACCCTTCATTGCTACAGCCTATTCAAAAGAGAGGACCTGTTCCCAGATTGGCAAATTAATTTTACTATCGTGAATCGATGTTGAGGCTACAAATGACTATTAGTCATGGTTGACACCTTTACTGTTGTAAAGTAGAGGCCTTTCCTACTCAAGAGGCCATTGTTTTCCTATAATGAATGTCTTGGAATTTCTAAAGCTCTTCTTAAAGACATTTTACCAGATTCAAACTCTCAACCAGTCTTCACAGTGACAATGGACCTGCATTTACAGCAAATATTACTCAAGGATAACCTAAGATCTAGGGATTGCATACTATTTACATACTTCATGGAGTCCTCAGGGATTTGGCAAGGTACAAAGGAGCCATAGAGCTATACAGTTTCTACCCTTTTAGTAGAGTTAACAGTGGTGCTATGTGTTAATAGACTGGACTGCAAAGTTGATTTGTGCCACAAAGTTGGTCTGAGTTGTAAGGTTCATGGTTCAAGCACACCAGTCCCTCCTTAGAAACCCTTCACAGTGTAGCTATGAGTCAGAACTGACTCGACAGCACTAAACAACAACAACAAGAGTAGGATTAGGAATCACCACCAGACTGGGCACAGTGATTGAAGTGCTTGTCACCACACAGTCATATTATCAAACCCTGCCCAAAGACCTTGAAGAGAATTTGGAATGAATTGTACAGATTATTGTACTTATTCCAAATCAGGTAGATTCACTCGTAGTGGTCACTCTCAGCAGTCTAAAATTGACAAGGCTTAGATCTTCTACAGCAGAATATGGAGAGCTATGCATTTTCCTAGAAGCAGAATGTTCTTTCTATGTGAATCAATCTGGAATCGTCAGGGACACTTCCTGAAAACTATCTGACAGAGTCACCAAAATCTGTCAGCAGTTGTCAGAATCTTGGGACTCTTGGTTACAAATTTGTAAATGGTCTGTGTGCTTATTCCCCCTACTGGGACAACTTTCTGTAATCTTCCTCTTGTTACTCTTTACTCTGATCTTGCATACTCAACAGGTTAGTTAAATTTGTTTCTTCTCAAGTCCACGAGAACCAAAATATGACCTTGAATTTATCCCACCTGAACTTAGAGATCATCTGAAGAACAGATTTTATACATTAAACACTAAAGAC
>NW_006408607.1:10893666-10895571 GCF_000296735.1 Chrysochloris asiatica | reverse complement strand
GCAAAGGCTTTCGATTGTGTGGATCATGACAAGCTATGGACAACATCGTGAAGTATGAGTATTCCAGAACACTTAATTGTACTTCTGAGAAACCTGTACCTGGACCAAATAGCAGTTGTTCGAACAGAGCATGGGAACACTGAATGTTTTAAAATTGAGAAAGCTGTGCGATAGGGTTGTGTTCTTTCAACATACTTATTCAACCTGTATGCTGAGCAAATAATTTTGTCCATATTGCAGACATGACTTGCTCTTGACTTCTCTTCAGTCTTATGGCCTCTTGGCCTGCTTGGCAAAATGTTACAAAACTCTTTTAACTAGTCTATGAATGACCAAAGGACACATTATACAAGCCAGTCTCCTGCCCATAGGTACTTGGCTTTACTTAGTCTCCAGCTGCTCTGTCTCTCTATGCCATCATCTCTGTCTGTCATTATTTTTCTAAGTAGGGATCTCAGCTTCACTTATGCTCTGCCTGCTTGATGGGACTGGGATCATGGGTTCTGTGTCCCTGATTCTGAGATGGCTGCTTTTAAATATAGCTGGCACCAATCCCACCCTTAGAGTTTTGTACACCTTGTACAACAACAACAGTAACACCCAATCATGATGTGGGAATTCAGAAGACATTGGATAGAAAAGTTAAATTCAAGGCACCACAATGTGTGGTTTGATTCCATGAACTTTGGTTGTGGATCCAGGTGAAATAAAGTCTATGATAATCTTAGACTTTTCTCCATTTATCATGATTTTATTTATTGGTCCAATTGTGAAGGTTTTTGTTTTCTTTATATTGAGATACAGCCCATATTGAAGGCTAGACTTTGATTTCTGTCAGTAAGTATTTCAAATTCTCTTTGCTTTCAGAAAACAAGGTTCTATCATCTGCATATTACAGGTTATTAATGAATCTTCTTGGAATCTTGACATCATATTTTTCATAGAATCCAGCTTTTTAGGTTATTCATTCAGCATACAGATTGAATAAGAATGGTGAAAAGGATATAACTCTGCCACACAACTTTCCTGATGTTTTGAATCACTGCTGCTTGGTCTATGTACAGGTTTCTCATGAGCACAATTATGTGTTCCAGTACACCCATTCTTTGAAATAATATTCTAAGTTCATTATGAACAAGTTATTAGTCAATTGAGCAAAAGTAAACAATGGTCTGGTACTCTCTGCTTTGGGTCAAGATTCATCTGATGTGAACAATGTTATAACTAGCTCCATATCTAAATGTTAGGATGGCATAGGACTGAGCAGTGTTTCATTCTGTTGTGCATAGGGTCAATATCAGTCAGAACTGACTCAATGGCACTTACCAATAATAAGAGCAACATGTAGCCTTCTGACCCAAGCTTAAAATTCTGGAAGCTTCTTGTCAATGTACTGTTGCAAGCATTTTAGAATCATCTTCAACAAACTTTTACTTGAATGTAATATTAATAATATTGTCAATGATTTCCACATTCTGTTGGTTCATCTGTCTTTGGAATGGGCACAGTTATGGATATCTTGCAATTGGTTGGCCAGGTACCTACTTTCCAATTTTCTTGGCAGAAGACAGTGACTCCAGTGCTGCATTAGTTTGTTGAAATATTTCAGTCTATGTTCTATCAGTTTCCTGGAACCTTGTTTGTTGCCAGTGCCTTCAGTCACCTTGGACTTCTGTCTTCAAAACCTTTATTTCTTCATCCTATGTTACCTCTCTACCACTTGTCTGACAGTTAATCAAGGAAGACTCACTAACAACCTGTGATTTGCAGATGAGACAAACTTGCTTGGTGAAAGTGAAGAGGACTTAAAACATTTACTGATGAAGATCAAAGAGCACAGCCTTTGGTATAGATTACATCTCAATGTAAAGAAAACAAAAATCCTCACCACTGGACCAATAAACA
>NW_006408607.1:10891396-10892631 GCF_000296735.1 Chrysochloris asiatica | reverse complement strand
TACAATTCTCTTAGTATTCAGATATTAGTATTTAATGCTTTAAATCTGTTCTTGAAACAGTCTGTAAATTCAGGTGACAGATACTTAAGGTGAAACATGAACTTGTTTTCAGTTACTTAAACTTTAGCCTAAAGTGCAAAACAAAAGAGGAGGCACCTGCATTTTTATACCTGATGATATTGATATTGAATTTTTCCATTGTCTCTTCTGACAAATATAGTCAGTTTGATTCCTGTCTATACCAGGTGATTATGTCTTTTTTTTTTCTTTTTTTTTTTAAGTTTTTATTGTAAATTGAGTGATAGTTTACATGGGAGAACATCAGGTTTACATTCATCCTTTTGCATTTGTTCCATTGCAATGACTACAATCCCCACCATGCATCATCATTCAACAGCATTTGCTTCCATTCCCTCTGTTTTTTGTTTTGTTTTGTTTTGTTTTGTTTTTTTCTTTTCTTTTTATGTAAACCAAAGCACTCAGGAATACATGACCGATGAAACAACTAAAGGCTATACCCATAAAACATGCCCTCCTGGCTGCCAGCTTACAACTACTCTCCCTCCTTGAGTCCAGTGTTCCCAGCCATTGCACCTCTTCAAGTCAATATCTGTACCTCAATCTCTGTCTTCTCTGGATAGGGTCCTGCACTCTGCACTTCTCCCTTGATGGTCCCAGTTTCCTCCCCTCCTGGACTGCAAAATCAAACATTCCCCTCCTTTTGTTACAAAATATCTACCTTTACATTTGCAATATTCACAATCAGTCCTGATAGCAATTATTCACTATTGTCAGGTGGGACCAGTCACTGGAGAAGGCTATCATGTTTGGTAAGGTGAAGCTAAGAGAAAAAGAGGAAGACCCTCAGTGAGATGGATTGGCAAAGTGGCAGCAGTATCCTGTGTCTCTTCCCTACCCTGTACTCTGCCTACCCCTACCTCCCATCTCTCCACCACCATCTACACCACAGTAACCAACAAAAATTTTTTTATTTTCCCTTTTAGTGTGACTACTTTTCTTAAGCTTTTAAAATAATGGTCCTATGCAGTATTTCTCCTTTTGTGACTGACAAATTTCACACAGCATAATGTCCTCAAGGTTCATCCACCAAGTCTCAGTCTTGGAAGGGGGCCTGCATTGAGAGGACCCAACCAACTGCCCCAATGTCTCCTAGGGAAGCGACCCGTTTGTTCCTGTAGTAACAGTCCATCTGCCTCCATTGTTTCATATTTTTC
>NW_006408607.1:10857612-10865188 GCF_000296735.1 Chrysochloris asiatica | reverse complement strand
ATTTGAAATGAACAAATCACTGATTTTGCAGAATTCTATCATGCATTCTCCAGCATCATTTCTATCACCTAGGCCATATTTTCCCAACTACTGATCCTTCCTCTTTACTCCCAACCTTTGCATTCCAATCATCAGTACTGATCAATATATCTTGATTGCATGTTTGGTTGATTTCACATTGAAGAAGTTGGTAGAATTCTTCTATTTCATCCTCACTGGCTGTAGTGGTTAGTGCATTAATTTGAATAATAGTGGTATGAATTGGGCTTCCCTGTAGGCGCATGGATATTATCCTATCACAGACAGTGTTGTACCTCATGACTGATCTGGATATATCTTTTTGACGATGACTGCAACACCATTTCTCTTCAATTTGTCATTTCCAGCATTGTAATCCACATGGTTGTCAGACTAAAAATGGCCAATACAAGTCCATTTCAGCGTACTAATGCCTAAGATATCAATGTTTATGTGTTCAATTTCATTGTTGACAACTTCCAATTTTCCCAGATTCATGCTTCGGACATTCCATGTTGTGATTTTCAATGGATGTTTACAGCTGTTTCTCTTCATTTTGAGTTGTGCCCCATCAACAAATGATCACCATGGGCTTTTCTCTCATGAACTTTACTCCATTTTTGTTATCATGGTCTACTCTACTTTGAGGAAGCAGCTCTTCCCCAGTCGCATTTTGAATGCCTTCCAATCTGAGGGGCTCATTTTCCGGCACTATATCTGATAATGTTTTTCTGCTATTCATAGGGTTTTCAGTGACTAAATATTTGGAAGTAGTTCATCACTCTTTCTTCCTATACTTTAAAGGTGTTTAGGCAAAAATCTTGACTTCATCACAACTCAGAAAGAACCTGAGCAGGGAAAAATTTAGAATTTAGGGCCACGTTAAAGAAATCAGAGAATTCATTATTAAGAAACAAAGACAAAATAATTCTCCTCACAGGCAACAACAACAACAACAAAAATAAAATAAAATAAAATTTGAGCTTCTCAAAGTACTCCTTCACAAAGAGTCTTGATGTGGCACTGTGGGTTAATGCACCAGACTGCAAAACTGTTTGATCTGCAAGGTTGGCAGTTTAAGCACTTTAGCCACTCCTCGGAAACCCTATGTAGGGTTGCTATGTGTCAGAACTTCACAACAACAACAAGGTACCAGGAAAGTCAGACACTTTGTCCACTTTCAGGTGATAAACTGTAACTGATGAAACTCAATTATTTTAGACAATACATAGAAATCCCATGCTCTCTTTTAGAGATTATTCCAATTGCAGAAACGTGAATTACTTCAAGCCTGTTGTTGTTGTCAGGTGCCATCAACTTGGTACAGACTCATATTGACCCTATGCACAATAGAAAGAAAAACTGCCTGATCCTGGACCAACCTCACAATTGTTGCGACATTTGAGCTCATTGATACTGCTACTTTGCAAATCCATATTGCTGGAGGTCTTCCTCTTTTTCTCTGACCATCAACCTTACCAAACATGATATCCTTCTTCAGTGACTGCTCCCTCCTCACAATATGTCCGAAGTTTGAGAGATGAAGTTTGGCCATCCTGGACTCCAAGGAGCTTTCTGGGCCAGATGCATCTTAATCCTCAAGCTGACATCTTTGCTCTTCAACATTTTTAAAAAGGTTTGTGTAGTAGATTTGCTTAATGCAATATGTCATTTAATTTCTTTTTCTTTTCTTTTTTTGTTTTTTGTTTACTTGTGCTTTATTGACAATGCAAAAGCATTCACTTGTGTGTATCATAATAAACTATGGGTAATATGAAGAAGACTGTGTATTCCAGAACATTTAACTGTGCTTATGAAGAACCTGTATATTGATTAAGAAACAGTTTTGGTTTTCATACTACCTTGTTTTTGTTGTGCATATATTTTTTCTAAGATACAAATATTACAGATTTTTAGCCCAGCACTACCTAAAGTAGTGCTTAAACTCACACTTTATTTATTTATTTATTTATTTATTTATTTATTTATATGTTTTATTGTGAATTAAGTGATATTTTACATGAGAGAACATCAGCTTTATATGTATCCTATCGTGTATCTGTTCATTGTCATGGTTACAATCCTCTCCATGAATCATGAACCAACCAAAGGGAATACCCTGCAAGCCTGCCCCCGGTTATCAGCACACAGCCCTTCTCATTCTCTGAGTCTAGAGTCCCCAGCTGCTCCATCTATCCATGTCATCATCTCTGCCTCCATCACCAGCATTACTGCTTCTCTGGATAGGGTCCCACATCTGTTCTTCCCCTTTGATGGTCCCAGGGACTTCTGCTCCTGGATTGCAAAGTCAATCACTACCGTCCTTTTGCTACACATCATCTGCCTTTATATTTCCAAACCTCACAGTCAGTCCTGATAGCAATTATTCATGATTGTACCATAAGAGACCTATCCTCATCTCCTTTCATCAGCCCTGATCAGACAGATTGCATACTACTCAGTGGAGATTCTTCTTTCCTCAATGCCCTCTTGATCAAGTCTCCCTCTTCAAAGCTTGTAAGCCAATCATTTCCTGCCTTCGTAAACCTCCAATTTTGGATATCTAATGTCCAAGTTTTCCATTCCTGTCTACCCTGGGTAGCAAAGGGGTGGGAATGATGCTGGCTGTAAATATTTATTCCCTCTTTTGAGCTACTACATCCATAGGTGTAGGTCAAGTTCATCGAATTGTATCAGTTTATTCTTTTTTCCTCTTCTTTCTTCTTCTATGTGTGCTCTGTTCATCCAGCCATTGAAGCCAGGTCAAGTGAGTATTATCTACAAGTGTGGGTGTTCTTATGCATATGCCCTCTCTTCTCATTAGCTGGACACTTTACTGTCCATCTAGTCCACTGTGGCTATGTCACAGACTCTGGGTCCACGAGTCCTCAGGTATTACCATACTCCTGGCCAACCAGATCTCCACCCAGGTTCACAGGAGTCTCCTGAGTGTTGTAGGGCTTAGCTCGCAGCTTCATTGTTGTTTTTCCCTCACTTCCCCTTGTTGGTAACCCACATGGTCACCATTCTGAGTGCATATCTACTCATGTATTATTACTGAGTCTTAGTCAAGGAAAAGGTTTGACCTGAGGGGACCCAACCACTTGCCTTGATGTCTGCTAGGTGAGCATCTTCCTTGTTCTTGTAGTAATTTGTTGGACTGCCATTATTGTTTTGTATTCTACTTGTCAGTCTTTCTTTCAAGAAGTATTTTCTGTTCTTCTAGGTTCTCCAGACTGGTCTGCTTATCCATTCAAATGGGAATTTCTCACTTCAGAAGATTCTGGATGGGGTTCAGGATTTTACCTATGGTCTTATACAATACAAAGACTCCACAGGAAGCCTCCTTAACTAGGCATGTTGTAATACCATATTAGGTATTCCAATCAGGTATAGGCAGAAGATGGACTTACAAGCTTTCTATGGTTAAATTTCTGGTTATTCATTTCTCTCCCACGTTAGTGTCTATTTTATAATGATATACAAGGGAAACCAAGATTCAAAAGACAGCCAAACATCTTACCATTATTTCCCCCCTTTTGCCCATTACAACCATATCACAATTTCTGTATCCCAGAGCCCTGTTGTTCAAATGGTGTGCATATACAATGATTTACTTCTGTCCCACCAACCCCATGCAAACATCTCTAATTGTTTTCCCTTCAGCCTTGTTATTCCACTTCCTTCAAATTTCTTGTGTATTGCCTCCCTCCCCAGGACCCAAACTATCCTGTGTCTATTCTCCTCCACCTTCGCCTTGCTCCACTCACCTCACCCCCTACATCGCAGTAACCTGCAAAGTATCCCACCTTTGGTATGATTATTTTTCTTGTTGTTTTTGGGTGCCATCAAGTCAGAACTGTCTCATAGCGATGTTATGCACAGCAGAATGAAACAATGCTCAATCATGGGCCAACCTCACTACTGCTGCCAGACTTGAGACCATTGATGCTGCCACGTGACCAATACATCTCATTGGGGTCTTCCTCTTCTTCTCTGACCCTCCACCTTACCACACATGATATCCCTCTCCAGCTACTGGTCCATCCTGACAATATGTCTGAAATATGAGAGACAAAGTTTGGCCATCTCGGCCTCCAGGGAGCATTCTGGCTACACTTCATCAAAGACAGATATATTTGTCTTTTTGGCACTGGAATATTCTCCTCCAACACCATAACTCAAAAACATCAATTCTTCTAAGGTCTTCCTTATTCACTGTCCAGCAGATTTGGAATAGACCATCTATTGCTCTTATGCAGATTCAAACTGAAGCTGAAGAAAATGAAAACAAGTCCACAAGTGCCAAAATATGACCTTGAATTCATCCCAACTGAATTTAGAGATCATTTGAAGAACAGACTTGATAACTTAAACACTAAAGACCAAAGACCACAAGAGTTGTGGGATGACATAAAAAATATGAAGAAAGCAAAAAGTCTTTGAGAAGACAAGAAACAAGAAAAAGGTCAAAATAGATGTCAGTAGAGACACTGAAACTTGCTCTGCAGCATATAGATACTAAAACAAATGGAAGAAATGAGTAGGTACAAGAACTGAACAGAAAATTTCAAAGATCATCTCAAGAAGATAAAGCCAAATATTACAACAAAATGTGCAAAGATCTGGAATCAGAAAACCAAAAAGGAAGAACATGCTCAGTTTTTCTCAAGCTGGGGGAACTGAAGAAAAAATTCAAACTGTGACTTCCGTTATTGAAAGATTCTCTGGGAAAATTATTGAATGATGCAGAAAGCATCGAAAAAAGAAGGAAGGAATAAACAGAGTCACTGTACCAAAAGGAAATGGTTAATGTTCAACTGCTTCTTTTTCTTAGTTTTTACATTAGTGGTCCTATGCAGTATTTCTCCTTTTGTGACTGACCGATTTTACTCAACATAATGTTCACAAGGTTCATCCATGTTATGTGGTAGTTTACAGTTTCCTTGTTGTTCTTCAAGGTAGCATAATATTCCATTGTGTGTATGTACCACAGTTTGTTTATCCATTCTTCTGCTGATGGACACTTAGGCTGTCTCCATCTTTTTGCTATTGTAAATAGTGCTGCTAAGAACATTGGTGTACATAAATCTACTTGTGTTATGGCTCATATTCCTTTTGGGTACATACCAAGTAGAGGATTTGCTGGACCACAAGGTATTTCTATTCCCAACCTTGTGAGGAAGCATCATATTGCTTTCCAGTGAGGTTGAACCATTTTGCAATCACACCAGCAATGCAGGAGTGACCTAGTCTCTCCACATCCTCACCAGCATTTATTATCCTCTATTTTTTTAATCTTTGCTGTTATTGCTGGTGTGAGATGAAATGTCACTGTTGTTTTGATTTACATCTCTTTAATGGCTGGTGATCGTGAACATTTATTCATCTATTTGTTGTCTGCCTGGATCTCCTCCTTGGTGAAGTGTCTGTTCCTGTCATGTGCCCATTTTTCATTTGGGTTGTTTGTCTTTTTCTTATTGATGTTGTTCAGTGCCATGGAGTCAGTAATGACTCATAACTATGCTATGTACAACAGAACAAACCACTGTCTGATTCTGCTCCAACCTCACTATTGTTGTTACATTTGAATCCATCGCTGCTGCCACTGTGCCAAACAATCTCAATGGGTGTCTCCCACATTTTCTCCAACTTTTTTGTTTTCACCAAACATGATATCCTTCTCCCTAAGGGACTGATCCACCCAAAGAAAATAGATGAAGTATGAGAGATGAAATCTGGCCATTCTGGCTTCCAAGGAGCATTCCAGCTGTATTTCTTCCAACATAGATTGGCTGGTTCTTTTGGCAGGCCATGGTACTCTTAATATTCTCTTCAAACGTCATAGCTCAAATACACTAATTCTTATATTATCTTCCAAAGAAGAATTGATGAATTTGAGTTATGGAGTTGGAGAATAATATAACAATACAATGGGCTGCCAAAAGAACAAACAAATCTGTGTTGGAAGATGTGCAGCCAGAGAGCACCCTGGAGACCAGGATGGCCAAACATTATCTCTTATAATTCGGACACATTGTCAGGAAGGACTAATCACTGGAGATGAATATCATGTTTGGTAATGTGGAGGGTCAGAGAAAAAGAGAAAGATCCCCAGTGAGATGGATCTTCAAAGTAGCAGCATGAACTGTCTTAAGTGTATCAACAGTTGTGAGGCTGGTTCAGGACCGGGTAGTGTTTCATACTGTTATGCATATGGTCACTTTGAGTCAGTACCAACTCAATGGCACCTAACAACAACCTAACAGCTATGCATGAATATGAGGTTACTGAAAATGCCATGGCTTGGGTCAGGCATACCTTAGTCTTCAAACTGACATCTTTACTCTTTAACACTTTAAATAGCTCTTTAGCAGCAGAATTATCTAACACAATATGTCGTTTGATTTCTTAACTGCTGTTTCCATGAATGTTGATGGCTGATCCAATCAACATGACCCCCTTTTTTTGTTTTAAGGTTTTTATTGTGGAATGAGTGAACCTTTACAGGGCAGATCATCAGTTTTACGTTCAACAAATTGTTTCATTACAATGAATATAATCACCTCCATGTACCATCAGCTAACAATATATCTCTCTATTCACATAAGCTTCTTTAAACAAAACAAAACAAAACACTCAGGCATATATAATAATTTACACCTCCAAAGGGCACATTCTGCAAGTCTGTCTCCTGGCCACCAGCTCTTAGTCCCTCTCTTCACATGAATCTAGAGTACTCAGCCATTCCCCTCTCCATAACTCCGTCTCTGCCTCTGTCTCTGACATTGTTGCTTCTCTGGATAAGGTAATGCCCTGTTTGTGCTCTTCTCCCTTAATTGTCCTAAGGTCCTCTGTTTCTGGTCTGTAAGATTAACTCTTCTCACGTTTTTGTTACAAAACATCTACCATTAAAATTTTAACAGACGCAATTAGTCATGATAACAATTATTTACTACTGAATCATACAAATGTCATCGCCATCTCTTTTCAACAGACCCATGTAAAAAAATATGAAAACTATTCAGTGAGGACTCTTTCTTTCCCTCCATACTCTTAAACTAAACTCCTTCTTGAAACCTCTTAAGCCAGTCACTTCATGCCTTAATCGCCCCCTCATTTGAAAGAGTGAATGTCTAAGTTGCCCATCCCTATCTACCCTGTGTACAGAGGGGATAGCACTGATACTTGATGTTAAGAATCTTTCCCTCTCTGTTGGTATTTAGAGTCATTGCCTCCAAATATGACAACCACATGGTTAACTATGCTGGGAATGACAAATTGAAGAGGAATGGTGTTGCATTCATTGTCAAAAAGAACATATACAGATCAGCCATGAAGTACAACTGTCTATGATAGGATAATATATAAGCACCTACAGGAAAGACCAGTTAATGCCACTATTATTCAAATTTATGTACCCACCACTAAAGCTGGTGAGGAAGAAATAAAAAAAAATTCTACCAACTTCTTCAATTTGAAATTGATCAAACATACAATCAAGATGTATTGATCATTACTGGTGATTGGAATGCAAAGGTTGGGAGCAAAGAGGAAG
>NW_006408607.1:10855799-10857512 GCF_000296735.1 Chrysochloris asiatica | reverse complement strand
CCAGTTCATTTCAGCTCACTAATGCCTAATATATCAATGTTTATGCCTCCCATTTCATTTTTGACAACTTTCAGTTTTCCTAGATTCATCTCTCATGCATTACATGTTCTAATTATTAATGTTTCTCTTCATTTCAAGTTGGGTCCTATCAGCTAATAATGGTCCTGATGACATTGCATTTGTGTCATCAAGGTCAACTATAATTTGAGGAGGCAGCACTTCCCCTCAGGAAACTCATATTTCAAAACTTTATCTGATAATATTCTGTCATTCATAAGATTTTCAGTGACTAAATATTCAGAAGTAGTCCATCTCTCCTTCTTCCTAATCTATCTTCATCTGGAAGTTTAGCTGTGAACTGTCCATCATTGGTGACCCTGATGGTATTTAAATACCCATGGCATAGCTTCCAGCATCACAGCAACATACAAGTCACCACAGTACAATAAACTGACAGACAAGTCATAGTATAACAAGCACAAATACTTTGGAAAAATCATTATTGGGTAGCAATTCATGGAGAAAGTTATCATGCCTGGTAAAATAGACAGAGAAAAATAAGAAGACTGTTAATTAAATGGATAGACCTTGTGGCTGTTACAATGGGCTCAGGCATTCATTCTGTTGTATGAAGTGTTGCTATGAGACAGAAAACAAAGAAAAAAACCTAATAACAGCAAAAACAACAAAACTCTCTCAGATATTTGCCACTTAGTACCAGAAACACTCTCATTAAATCAAGAATTAATATTATAATGATAAATTATTAATTGGGGGATAAATTAGCTCTATAAATGTGGCTATCAAAGTTAGATTGATACTAAAAACAATAGAATGAGTCAATCAACTAACAGTTTTTATGAACCATCATTTTTATAATTTTATAATGTGTAAGTTCAAACACACCAGCCTATCCTTGGAATTCCTCTTCAGGGTAACTATATGTTGGAACCAACTCAGTGATATTTAACATCAACAACAATTTTGCTAAATTACTATTAGCTACTTGCACCACTATGACTAATTGGAAAAGATCCTTATTTGTGTTCATTCCAAAGAAAGATGACCCAATGGAATGCAGAGATCATCTGACAATCTCTTTGATATGTCATGCGAGGAAAGTTTTACTAAAGGTAAATAAAGAAACGACTGCAAGCACACATTGACAGAGAACTTCCAGAGCTTCAAGCCAGATTCAGAAGAGGCTGTGAAATGAGGGAGATCATTTCTGATGTCCGATGGATCTTGGCTGAAAGCAGAGAATATCAGAAAGATGTTTACCTGTGTTTTGTTGACTACACAAATTGTGTGGATCATGAGAAGCTATGGACAACATTGTGAAATATGAGTATTCTGGAACACTTAATTGTGCTCGTGATGAATCAGTACCTGGAGCAAGAAGCAGTTATTTGAACAGAACATTGGAACACTAACTGTTTTAAAATTAAGAAAGGTGTGTGACAAGGTTGTTTTCTTTCACCATATTTATTCAACCTGTATGTTGAGCAAATAATCCAAGAAACTGGGTTCTATAAAGAAACATGTGGCATCAGGATTGGAGGAAGACTCATTAGCAACCTGCAATATGCAAGGTTCTTGCTGAAAGTGAAGAAGACTTAAAAGATTTACTGATGAAGATCAAGAGCACAGCCTTCAGTATGCATTACATCTCAATGTAAAGAAAACAAAAATCGTCACCACTGGACCAATAAA
>NW_006408607.1:10855156-10855699 GCF_000296735.1 Chrysochloris asiatica | reverse complement strand
GAAGACAACGATCTCACTGACTGATTGGAAGAGATCCATATTAGTGCCCATTCCAAAGAGAGTTGACCCAATGGAATGCAGAAACCATTGGACAATATCTTTGATATCCCATGTGAGTAAAGTTTTACTAAAAGTAATACAGAAATGGCTGCAAGTATACATTGATAGAGAACTTCCAGAGGTTCCAGCCGGATTCTGAAGAGGCCTTGAAACAAGCGATATCATTGCTGATGTCCGATGGATCTTTGCGGAAAGCAGAGAATATCAGAAAGATGTTTACCTGTGCTTTATTGACTATGCAGAGGCCTTCATTTGTGTGGATCATGACAAGCTATGGACAACATTACATACTATGAGTATTCCAGAACACTAAATTTTGCTCATGAGGAATCCTTACCAGGACCAAAAGGTGGTTGTTTGAACAGAACATGGGAACACTGAATGTTTTAATATTAAGAAAGGTTTGCAACATGGTGTAGTCTTTTTCCATATTTATCCAAGCTTTCTGCTGAGCAAATAATCCAAGAAGTTGGGTTTTATGAA
>NW_006408607.1:10854386-10854902 GCF_000296735.1 Chrysochloris asiatica | reverse complement strand
TCATATGCATGTGAAAGCTGGACAGTGAATAAGGACAATCGTAAGTCGGGCAGTGTTTCGTTTTGCTATGCATAAGGTCTCTATGAGTCGGTACCGACTCGTTGGCACCTAACAACAACAACATCAACTTGCACCTAAAAGGAAATATTTGTACAGGTTTTCAAATCTGTTAAATAAATTTTGTGAAAACTACCTTCTACTAGTATATCCTCACACATGTTTAAAAATATATAGGTATTTTGTTTTCCAAAGTATTTTAATGGTTACTTTTAGTTTATACATTTGTGCTTATTAAAATTATGAGTATAAAACTCTTCAAAAAGGGAGGTCAGTAAATACATTTTTTGTTCTTATTTGTTCTCATGTCAATTCTAATGCATTGTGAACCTGTGTAGGATTCAAAGAGTGTGTTGAACTGCCTACTTTTGGGTTACCACTCTAGTGTTCAACATGTATGTTTAGAAGACACTAGTAAAATTACAGAATGAGGAAATCATTGGACATCATCCTTACTAT
>NW_006408607.1:10851062-10852073 GCF_000296735.1 Chrysochloris asiatica | reverse complement strand
CTCAATTGTCCGCAGGTCTCACCACACTTTGGACCAACCAACAGTACCATTTCTAAGTCAATGGGAGTCAATGGACTGTGGATGAACTCAGCCCATTTCTTCATTGCTGCCTTTTACCCTCTTTCACTCACCAGTAGACCAATGAGGTCACTAGCAAGCTTATATGCCTGTTTTTGCATTCCCTTTGAGATTCAGTCTTAGAGGGGAATTTTTCCTGAAGGAACTTGATTGATTGCTTGATTGTTTCCTGGCAAAATAGCTTGCTTATTCTTGTAGTAGTCAGTCATGCTGACATTTTTGTTTTGTTTATTTCCTGATGATCTTTCTTTGAAGATGTATCTTCTGTCACTGTAGCTGATCCAAGTTGGTCTGCTTGTCCTTGCTATTGGGAATGCCCTACCTCATAAGGTTCTGGATGGGACTCAGGATTCCACCTAAGGTCCTATGCTTTTCAAGAGGCCTATTTCACTGGGCAAGTTCTAGGACCCTTTTTCGGTATTCCAATCAGTTATAAGTTGAAGACGGGCTTACAAGTTTTCTGTAATCATGTTTCCCAACTTTCCTTTCTATCTCACTCAATTGTCTATTTTACAATAGTAGGCAAGGGAAACATAAAACAGTTAAGCATTTTAGTATTATTTCCCCCTCTTCAAGCTATGCCTAGATCCATGTATCACAGAGCTCTGTTGTTCTAAATTTGTCCATGCAATTACTATTTACTTCTGTCCCGCTTAGGCTATGTAAACTCTTCTCAGTGTTTCCTTATCTATCTCGTTCTTTCACCTTCTTCCCCTTCTTGTACTGCCCTCCCCATACCTGAACTAGAACCTCAACCCCAACGCCATTGTTGTGGTTACCTTATATTCTATTAACTCTTCCCTTATTTAAGATAGTGTATTTTTTACTGTAATCTACCTTACCTTCCCTCCACCTGGATCTTTGTTCCTCTGTGTTTACCTTCTTTCAAGTTGTAATTGTTTTGATCATAGACTGACCTCCCAGATCCTCTGT
>NW_006408607.1:10836197-10839585 GCF_000296735.1 Chrysochloris asiatica | reverse complement strand
ACACACACACACACAGACAGACACACACATATATGGTGCTGGAGAAGAATTTTAAAAGTGCTGTGGACTACCAGAAGAACTAACAAATGGGCGTTGGAAGAAGTACAACCAGAATGCTTCTTAGGAACCATGATGGCAAGATTTTTGTGTCTCATGTCTCAGATATATGACAAAAAGAGACCAGATCCTGAAGAATTGCATCATGTTTGATTTATTGAAGGGTAAGTGAAAAAGAGGGATTTTCCAATACGCTATATTTGCTCTGTGGCAGCAGTAGTGGGCTCAAATGTAAAAAAGATTGTGAGTTTGAGTCAGGAATGGGCAGTATTTCATTCTGTAATGCATAAGGACCCTGTAAGTCAGAACAACAAACAAAATGACAACAGATGTATCTTGGCTAAATGCTGAAAATACCAGAGAGATGTTTACTTGTCCTTTATATACTATGCAAATTCATTTGACTCTGGGGATCATACAACATTATGGTTAACACTGTTAAAAAATTGATATTTCAGAATGTTTAATTGTGCTTGTGAAAAACCTTTACATAGACCAAGAGGCAGTCATTCAAACAAAACAAGGATATACTAACTGGTTTAAAATCAGATAGGGTATTGCCAGAGTTGCATCCTTTCCACCATAATTATTCAATCTGCATGCTGATCAAATAATCTGATAAAGTGTATTATAAAAGAAAAACATAGCATCAGGATTGTAGTTGGACTCATTTATAAACTGCAATATCCAGATAACACAACCTTGCTTACTGAATGTGAAGAAAATGGAAAACACTTACTGATGAAGGCAAAAGACTATAGACTTCGGGATGGACTGCACCTAAAAGAAAAGATAAGAAAAATCCTCACAACTATACCACTAAATACTATCATGATAAAAAGTGAAAAGATTGAAGTTTTCAAAGACTTCATTTTGTTTCAATCCACAATCAACAATCATGGAAGGAGCAGTACAGTAATCAAATGAGGGATTGCCTTAAGCAAATTTACTGCACCACACCTGTTTAAATGTACTGCAATATATACCTTGTTAAAGAGCAATGGTGTCACTTTAGGACTAAGGTATGCCTGACCCAATCCATAGTATTTTCACTTGCTCATTGAATGTGAAAGTCGGACAATAAATAAGGAAAACTGAAGAAGAATCCATTCTTTTGAATAATATTAATTCTTGGTGAACAATACGGAAAGTACTGAGAACTTCCATAAAAACAAACATATTTGTCTTGTAGGAAGTCCAGCCAAAATGTGCCTCAGAAATGAGGATAGAGAGACTTCTCTTGTGCCATGGAAATGTTCTCAAGAAGGATCTCTCCATAGAGAAGTACATCATTCTTGGCAAAAATGGAGGTTAAATTCATCCTACAAGGAGAAGAATTGATACAGTAGCAGCAACAATGGGTTCAAAGATAACTCTTGTGAAGATGTCACAGGATGGGACAGTGTTTCCTTCAGTTGTATATAGGGTTACTATGATTTAGAAACAAATTGATAGCACCCAACAACAACAACAAATAATAAAATGGCACAATCAGACACATGGTAGAATAACTGTTCTTTCTGGAATTAATAAGGATTGACTAAAGTATGGAAATTATACATATCTCTCTACCATACTTACCATACTGAACTTTTAAACAAGTTATTTCTTTAAGTAAAACGAACTTTTTTCTTTCATGTACATTGATGTTAAATAGACCACTGTCTTGTGACATCTAACTTGTGTACAAATAACCACAAAGAGGTGAATTTTTTTATTATTATTAAATGCTCTGTTCAGAATAATTGAATGTTATCTTATCAAAACACAAGGATATAAAGCAAACATAAAAGTTTACTCCTCCCTGTTGTTATTTATTAATTAACCATTGTTAAGGTGTCATGATTATTAATCACTGACATTCAAGCTTTCCTATCCTGATCAATTTACAATCACATTGGAAAGTGAAGAGCATTCTAACATTTTTTCAGTGTTAACCCTAGATTATAACTTTAGTTACCCAGTATGGGTGTTTAAAAGAGCAAAAGTAATTAAGAAACATAGCTTCCAACCAAGATATGTGAAGACCCAATATCTACTGCTGAAATTTTCTAGTCTGGGTGCATTGTCAGATATATATAAAATGAAGATTGAAAATTTATCTATGAATTCTGTCAAGTTTTTCAATAAAAATATAAAGTAATTTAAAGTTGTAGAAGTAGTTATTTATGGGCTAGTCTTATTGTGTGGTAGAACGCCAAAAAAAACTGGAAAGTATTTCATTGAATTAAAGTTTAGATTGGATTTAGAAGTATATCTCTGAATTAGACATTTCCAAAGCCACAAGAAAAATAATCTTTTTATCTTAAAGTTGATAATACACTCTCCTGATCCATGTCTCAGAGAAAAATAGGAAAATATATTTTTCAGAAAGGATCTTAGAAATGAGTGTTTAAAAGCGTTAACACATATATGTCTGTACCATTTATTTTTTTCTCAAACAATATTTTTTATTTGTAAATAGCTGATACCTAATAACGCAAATCATTATTCATTACTTCTCTTTCATAACTTTCTTCTTTGACACATTTTCTGTGCTAGATTTTGAGTAAGGCACTTTTAATGAATACTTTGGCTGCATAGGATGTGTGTGCTCAATTGTAATTAATTAAAATTTACTGGAATGAACAATATAAAATAAATGCTTAAGTCATATGGGAAACTCATAAGTAATCTATTTAGACTGATCTGAAAATGGGACAAAACATTGGGCTTAGCTGTAACATGAATAAGTCATAAAAAATATTCAGTAAGAAAAATAAAAGATGGTCAATAAAATGAAATAAAATGAAGTAAATGACCACTGAGATTGGAAACTGGAAATAATAAATACAGTTTATTTTTCATAGAGGTATGGATGTTGGTCTGTATTTTTATATTTTCTAAGGTGGATTAGTTGGTTCTGATTCATAGTTATACTTTATAATGTTTCTGAGAGCAGCTGGTGGATTGGAACTGGGGATCTTTTTTTGTTGGCAGTTCTTCCAATACAGAACAGTTTATTCTTTTGGCAGTCCATGGTACTTTTAATATTCATCTCCAGCACCATAATTCAAATGAATTAATTCTTCAACGTTTCTCCTTATCCATTGTCCAACATTTACATACACATAACAATATTGAAAATACCCTGGCTTGGCATACCTTTGTCTTCAAATTGACACCTGTACTCTTGAGTTTTCTTAAAGAGGTGTTGGCAGAAGATTTGCCAATTACAATACATTTTTTGATTTCATAGTTGCTGCTTCCATGCGCTTTGATAATGGATACAAGCAAAATGGTATCTTTGACAGTTTCAAACTTTTTTCCATTTATCATGATGCTATTTATG
>NW_006408607.1:10830976-10832032 GCF_000296735.1 Chrysochloris asiatica | reverse complement strand
AATTAAGAAAGGTGAGCAACAAGGTTGTATTCTTTCACCATACTTATTCAACCTGTATGCTGAGCAAATAATATGAGAAGCTGGGTTCTTTGAAGAAAAATGTGGCATCAGGATTGGAGGAAGACTCATTAACAACCTGTGATATGCAGATGACACAACCTTGCTTGCTGAATGTGAAGAGGACTTAAAGCATTTACTGATGAAGATCAAAGAGCAAGGTAGCATCATGTATATATTGCAGTTTGTTAATGAATTTTCTCCTAACCCTGTTGCCCCATTCTTCTGCATATAATCCAACTTTTCTCATATTTATTTGCACATCATAAAGATTGAATAAATAAGTTAAAATAATACAACACTGAAAAACACCTTTTCTAATTTTAAACCCCGCCAGACATTTGTCAGTTTGTCATATTGTGGTGGCTTGTGAGTTTCTGTGATTCTGGAAGCTATATCACTGGTATTTTAAATACCAGAAGGGTCACCCATGGTGTACAGCTTTCAGATGAGCCTCCAAAAGAACAAAGTTTAGAAGAAGGAGTGATGAACTACTTCTGAATATTTAGTCACTGAAAACCTTACGAATAGCAGAGAAACCCTGTCATATATAGTGCCAGAAAATGAGCTCATCAGGTTGGAACGTACTCAAAATGTGACTGGGGAAATCTGCCTCCTCAAAGTTGAGTTGAAAGCTTGGGACCAAAGAGGAAAAAATCACTAGTTGGAAAATATATCTTTGTTGATTGAATTGATGCTGTAGATCGCATGATAGAATTCTGAAAAATCAATGATTTGTTCATTTCAAATACTTTCTTTACACAGCATAAGAGGCAACTATACACATGGGTTTTGCCAGATGGAATACATAGAAATTAAACTGACTACATCTGTGGAAAGATACAATGGAAAAGCTCCATATCATGAGTCAAAACAAGGCCAGGGGCAGATTCTGGAACAGACCATCAATTGTTCATATGCACGCTGAAGCTGAGGAAAATGAAAACCAAAATATGACTGAATATATCCCACCTGAATTTAAAGATCATCTGAAGAACA
>NW_006408607.1:10826281-10828791 GCF_000296735.1 Chrysochloris asiatica | reverse complement strand
TGTAAAGAAAATAAAAATCCTCACCACTGGACCAATAAACAACATTCTTATCAATGGAGAAAAGATTGAAGTTGTCAAGGACTTCATTCTTGGATCAACTATCCACAGTCATGGAAGCAGCAGTAAAGAAATCAAATGACATATTGTATTAAGCAAATCTGATGCACAAGACCTTTTAAAAGTGTTGAAGAGCAAAGATACCAGCTTGAAGACTAAGGTGCACCTGACTCAAGCCATGGTATTTTCAACAACCTCATATTCACTCAAAATCTGGACAGTGAATAAGGAAGACTCTAGAAAAATTGAGGCTTTTGAATTATTGTGTTGGATTAGAATATTCAAAGTGCCCTGGGCTGCAAAAAGAACTAACAGATCCATTTTGGAAGAAGTGCAGCCAGAATGCTCCTTGAAGGCCAAGATAGCCAAACTTCGTCTCTCCTACTTCAGACATATTGTCACGAGTGACCAGTCACTGAAGAAGGATATCATGTTTGGTAGGGTGGAGGGTCAGAGAAAAGAGGAAGGCGCCCAGAGAGATGGATTAGCAAAATTTTAGCATCAATAGGCTCAAGTGTGGCAATGATAGTGAGGTTGGCCTAGTATCAGGCAGAGTTAGATTTTGTGGTGCATAAGGTAAGTATATGTTGGTATCGACTCGATGGCACCTAACAACAATTTTTAACCATTCAGCATTCCCTTATTCTGTTGGTCTATGTTCAAGTCCCTAATGAGCAAAATTAAGTGTTCAAAATGTTCATTTTCCGCAATGTTGTCCAAAGTTTAGCATAATCCACACAATCTATAGACTCTGTATAGTCGATGAAGCACAGGCAAACATCTTTCTGGTATTCTCTGCTTTCAGGCACGATCCATCTGACATTAGCAATGATGTCCTTTGTTCCACCACCTTTTCTGAATCCAACTGGAACATCTGGCAGTTCCCTGTGACTGTACTGCTGAGGTTATTTTTTAATTATATTTACACAATTATAATTGCATGTGCTATTATTTATATTTCCCTAAGAATTCTGCAGTCAGTTGTGTCACATCTCTTTAGAATGGACACAAATATGGATTTCTTCTAATCAATTCACCTGGTAGGTGTCTTCCAAAATCTTGGCATAGATGAGTGACTGCCTCCAGCACTGTATCAGTTTGTTGAAATATTTCCATATGTATTCCATCTCTTCCAGGAGCCTTGTTTATTGCCAATGCCTTCAGTATATCTTGGACTTTTTCCTTCTGTATCATTGGCTCTTGGTCACCTGTTGTTGTTAAACACTGTCGAGTCAGTTCTAACTCATAGCAGCCCTGCATAGTGTTTCCAAGGAGTGGCTGGTGAGCTTGAACTGCTAACCTTGGGGTTCAAACTGACCTAGAAGTCCATCACATTACCCCATAGTGCCACACCATGTTGGTTAAATATTGTCCATTACTTTTTGCTGTAGTGACTTTGTGTAGTCCTTCCATCTTCTTTTGATACTTTCTGCATCATTCAATATTTTGCCCATAGAATCCTTCAAAAATACAAGTCAGGTTTAAATTTTTTCTGCATTTCCCTTATTTTGAGATATGGTCAGCATGTTCTTCCAGTTTGATTTTCTAACTCCAGATCTCTGCACATTTCATTATAATATTTGACTTTGTCTTCTTGACCTGCCATTTGAATTTTTCTATTCACCTCTTTTGCCTCCTCACTGCTTCCATTTGATTTACTATCTCTTGTCTGGAGGACATGTTTCAGAGTCTTTTATGACATCCATTTTGGTCTTTTACCTTTTTCTTATCTTTGTAATAAGCTTTTATTTTTCTTACTGTATGATGTTCTTCATTTCATCCCACAACTCTTCTGGTCTCAGTCATTTGTGTCTAATATCAAATCTGATCTTGAGGTGATCTTTAAATTTATCACCAAAAAGAATATTTCAAGATATATCTTCCAGTAAAACACTGTCTGTGATAGGATAATATCTATATGCTTACAAGGAAGACTGTTAATACAACTATCATTCAAATTCATACACCAATCATAAAGCCAATGATGATGAAATTGAAAGATTCTACCAACTTCTTTAGTCTGAAATTGATCAGTCATGCAATTATGATATATTGATAATTACTGGTGATTCTAATGCAAAGGGTGAAAACAGCGAGGAAGGATCAGTTGTTTTTAACTATGGCCTTGGTTATAGAAACAATGCTGGAGATCACATGATAGAATTGTGGAAGATCAATGAGTCATTCATTGCAAATAACTTTTTTAACCAACATAAAAGATTACTATACTTGGAGGAAGACTCATTAACAACCTGCGATATGCAGATGATATGACCTTGATCACTGAGAGTGAAGAGGACTTGAAACATTTACTTATGAAGATTAAAGAGCACAGCCTTCGATATGGATTACATCTAAATGTCAAGAAAACAAAAATCCTCACCACTGGACCAATAAACAACATTCTTATCAATGGAGAAAAGATTGAAGTTGTCAAGGACTTCATTCTTCTT
>NW_006408607.1:10823085-10825066 GCF_000296735.1 Chrysochloris asiatica | reverse complement strand
AACTATGAGAAAATATAAGCACTGTTATACACCTCATAAATGCACCTAGACATTAATATTAATTTTTAATATCCTTTAAGTATGAGGAAAGAATAAAGTACATATTAAATATGAAAGATCTCAAAAATATTATGGCTCTATGAACTGCTCCTCAGAAACAGCAGGAGGATTTGGTCTTCTTAAAGAATTAATTGTAAAGGGGAAAAAATACATGATTCAAGTGAAAAGTGAGAAGCCAAAGGAAATTGTTTGATGTGTTAAAGAGAAATCCTAGGATAATATCTGGGCTACAAGCAAAAGAAAAGCTCAAATTGAGCTGGGGCACAGTTTATTTTTCCTGGATATCTTGGAATATATTCAAGTAAGGTAAAATAAAAATATTGTTACCTGATATGTCTAAAGATAATTAAAAGAGACTCATAGTACTAAATTTAACCAGGGATTAATTAGTAATAGTGCATAGACAATCAGCAAAGAAATAACAAGGCAATTATTAACTCCAAAGACAACAACACAGGATGTGAATAAAAAGTTCCTAGAAATTTTCCATTTTCATTTTATTCCATTTGTCCATGAACTTTTTGAAGTTCCTCATATTTTAAGACTCAGTTATGAATGCCATGTTATAATAAGATAATAAAAAGGAAAAGAAGGAGTATTTCACTATTACTGTGAAATGAAAACATGGGCAGTGAATGTCTATTTATGTTAATATATGACAGATGGGATAGCTAGAAGGCACACATTTTTATAATTAGCAGGGAACACACACATCTGAAAAATCAAGATATAGTAACTAATTATTTTACTATAAAATATGAGCTTTAAAAAATAGAAGAAATTCAATTATTATTATTTTTTGTTGTTGTTAAATGCCATCGAGACAATTCTGACTCGTTATTATTGTTGTTAAGTACTGTGTAGTTGTTTCTGACTCATACTGACACGGAATAGGTCAAGGAGCAGTTGATGAGTTTGAACAGCTGATCTTGCAATTCAAACCAACATTGCAGTCCAGCGCATTATTCTGCAGCATCACACCAGGATTTATGGTATCCTTTTGTAATGTTCCAGAGAGTGGTGGATTGGTTTTAACCAGCAAACTTTTGGTTGCTTATCCTACAGTGCCACACTGGGATTATACTTGTTATTTGTTGCTTTTGTTGTTAAGTGACATAAACTCGGTTCAAGCCTACAATGACCCTTTGAAGGATTTCTGAGGTGCGCTGGGTTAATTTGAACTACTGACCTTGTTTGCTGTCCAGTACTTACCCTACAGCACCACACTGTCACTTTTCTTCTAAATTTTAGCAAGTTTATGTACATCAGAAGACAACACTTCTGGATACTGCACCATCCTCATAATCATTGCCAAGTCTGAGCCCATTGCTGCATCCACTATATCAATCCATCTCATTGGGAGTCTTCCTCTTTTACACTGACCCCTTAATTTACCAACTATGATGTGCTTCTCCAAGGACTGGTTCCTCCTGATAACATAGCTGAAGTATATGAGACAGTGTCTGGTTATCTTTGTTTCTAACATACATACATACATTCTGTCTATACTTCTTCCACGGCAAAAGAAATAGCTTACTGTTTAAAATAGTGTTTTGGGTAGAGCAGAATAAGCAATGTGAATGTCAGAAAAAGGGATTCCTATTAGATAAAATAATTATGTAGAATTATTATATTTAAAATGTGTGTTCTTTGCTACATTGATACATATTTTGGAAAAAAATAATGAAAAAATGTATTCAGTATTACTTTGAAAGTATAGAGCTTGACACAAACTTTTAACCATTTGGATAAGGAAAAAAAAAAAAATCAAGGCTAAGAAAGCTTAATGTCATGAAGCTGTTAAAACAGTTATCAATGAAGTAATAAAAAATAAATACTTAAATAGCAATAAATTTATATGAATTTATCTTTCAAAATGTTCATTTTAGTGAACTTTGGATTTATGACTTTTCTTTTTTTT
>NW_006408607.1:10819516-10821470 GCF_000296735.1 Chrysochloris asiatica | reverse complement strand
GCATTCCATTGGGTCACCTCTCTTTGGAATGGGCATAAACATTGATCTCTTCCAATCAGTCGGCCAGACAGTTGTCTTCCAAATTTCTTGGCATTTTAGAAAATTAGAAAAGCTCAAATAAAAGCTTTTTAAAATGCAGTATTTGTTTAAAATATGTTTCAATGTCATTTGCTTAATAAGGAAAGTAGAAAACAAAAGAAAAAAAAAAGGTTAAATATTCATTATAACAGAGAAAATAAAAATGTCAAAGAATTTTTCATATTTTTATACATGCACATTTAAAAAAATAGGTGAACTGCATAATTTTATTGGAAAAAAATACACTTTTCTAAAATGAACACAGTGGATACAGAGTCTAACCAATCCAACACCACAAAAACAAGAACAAATTAAAGACTCCCTTAAAATAAAATTATTATATACAAATTTTAACACTGCAATTTAAACTCCTCAAGAGCATAAACAATGATCAACACCTAACTCCCTTTTATTAACCAATTTTACCTTTAACTTGTACATTGGATAAAGAATACAGGCAAAAGCAAAAAGCCTACAAACCAATTTACATGATATAACTATCTGATGCAAAATGATAACAAGTAGAATGCAAAATTGCAACAAAAACATAATACAACATGACACAAATGGAATAAGTTCTAGGGATGGGAAAACAGTTAAATAATAGAACTTCAGCAATACATAAAAGTAAAAACAGTATCACTACAAAATTATAGAATCCTTTTATAAAAACATATAAAAATATGAACCTATTGTTTCTTGACATAACCTCCATCTAGGTTTATGTACTTCTAAAGGTGATATTTCCATCACTGTAACTCTTCCCCGAAGGATTCTGCATTCTTTGATTTACACCACATCAAAACGGCAGTTTTGACATACTCCAGCGGCTATAACTGTGTTCTTTTTCAACGTTCTTTGAGTTTGGGGAACAAAAATAATCTGATGGGGCAAGATCAGGGCTGTAGGGAGCAGAAGGTGTTGTTTCCCAGTGAAATACTAATAGGGCAGTTTTTGCTATCCTTGAAGAAAGAGCAGGTGCATTTTTGTCAAGGAAAAATTACCACGTTCAATTTTTCTTTCTCTTACCAATGCAGTTTTACATTTTCTTAAAACTTCTTCCTTGTAAGCCTCCATGATTGTTCTGTGTCCTTTGAGAAATCTATCAATATTGTTGTTGTTCTTCGGTACCATCGAGTTGGTACTGACCCATAGCGACCTTATGCACAGCAGAACAAAACACTGCCCGATCCTGGGTCAAACTCACTATTGTTGCCTCACTTGAGTCCATCAATGCTGCCACTTGGCCAATCCATCTCATTGGGGGTCTTCCTCTTTTCCTCTGGCCCTCCACCCTATCAAATACAATATCCTTCACCAGCGACTAGTTCCTCCTGGCAATATGTCCAAAGTATGAGAAACAAAGATTGGCCATCTTGGCCTCTAAAGAATACTCTGGCTACACTTCTTCCAAAACAGATCTATTGGTTCTTTTGGCAACCCATGGCATTTTCAATATTCCCTTTCAACACCGTAACGTAAAGGCATCAATTCTACGGTCTTCCCTATTTACTGTCCAGCTTTTGCATGAATATGAGTTTATTGAAAATACCATGGCTTGTTTCAGGTATACCTTAGTCCTCAAGCTGACATCTTTGCTCTTAAACACTTTAAAAAGGTCTTCTGCAGCAGATTTTCTTAATGAAATGCGTCACTTGATCTCTTGACTACTGCTTCCATGAGTGTTGATAGTTGATCCCAGAAGAAAGAAGTCCTTGACAACTTCAATCCTTTCTCCATTGGTAAGATTGTTGTTTATTGGTCCAGTGGTGAGGATTTTTGTTTTCTTTACATTGAGATGTAATCCATACCAAAGACTGTGCTCGTTGATCTTCATCAGTAAATGTTTTAAGTCCTATTCACTTTCAGCAAGCAA
>NW_006408607.1:10816428-10819028 GCF_000296735.1 Chrysochloris asiatica | reverse complement strand
AAAACATATGCCAAAATGATGACAACAATTTAGATTTAAATCATGCAATAAGATGGAAATTGTTAACTATATTAACCTGATCATGTAAATATAAAAATTCTGGCTGGCATTTGTGTTGAAATGTATGCTTCCTGGAAGTCTACATCTAGATTAATGCGAAGAGCATGACCTAAGACCAAGGACTGAGAAGTATATAAACTGGAAGTGAAAACACATACAATTTCTGAATTCAATATGATTGAATTTCTGGCAAAACAAAAACAACCAGTATAAAAACTAAAGTAAGAGGGGCAGGGTTTAATAGAAGATTAGGAAGAAGTTCAGTGCAGACCTCCACCAGCAATAACACAGAAAACAGGACAAAACAGGTTCATGGGATGGTCCCAGAATTCTGAACTACATATAAAGGAATATTTCGAAAGTTCAAAGGATTACAGCCAGTGGAATTTTTAGCAGAAGCAAGAAAACTGGTGTTTTCTGATCTGCTGGTCACATCCACTCCCTAAGTGGTAATCTTGGAAGTGACAGAATTGGTGAAGGATCAGAGTGGTGCTCCCACCGCAGATGTCTAACTCATCCTCAGAAATAAAGGTTTGGACACTCTTTTTTTTCCCCTCTGTTCATTGGTCTCCCACTGTTTGCACATCTCCATTCTGGTGACTAGAGAGGGTGCCTGAGAAAGTGCACACTAGAGAGTTCTACTACGCATGCAAAGAGATTGCCTAAGCAGAATCTAAGAAGGGGAACTGTACTGCTTAAAACTAAGCATCAATGCAAACCGTGTCGTGTCTGACAATGGCTATTTCCTGCGACCTGCATAGAGAGATTAAACCCGAGTAGGTGTGATGGGAGATTAGGAAAAAAAGAAGACACATGACACAAAAGAATTAAGTAAAAGTTGGAACCAAGTGGGACACAGCACTCTGATGGAGATACTGTGACTCAGACCTAGTGCCTCAAGTTTATTTTATATACATATCAAAAGAAAATGCTGGGGACAGGGAAAAAAAACTGCAAAAAACACATGGTATTTTTAATGCATTCAGTAAGTGGGACCTCATCAGAAGAATGTAACTTGTGGTTGCTAAGGAGAGAGAGATAGAGCAGCTAGATGTTTCTGACGACTTGAACTGAAGGTCATACAAGGAAAAAGCCTTGCAAGTTCCCTGTCCCCTGAGGCAACCCTTCAAGTTCCTCATAGGGCAGCTTGACCTGAGAGCAGCCCGAGAGCAGCCCGATTTTCTGGACCACAACTGTTCAGTTGCAGCCCTTCGGTTAAGCTACCCCAAAGTCTGAGACCTTCAGATAAAATCATTCCCAACAAAATGGATACAGTCAGCCCTGATCAGTTTATCATTAGGAGAAAGGCCTGAACAGGGGTTGTGGAGTGGGAGATAGACAGATTAAAAAGGAAACAGGCTGAATATTAAAGTCTGAGCTACATCATAAGGGTCAACAGTGATGTCTTGAAATTTCAAATGTGGTCTTGAAGGCAAGAAGTTGAGAAAAGGATGTTAACGGTCCCCTTTTTACCTTTAGAGGGGTCTTTCTCTCACTACATTACCCAAGAAGAGACAGAAATTGTGGTCATATAGTCAAGTTACAATCACACCCTATGTAATCCCACCATCCAGGCAAGAAGCAATATTGGCTGCTATACACCAGATGGGCATCCAACACCTGCTACAGTTAGAGATGAATAATAAAAAAAGTGAAAAGGGAAGCTCATCTCCTGATTACATCTACCTGGAGGCAATCAGAAAACATACTAAAACATCAACACATATTCGTCTAATTATTGAAATCACAGTTAACTATTGAAGATGTCCAAGAAACAGCTGATCATACAGGCAGATGTCAGAGTAATTGAGACAAATGAGCAGGAGGTAGCCTTAGACAACAATTGGAAAGAAGGCAGGCTTTGGAAATGCCTGAGAAGGAATTCAGGAAAATAATACTGAGATACATCAAAATGCTCCACAAAGGATTTAAGAAAATTAAGGAAGAAGTCAGAAAAGCACTGCAGGAATAATCCAATAAGATAGATACATCATAGGAAACAATTCAAAACCTGAAAAAGAGCTCCAAATGATTAATAATAAAATATCAGAAATGAACAATACACTGAAAGGGCAAAGTTGTCGAATTGAAGAAAGGGAAGCCAGAACCAGTGAGCTGGAAGACATACCTTTCAATACTGCTTTGATAGAAGAGCAAGAAGAAAAATTAGGGACCCTTAGGACTTTCTCCCTGAGGTACCCTTTGAACTTGGAACTGAAACATTTCACCTTTCAGCTAAATTACAGATTAGATCATGCAATGAGTAATGTTACTAGTGAGTACTGAAATATTTTTTAAAACGATGTATATGAATGAGACCAAAGGTTCAATATTTGCTTTATAGCAAAGATAAAGAAGTAAGGGTGGGTGGGTGAGTGGTGGTAGAAATAGAACAACTAGAATGGAAATAATGTGAATGTTGAATCATTGTGGAAAATGTAACAAATGTTGCTGAATAACATGTGTGTTGCTGTTGTTGTTAAGTGACATCTAGTCAATTCCAACTCACTGTGACCTTATATAGGATTTCCAAGAATCAG
>NW_006408607.1:10814102-10816258 GCF_000296735.1 Chrysochloris asiatica | reverse complement strand
TACCAGAAAGCCAGGCATAGAAATTGTTAAATGGAAGCCTAAGTTTCTGTGAAATATTTCAACACGTAATAAAGTATTATTAAAAACAATGTTAAAACAAATTAAAATATAAGTATAAGCATGAGGAACCTGTTAAGCAACAGTACATTTCGTTGAGCATAGCCTGATGACTTTTTGCATCAATTGAGATTAATATGTGGTCTTTTTATTTTTGCATTATGATTCATTGCCTTTTAAAATAAATGTTCTAATGTTGACTATCTTTTTATTTATGGAATAAATCCTAGATCATCATTGTGTATGATTCTTTGCATATGCTGTTAGGTTCTGTTTGCTAGTATTTTGTTTTGTAACTCTTGTACTTTCCACAAAATTATTGGCTTAGCCATAGTCTTGCAAAGATTGAAGGAAATATTCAGATAATGGTTTGAAAATAAACTCAATAGGATTGAATACCTTTGGATCCAGCTAAAAGTTGGGTTGTTTTCATCATTCTGCTGGACTTGTAAAAATGGGTCAGTCACACAGAGGCTCAGGTGATCTAACAATCATCAAGAAGATTCTGGAACTTAGCACATCCTTTTGGCTCATTGTTACTGTGATGAGAACCTCTTAGACCCAGAACAGAGTTGTAACACTGAATATAGACAGGATGGCTAGTTGACCTACACAGAAAGAGAACTCAGTGCCTACATATAGCAGGTTTGTTGTCTTTGTTAATTACCATCAAGTCGGTTCTGACTCATAGTGATTCTGTATAGGGTTTCTGAAGAGTGGCTTTTGAGCTTGAACCACCGACCTTATGGTTCAAAATAACCTTACAGTCCAGCACATTAACCCTCAGTGCCACACCAGTACTCCTATATAATAGGTTACATGCTGCTAAAGAACTGTAACTCTTGCACATGCAAAGCAGAGGTCTGAGTGTGCTTCAGTAACACAATTTCTCCTTTGCATAGCATGGTAGGATACAAGAGCACTCAGACAGGGCACACCAAGTAGCATAGTAGCAAGAGAAAGAACAATGCAGGCTTAGGTATTGTGATGAATGCCAGTGGCAGAGGACTAGAAGGGTTCAGTGGCAGAGGTTCAGTAGATCCTGTGTATGGATCTTCCTGTAATCAAAGTGCAGCTAGGCCCAGAAACAGAGCAGGAGACTATACAGGTCCCCCGGAAGCATGGTGGTAACTAGAGGTAGCAGTGATTTGAACACAACATCTGATAGAAATCATGACATGTTGCCCTAGAAACCTAAGAAAGGACATATGGAATTTGTTAGAGGTAATATTTTCTTTATGAGAATCTGCTGTTATTTTTTGCTGTTTTCTTTCTATATAAAATAATAAGAGTTTTCACTTTGCTAACACTGTAAATGTCTGTGTCTGACTTATTATGAGGTGAACATAGCAGCCATGGAATGTATTGTGCTAGAGTGTGTATGTGTCTCATTATTACTTGTTTTATGGCTAGCTTATCCTTGCAGCAAAGATTGTCTTCATGTACAACGTGGAGAGACCAAAAGGTATACAATATTAATAAGGGATATAAAGTTTTCTTTGGCTTTGGCATCATGGTTATTCTTGTTTGAATGAGGGCATATTGATCCCTGTGTTACATTTTGGAAGTTTGAATAGGATTGGTGTCAACACTGGCTGATGGTGATACTTCTGGTTAGATACCATCAAGATTGTTTTGAGAATGTTTAAAGAAGTAACTGGTTCCAGCTACTTTCAGTTGGTGTTGGGATCAATGGAGGTGGACAACCACAATGCCATATCACTTCAGTATGATTATTATGTCTAATATTAATTTTAAAAAATGAAAAACAGAAAAGCAAGAAATGCTGTCAAAAATATGGAGAAATTTGAGTTGTCATCCATTGTTGATGGAGTTACAAAATGGTACACTTGCTATAAAAAACAGTTTCCCAATTTCTAGAAAAGTTAAACATGGAAATACGATAGGACCTAACAATACTACTAGACAGATACTCAACAGACTTAAAAGCAGACACAAACAAGCACATGTAAAACACACTGCTCATAATAACTAAGAATGGAAAGAACCTAAATGTCTATTAAAAAATAAAAGGATACATAAAATGTGGTTTATGTATATGATGAGTAAAAAATTATCTGCACTCTGGCTGTAGAAAT
>NW_006408607.1:10811322-10812182 GCF_000296735.1 Chrysochloris asiatica | reverse complement strand
ACCCTATAAAACCCCACAATCCAGACAAGAATCAATACTAACTGCCAAACACCAGAGGCAGAAATCACCTGTGACAGTTAATTTGAATTAAATAATAAGAGTGAAAAGGTAAGTCCTTCTCCTGATCACATCTTCCTGGAGGCAACCTAAAAGCATAAAAAATATCAAAACACACACTCAATTAAGTATCAAGGCCACAGGTAACTTCTGAATATGGTCAAAAAACAGAAACAGATGTCCATATCAGCACATGTCCAGAAACAAGATAAAGTGTCTGAGACAAATGAGCTATCCCTATATTCTATACTGGAAAGAGGGCAGCCCTTAGACATGCCTGAGAAGAAATTCAGGAAAATGATTATAAAATGTATCAAAACAATTCACAGTGAAATTGAGAAAAATAAGGAAGAAGTCAGGAAAGCACTACAGGAACAATCAAAGGAGATAAATACAGCATTGGAAACAATTCAAAACCTATAGAAAGTAGTCCAAATGATTAATAATCAAATATTAGAATTAGAAAATACACTGATGGGGCAAAGGAGTATAATTGAAGAGATGGAAGCCAGAACCAGTAAGATAGAAGACACATTTCTCAATACTACTAAGATAGAAGAGCAAGCAGAAAAAGGATAAAAAAAATAAAAATCTGAAGATCTAATATTCATGTTGGACAGCATGAAGAGGAATAATTTAATAATTATCAGCATTCCAGAACAGGAATAATCACACAAGTCTACAGAGCAGATAGTTGAAGAACTGCTGGAACAAAATTTCTCTAACATCCTAAAAAGTGATAAGATAAACATTCAATAAGCTCAAAGAAACTCCCAGGAAGGATAGACCCCTAAAGAAAATCA
>NW_006408607.1:10807915-10809732 GCF_000296735.1 Chrysochloris asiatica | reverse complement strand
AAAGCATCTTCTCAGACCACAATGCTATCAAATTAGAAATCAACAACAGGAAGACCAAGGAAATAAAGTCAAATACATGGAAACTGAATAACACCCTGCTGAAAAGCACCTGGGTAGTAGACGAAATAAAACGTGAATTCACAAAGTTCCTATAAATAAATGAGAATGAAAACACAACAAACCAAAATCACTGGGACACAGCAAAAGTGGTGCTGAGAAAGCAATTTATCTCAGTAAACGCACACATCCAAAAAGAAGAAAGAATCAAAATTAACACATTAACACAGCATCTCCAACAACAAAACTCACAAGCATCAATTATTCTAAGGACTTCCTTGTTCACTGTCCAGTTTTTGCATGCATATGAGATATGGCTTAGGTAAGGTGCATCTTAGTCCTCAAGCTGATATCTTCACTCTTCAACATTTAAAAAGCTCTTGTGCAGCAGATCTGCCTAATACAATACATCGTCTGATTTCTTAACTGCCTCTTCCATGAGTGTGATGGTTATCCACGAAGAATGATGTCTTTGACAATAGTAAGATGTTAATGAACTTTTTGCAGTCCTGATGCCATGCTTTTCTCCATATAATGATGCTTCTCAGATTATTTGCTCAGCATATAGATTGAGTAAATATGGTGACAGACTACTGCCCTTGCACACACTTCACTGATTTGAAAGCATCCATTATACCCTTTTACTGTTTAAATGACTTTCTCTTGATCTATGTACAAAATCCTCATGAGCAAAATGAAGTCTTATGGAATACTCATTCTTTATAATGTTATCCAAAGTTTGTTATGACCCAAACAGCCTTTGCATACTCAATAATGGATAGCTGAACATCTTTCTGTTATTCTCTGATTTCAGCAATGCTATGCCTATTCCCATATCCTCTTCTGTATCCCACTTGAGTTTCTGGCAGTTTTCTATCAATGTATTGTTGTAGTGATTTCTTAATTATCTACATCAAAATTTTACTTGTATGTGATATAAATGAATTTATTTGATGATTTACACGTTCTGTTGGATCACTTCTCTTTAGAATGAGCACAAACAGGGATCTATTCTAATTGGGTGTCCAGGTAACTATCTTCCAAATTTCTTGGCACAGATGAGTGAGTGCCTCCATGCTAGATCTGTTTGTAGAAAGATTTCAATTTGCATTGTGTTATTTCCTAGAACCTTACTTTTTCACAATACCTCCAGTGCACCATGGATTTCTTTCTTTAGTACCATCTACTCTTTATTATAGGATAACTCTAGAAATGTTATAAATGAATAAAAATTGAAATCTTTCAAGAAAGTGAGGCAGCACAGGAGGCACTCACTCATCACTGCCAAGAAATTTGGAAAACAACTATCTGGCCGACTGATTCGAAAAGATCCGTATTTTTTCCCATTCCAAAGAAAGGTGACCCAAAACAATGTGAAAATCATCCGACAATCTCTTTGATAGCCCATGTGAGTAAAGTTTTACTAAAAGAAATAAAGAAAAGCTGCAAATATACATTGACAGAGAACTTCCAGAAGTTCAAGCCAGATTCAGAAAAGGCTGTGGAACAAGGGATATCATTGCTGATGTCTGATTAATCTTGCCTGAAAGCAGAGAATATGAGAAAGATGTTTACCTGTGCTTTCAATTGTGTGATTGTGACAAGCTATGGACAACATTGTGAAGTATGAGTATTCCGGAACACTTAATTGTGCTCATGAAGAATCTGTACCTGGACCAAAGGCAGTTGTTCAAACAGAACATGGGAACACTGAATGGCTTAAAATTAAGAAAGGTATGCAACAATGTTGTATTCTTTCA
>NW_006408607.1:10805015-10806725 GCF_000296735.1 Chrysochloris asiatica | reverse complement strand
TCCTTCAATCCTGATGCCATGTTCTTCTTCATATAATACAGTTTCTTGGATTATTTTCTCAGCATACAGATCGATTAAATATGGTGTAAGAATACAACCTTAGTGTACACCACCCTAATTTTAAACAATTCAGTGTCCCTTACTCTCTTTAAATGACTGCCTCTTGGTATATGTACAGGTTACTCATGAGCACAATTAAGAGTTCTGGAGTACCCATTTTCCAAACTGTTGTTCATAGCTTGTCATGATGAACACATTTGAAAGCTTTTGCATAGTCAATAAAGCACACACAAACATCTTTCTTGTGTTCTCTGCTTTCAGCCAAAATCCATCTGACATAAGCAAACAACAAAAACAATAATAGTAAAAATTACTAACATATGTTGAGCTCTTATTCTGGTCCATCATGGTATAATCACAATATCATGTGGGAATTACCATCTCCATTTATATCAGAAATACAAATTGAAATATGTATTGACAAAATATAAAATAAAATGATTCAGCCATGGAGGTGCTCACTGGTGATGCCAAGAAATTTTGAACACAAATATATACCTGGACCACCTAAGGAAAGACATTCATATCTGAACCCATTCCAAAGAAAGTGATGCAACCGAATGTAGAAATCATTGAACAATATCATTTATATCACAAGGAAGTATGATATTCCTGAAGATCATTCAAAAACTACTGCAGAAGTACATCAACAGGGAGCTGCTAGATATTAATTTAGATTAGAATCACAATCAACAAACATGGAAGCAGGAGTCAAGATATCAAAGCAAATATTGCATTGGGAAAATTAGTTGCAAAAGAACTTTTTAAAGCTTTAAGATTTTAGCTTGAGGAATAAAGAGCAGACTGGTTCTATTTTTCTAAGACAGATTTGTTTGTTCTTCTGACTGTCCATGGTACTTTCATTTTTCTTTACCAACACCACATACCATATTCAATTGCATTGTTTCCTCCATTGTATACCTTATTAATTGTCCATTTTTCACATGCCTCTAAGGCAACTGAAAATACTTGGGTCAGGTGCACTAAAGTCTTCAAACTGATAAGTTTTTCTCTTTAACACTTTAAAGACGTCTTTTGCAGTCGATTTGCCAAGTGATATAAATCCCTCTGTTTTTTGACTGTTGATTCAATTAGAATTGATTGCAGATTCAACACAAGTGAAGTCTTTGACAATTTCAATCATTTCTCAATTTATTAAGTTATTTATTGAACCAATTGTGAGGGTTGTTATTTGTTTTTTAATTTTTTTTGTAGACACTTTGCGGTGCGATTCATTCTAAGGTACTATTCTTTGATAATCATTAATATTTCAAGTCCTCTTTGTTTTCAGGAAACAAGGTTGTGTCATTTATATATGTTGTTGTTGTTGTTAGGTGTCGAGTTGGTACCAACCCATAGTGACCCTATGCACAACAGAAGGAAACAATGCCCAGTCTTGGGCCTACTTCAAAATTATTGCCACACTTGGGTCCATTGATGCTGACACTTTGCAAATCCATCTCAATGTGGGTCTTCCTCTTTTTTGCTGACCCTCCACCTTACCAAACATGATATTCTTCTCCAGTTACTGTTCTCTCCTGACAATATGTCTGAAGTATGAGAGACAAAGTTTGGCCATCCTGGCCACCAAGCAGCACTTTGGCTGCACATTTTCCAATGTAGATCTGTTGCTTCATTTGGCAGCCCATG
>NW_006408607.1:10803450-10804484 GCF_000296735.1 Chrysochloris asiatica | reverse complement strand
ATCCTGTTACCACATTTTTCTTCATAGAACCCAGCTTCTCAGATTATTTGCTCAGCATACAGCTTGATTAAGTATGGTGAAAGAATACAACCCTGTAGCATTCTTTTCCTAATTTTAAATCATCCAGTGTTCCCATGTTCTGTTGGAACAACTACCTCTTAATCCATGTACAGATTCTTCATGAGCACAATTAAGTGTTCTGGAATACGCATACTTCACAATGTTGTCCATAGCTCATCATGATCCACAAAATCGAAAGCCTTTGCATAGTCAATAAAGCACAGGTAAACACCTTTCTAGTAGTCTCTGCTTTCAGCCAAGATCCATCTGACATCCACAATGATATTCCTCATTCCATGTCCTCTTCTGAATCAGGCTTGAACCTCTGGAAGTTCTCGGTAATATATGCTTGCCTTCGTTTCTATATCACTTTAGTAAAACTTTACTTGCATGAGATATCAAAGATATTGTCTGATGATTTCCGCATTACATTGGGTCACCTTTCTTTGGAATTGGCACAGATATGGATCTCTTCCAATCATTTGGCCAGAGAGTTGTCTTCCAAATTTCTAGGCCTAAATGAGTGAGTGCCTCTGGTGCTGCCTTACTGTTTCATAATATTTCAACTTTTATTCCATCAATTCCTGGTGCCTTGTTCTTTGCCAAATCCTTCAATGCACCTTGGACTTCCTCCCTAAGTATCATTGGCTCTTGATCATATTCTACCATTTGAAGCAGTTGAACATCAACCATTTCTTTTTGGTACAGTGACTCAGTGTATTCCATCCATCTTCTTTTTTTTTTCCTTTAAAATATTTTATTGTGACTTATGTGATAAATTACATAGCACAGCATTAGCTTTACATTCATCCTATTATTTATTGTTACATTGTCATGGTTATGATCTCCTCCATGCATCATCAACAAACCAAATGGTACATCCCGCAAGCCTACTCCCTGGCTGTCAGCACACAGTACATCTCTCTCTGTGGATCTAGAGTCCCCAGCCTCTCCATCTCTCCATGTCATTGTCT
>NW_006408607.1:10801085-10802741 GCF_000296735.1 Chrysochloris asiatica | reverse complement strand
CTTGCCAAACTGCTGGCAAACTAGGTCTCCACCAGGGTTCACAGGAGTGTATTTAATGTAGCTGGACTTAGCTCACAGCATCATAGCTGTTTTTCCCTTACTTCCTTTTATTGGTGACCAACATGGTCACCAGTCAGAGCACATGTCTGCTCACCTATAACCATTGAGTCTCAGTCTTTGAAGGAGGTTTGGCCTGAGGAGACCCGACCGCTTGCCCTGTTGTCTCCTAGGCAAGCAAACTTGCTTATTCTTGTACTAGTCGTTCAGACTGCTGTTATGGTTTTGTATTTTTCCTGTAGGTTTTTCTTCAAGAAGTATCTTCTGTTCTTCTAGCTGCTCCAAGCTGGGCTATTTGTCTTTTCAAGTGGAAATTTTCCACCTCAGAAGATTGTGAATGGGATCCAGGATTCCACCTATTGTCTTATGTACTGCAGAGCTCTGCAGGAAGCCTCCTACACTGGTCATGTTGTATCCCCATTTTAATAATTCTAATCAGTTATAGGCAGAAGACAGACTTACAAGTTTTCTATGGTGATATTTCTATCTATTCCTTTATCCACCTTCAAGTGTCTATTTTATAATGGTATGCAAGGGAAACAAGATTCAAAAGACAGCCAAGAATCTTAACATTATTCTGCCCCAATTACCCATTCCCCACCACTCATCAGCTTGTCATACTGTGGTGGCTAGTGAGTTACTATGATTCTGAAAGTTATGCCACCAATATTTTAAATACCAGCAGGGTCACACATGGTGAACAGGTTTCGATGGAGCTTCCAGACAAAGACAGACTAGGAAGAAGGAGTAACAAACTACTTCTGAATATTTAGTCACTGAAAACCTTAAGAATAGCAGAGAAAACTGTCAGATATGGTGCCAGAAAATAGGCCCATCAGCTTGGAAGACAATCAAAATGTTACTGGGGAAAAGCTGCCTCCTCAAATAAGAGCTGACTGTGATAGCACAAATGGAGTAAAGTTTGTAGGAGAAAAGCCGGCTAGGCCTTCATTTGCTGATGGCGCACAACTCAAAATAAAGAGAAACAACTGTAAACATCCATTGATAATTGGAACATGGAATGTGCGAAGTATGAATCTTGGAAAATTGGAAGTTGTCAAAATGAAATGGAAGGCATAAACATTGATATCTTAGGCATTAGTGAGCAGAAATGGATTGTCATTGGCCGTTTTGAATCTGAAGACCACATGGTTTACTATGCTGGGAATGACAAATTAAAGAGGAATGGTGTTACATTCAATGTTAAAAATAACATATCCAGATGAGTAATGAGGCACAACGCTGTCTGTGGTAGGATAATATCCATGCGCCTACAGGGAAGCCCAGTTAATACCACTATTATTCAAATTTATGCACCAACGACTAAAGCCAATGAGGATGAAATAGAAGAAGTCTACCAACTTCTTCACTTTGACATCAATCTAGCATGCAATTAAGATGTATTGATCATTACTAGTGATTGGAATGCAAAGGTTGGGAGCAAAGAGGAAGGATCAGTAGTTGGAAAACTTGTCCTTGGTGATAGAAATGATGCTAGAGAACGCATGATAGAGTTTTGCAAAACCAATGATTTCTTCATTTCAAATACCTTTTTAAACAGCATAAGAGATGACTATACACATGGACCTCACCAGATGG
>NW_006408607.1:10797512-10800170 GCF_000296735.1 Chrysochloris asiatica | reverse complement strand
TGACCCAACAGAATGTGGATATCAGTGGACAATCTCTTTGATTACACTTGTGGTTAAAGTTTTGCTAAAGGTAATACAGAAACAGTTACAATCATACATTGATAGAGAACTTCCAGAGGCTCAAGCCAGATTCAGAAGAGGCCGTGGAATGAGGGATATCATTGCTGATGTATGATTGATCTTGCCTGAAAGCAGAAAATAGCAGAAAGATGTTTACCTGTGCTTTATTGACTATGCAAAGGCTTTTGATTGTGTGGATCATGACAAGCTGTGGACAACGTTGCAAAATATGACTATTCCAGAACACTTAATTGTGCCCACCAGGAATCTGTATCTGGACCAAGAGGCAGTTGTTTGAACAGAATGTGGGAACACTGAATGTTTTAAAATTAAGAAAGGTGTGTGACAAGGTTGTATTCTTCCACCATACTTATTCAATTTATATGCTGAGCAAATAATCTGAGAAGCTGGGTTCTATGAAGCAAAACATGTCATCAGAATTGGAGGAGGACTCTTTTACAACCTGTGATGTGCAGATGTTACAAACTTGTTTTCTGAAATAAAAACATTTACTGATGAAGATCAAAGAGCAGAGCCTTCAGTATAGACTATATCTCAATGTAAAGAAAACAAAAATTCTCACCACTAGACTAACAAACAACATTCTTATCAATGGAAAAAAGATTGTAGTTAAAGGACTTCATTTTTCTTGGATCAACTATCAACACTCTTGGAAGCAGCAGAAAGGAGATCAAATGACATATTTCATTAGGCAAATCTGCTGCACAAGACCTTTTTACAGTGTTGAAGAACAAAGACGTCAGCTTGAGGATTAAGGTGTGCCTGATCCAAGCTATGGTGTTTTTAATATCCTCGTATGCATGTGAAAACTGGACTGTGAATAAGGAAGACTGTAAAATAATTGATGCCTTTGAGTTATGGTGTTGAAGGATAATGTTGAAAGTGCCATAGGTTGCCAAAATAAACAATAGATCCGTTTTGGAAGAAGTGCATCCAGAGTGCTCCTTAGAGGCCAAGATGACTAAACTTTGTCTCTCATACTTTGGACGTATTGTCAGGAGGGAGCAGTCACTGGAGAAGGATATTAAGTTTGGTAAGCTATAGGGTCAGAGAAGAAAAGGAAGACCCTCGTCGAGATGGATTGGCCAAGTGGCAGCATCGATGGACTCAAGCGTGGCAATAGTAGTGAGGTTGGCCCAGCATCTGGCAGTGTTTCACTCTGCTGTGCATAATGTTGCTATGGGTTGGTACTGACTCAATGGCACCTAACAACAACAACAACAAAATGGAGTCCATAGCTTAGTTGCAACTAGTACTTGCAGTGCAGTGAATTATCTAATATGTCTCTTCTACCCATAGTCTTTGTACTTCCAACACACAATGCTATTGCTCTCATACATCTGGGTAAGTGATCGTGGAGAAAGATTCTGTTAATATTATGTGATTCAGATGTGTGTTACCAGAAAAAAGTGATTTTAAAAACTTGTAAAATTTTATAAAATGAGTCATCTCAGAAGCATGATTGGGGGAATCTCACTACCATCAGTGAATCCCAAGAGGGAACTTGTCCTTTGGACCCTGAGATCTCTAAGAACTGAAACTCCTCAAAGAGGAATGGTTTATTCCATTTTTTGGGGGGGAAGTGGTACTATTATTGATTATGAATTCATAATATGATTCTCTTTACCAATTGAAATTTTAGAAATCCCAGTGAAAATTTGAAACAATCTGGCTTTGATTCTATGACATTTCCTAGAGCATTATAAATGATTATTTTTGGATGGTGTTATGTCATAAGCTCAATGGATGTCTTCAGTTTTACTCTCTGTTTGAAATATAATTTCTCAGAAACTCTTTTCATGATTTATGACATAGATACCAGCAGAAAGTACCCAAAATCAAAGATATCACTTTCAGAACTAAGATGGTTCTGATACAGTCCATGTTGTTCTCAATTGCCACACATGCATGTGGAAGTTGGACAACGAGTAAGGAAAACAAAGAAAAATTAATGCCTTTGAATTATGGTGTTTGTGAAGAATATTAAATACACAATGAACTGTCAGAAGAATAAACAAAATTCTCTTGGAAGAATTTTACTTAGAAGCAAGGATGGTGTGACTTTGCCTCACGTGCTTTGGATATATTATCAGGAGGGAATAGTCCCTGAGAAGAACATAATGCTTGGTAAAGTAGAGGGTAAGTAGCAAGAGAAATTCCCTTTAATGAGATGAGTTGACATAGTGACTCTAACACTGGGTTCTAACAATAGTAATGATTAGGAGGGTGGTGGAAGACTGAGCAAGACTGGGCATAGTTTCCTTCTGCTATACATAGGTTCTTTATGAATTGGAACTTATTCAGCAAGAACAAAAATAACTACAGTCTACTTCGACTAGCAGTGCCTCTGTTTTCCCATGGTATATTTTTGTGCCTTAAAATACTGTCCTTTTTTTGAAGAGCACAATGTTCAGTGCTTTCATTTGCCAAACCAAGCAAAGGATGATTTGGTCCCCTATTTAAGCTCTTAATTGTCTCCCTTGAGCAGTAGCTTCTATCCACTACTTCTATTCTAAAAGGATAGAAGGAATGCTTGGAGTAGGGTACAAACCTGGAAAAAGAAAATGAGAGAAATTA
>NW_006408607.1:10792746-10797412 GCF_000296735.1 Chrysochloris asiatica | reverse complement strand
AAAAACTCCTGCTTTATTCTGCTTGTTGTTCTTGTTAAGTACTATCCTATAAAGGATTTATGAGGAACACCTAGGGGTTTGAACCACTATCCATGCAGTTAGCAGTCCAGTGCTTATTCTGCAGGACCACACCACGACTAATTCACAGATGTTCTAGTGTGTCCTTTATAAGGGAATGTAGAATTATATTAAAGTATGGTAAACAAGGAGTCCTGGTTTGGGGAAAAGCATTTGGTTGGTAACTAAAAATCAGGAGATTCTGGTCCTCCCAGAGTACCATGGAAAAAAGGCCTGAAGATTTACATTTGGAAAAAAGGCAGTCATTGAAAAACCCATGGAGAACTGTTCTACTCTGACAAACACAGGTTCTCCATGAATTAGAGTTGACTACTCCAGGGCAACTGGTTTCATACCTGGAAGAAGCATTCTATGCAACCACCCATCTCTCATCCTGCCTCCCCTGTACAAAAGACATGCCTAGAAAAAGTACTCAGCCTTCTGCATAGTTGTTCAAATTGACAATTTTAGTCCAAGTCTGGGTAAATCAGAGTGTTATCACTTAGCTATTTCTCAACCTCAGTCATGGAGAAAGGCAATTATGAAAATATTAGTACCTGAATTACCAGTTCCTCTTAATCAATTCTTTCCCTGTACAAGATTACCTGAATGTACAAGTATAAGGATCATTAACGAAAGCCATTGGATTACTTCTTCTATTTTCACTTAGAGACAGATCCTAGGTTCTGCAAGTCACCCTGAAATACCTAAGAACTCTAAATATTTGTGTTTAATAATGGTTGATAATTAACTTTCTAACAGGCAGAACATTTGACAACCTCTTTTAGCAGGCTGAAAAGCAAAAAACTTAACTTTCTTTGAAATTGTTATGATTTATATGTTCAAAATATAAATATTCTTTTTTGCCATAGCTTGGATATTAAACAACACATGTCATTTATCGTATTTATTTGATTTAGAGAAGTCCTCTTGGGCTGGTAACAAGAGCTGGCTATAATGGGGAGAAATGTGGTACAAAATAGTTTGTGCATCAAAACTGTCTGGAAAACCTGAACTATTTCTTAAAGTGAATTGGATAGAATAGGTCTGGCTGAATTAGTTATTTTTAAATATCCTTTCTGTTGAGATTTTTACTATGATTTTCAACACTTTGGTAAATTAATTCAAATGGACTCTTACAAAGTGCCACAGTCATTTGAGATCCCTGGATGTATCACCCAGAAAAAACATATGGCATTCTTATTCTTGTCCTTCCACTACAAAAATGAAGGAGTTCACTTTATAATAATCCATCAATCACAGACTCTCTTAGTCACCATGAAATGATTCTATAGTCAGCATGAATTGCCCTCATTCTGATTTTTTTTTTTTTTTTAACAATAGTTTGTGCTATCATATGTTAAGAATAAAAAGAATTATTGCCAAATTCATTATCTCAGCAGGGAATGTTTGTGATGATGAAATTGGCAAGCTTCATCAAGTTGTTCATGCTTTTTCCATTTTATTAACATGACCCAATTTAGCTTCCCTCTGATGATAACTCATTTTGATTCTACCTCACTTTTAAAATGAGTCAATTTGATGTTTAAAACCTTGTTGATTTAAACTCAGCTTAACATGATAATCTTGCATTTTAGAGGTAAGAGAAGTAAAGAAAAATCCCTTTGATTCAACTGTTTTAAGAGGAAAAAGTGAGAAAGCAGACAAGTGAAACTTTTACTAAAGTTAAAACATATTTTTCTTCAAACTATTAACTTTCTTTTGCAATGTTCCACCATTATTGAAATATGTTATCATTCATTCTCAAATCACACTTCCGGCTTAATCAAAACTGCTTTTAATTCATTCAGTTGAGTAAGATTTGACAGCATGTTATCATATTTGGTATAAATAAAATGGCCCAGTGTGGTAAGTTGACAGACTAACAATCTTTGGACAATGCTAGCTTTCATGAAACCTCATGATTTAACCCACTCCATTTTTATGGCATTGCAGTCTGTTAAGATGTCCATGTGCTAACTTGATCTGTTCTCATTTTGCTTTAAAAAAAAAAAAAAATTCCAATGCTGACACATACAGAATGCAAATGGAAATATTTTAGTAAAATTCAGATTATAATTTAGAAATGTGTAATACTGCTTACAGGGGGACCACAAATAAAACACTAGTGCCCCCAGGGCAATTTTTCCCAAAAATTCTTATTTGAAATTCTGAATATATTTTACCATAAAAACAGAACTGCTATTCATGGTTAAATTCTTAACCCCAAATATGCCTCAAATACTGTTCATTCACACTAAAAAAGCAGCAGTTAAATGATTTGTAATTTTAGTTGAAAGATAAGCAAAATGTATTAAAATTACTTTTATGTAGCTTTCATACTCATTCTTGTAGGAAATTTAATAAAAATATAGGTAAGATATGTGGCAGATATATACAGTTTTAAGAATTTTCTGGATATTTGGAATGATACTGTCATAGCATGTTAAAGTTGGAAAGAAATCTCAATGGCTTCTGGAATCCTTGCTCTTTCATGTTGTTGCTGTTGTTTTTGTGGTTTTTTTTTTTTTTTAGTTTTTATTGTGAATTATGTGGGTTTACGTGGGAGAACATCAGTTTTACATTCATCCAATCATATTCTGTTTCATTGCAATGATTACAATCCCCACCATGCATCATCAAATAACCAAAGTATACACTCCACAGATCTTCCCCACCCCCTCCAGCTGTCAGCACACAGCCCCTCTACCTCCCTGAGTCCCGTGTCCCCAGCAACTCCATCTGTTCACATCATCATCTCTGTCTCCATGCGTGGAGTCACTGCCTCTCTGGGTAGGGTCACGCTCTTTCACTTGATAGTTTCAGGGATCTCCACTCCTGGGCTGCAAAATCAATCACTTTTGTCAAAAAAACATCTACCTCTACATTTCCGACGCTTACAGTCAGTCCTGATGGCAATTATTCACTATTGTACCACAAGAGTCTTATCCCCATTTCCTTTTGCCAGCCTAGTTCCAACAGATTGGAAATCATTCAGTGTAGGTTTGACCTACCCCTGCCCCATCTGGAACTAGGCTCACTTCTTGCCTTTATAGCACACACCCCCCCCCCCCATTTTGTCTATGTAGCCCATCCCTGTCAACCCTGTGTATTGAGGGTGTGGGAGTGATCCTTGCTGTAAAGATTTGTTCCCTTTTTAGAGCTACTACATCCATTGTTGTTGTTGTTATGTGCCGTGGAGTCAGAACAGACTCATAGCGACCCTGTACAGGGTTTCCGAGGCTGTATATCTTTGCGGGAGCAGAGCGCCTAATCTTTCTCCCATGAAATAGCTGGTAGTTCGAACTGTTGACCTTGCGGTTCACAGCCCGATTCGTAACCACTACGCTGTCCATACGTATAGGTAAAGTTAATCAAATTGTAGTGGGTTACTCTTTTTTTCTTTTTCTTCTTTTTTCTTCTAGTCGAGTTTTGATCATCTAGCTATCGAAGCCAGGTCAAGTGGATACTACTTGCAAGTATGGGCGTTCTTGTGCATCTCCCCTCACTTCATATCAGCTGGATGCTTCCTTCTCTTCTCTAGTCCTCTGTGGCCATGTCACTACCCCTGGGCCCAGGAGTCCCCGAGTCTTGCTGTAACTACTGGCCATTCAGGTTTCTTCCCAAGTCCACAGGAGTCTATTGAATGTGGTTGGACTTAGAGCCCAACTTCATTGCTGTTTTTACCCCCTCTTCCCCTTATCGGTGACCAACGTGGTCACCAGCTAGACCACATGTCTACTTGTGTATTCCCCTTGAGTCTTAGTCTTGGAAAGGAGTTTGCTCTGAGGGGACCTGACCACTTGCTTGATGGCTCCCGGGTGAGCAACTTACTTATTCCTGTAGCAATCAATCATACTGCCATTATTTTATCTGATTTTTCCTGCTGGTCTTTCTTTATGAAGTATCTTCTGTTCTTCTATCCACTCCAGGCTGGTCTACAAGTCCTTGCCAGTGGAAATGTCCCACATCAGACAATTCTGGATGGGATTCTGGTTTTCATCTATGGTCTTATGCTCTGGTAGTGTAGTAGTTACGAGTCGGGGCTGCCAACCTCAAGGTCAGCAGTTCAAAACCACTGGCAGTTCCATGGGAGAAAGATGAGGCATTCTGCTTCCATAAAGATTTACAGCCTCGGAAACCCTGTGCAGGGTCCTATGAGTCAGAATCAACTCCATGGTACTTAACAACAACAACAATCAGTTATAGGCTAAAGGTGGGCTTACAAGCTTTCTATTATGATGTTTCTGTCTATTCCTTTCCTCCCCCTCCACCAAGTGTCTATTTCACAATGGTAGGTAAGGGAAACCAAGATTCAAAAGGCAACCAAGCATCTTAACATTATTCCCAACTTTTACACTTTAAAACCATACCTCAATCCCTGTATCCTGAAGCCCTGTTATTACAAGGTTGTGCATCATCATCATTTACCTCTGTCACACTTAGCCCCTGTGAACCTGCCTAGCTGTTCTCCCATCCACCTTGTTTTTCTATTCCCCTCCCCCATCTTGTGTATTGCCAACCCCCCACCCCCCAGCACCCAAGCTTTCCCGTGTCTGTTCCCTACCCTCTGCTCTGTCTTCCCCTCCCTCCCTCCCCTCCTCTCATC
>NW_006408607.1:10787168-10791735 GCF_000296735.1 Chrysochloris asiatica | reverse complement strand
TTTTGTTTAGGGCATGAGATAAAGGTCTTTTTTAAATCTTTTGCATATCGCTTTCCAGTTCTGCCACCACCATCTGTTAAAGAGACTATCTCCTCCCCATGCAATATACCTAGACACTTTCTCAAAAATCACTTGGCTGTATGTGGATGGGTTAATTTCTGGATTCTCTATTCTGTTCCATTGATCAATGTATCTTTCATTGTACCAATACCAGGCTGTTTTGACCACTATAGCCGTGTAGTAAATATTGAAATCAGGGAAGGAGAGGCCTCCAACTTTGTTGTTCTTCTTCAGCAGTGCTTTGCTTACTTTGGGTCTCTTTCCTTTCCATATCAAGTTTGTAATTATCCTTTGTATCTCTTTGAAGAATGTTGTTGGAATCTGGATCGTGATTGCATTATATGTGTAAATTGCTTTGGGCAGTACTGACATTTTCATAATGTTGAGTCTTCCTATCCAGCAACATAGTATGTTTTTCCACTTCTGTAAGTTTCTTTTGGTTTCTTGTAGTAGTGTTTTGTAATTTTCTTTGTAAAATCCTTTGCTTCTCTAGTTACTTTTATTCCTAAATATTTCATCCTATGGACAGCTATTGTGAATGATATTGCTTGCCTAATGGTCTTTACAGTGTAGCTGTCGTTACTATAGAGCAATCCAACTGAAGCCTCTCCTCTAATCACCAGTGCAGATAGTGTAGATAGATATCGAGAAGTTAATGGGAGAAAGATTGTCTACTATTTTTTCTCTGAATGTCAGTTAAGTATCTGTGTGTGCACAGCATAATTCTTGAAATAGCTGTGTCTTCTTATGTTGGAGTTTTACAGATTGTTCATATGGTTTGTCTGTCAGGCCAAACCTGCTTTTTACTTGCTGTGTAGGCAGAGCTTAATGGTCCTGCAGAAGTTCACTTTAGGGCTGGGACCCATAGGCAGAAGTCAAAAGCAGCAGTCCAAGAATTTGCCCTTGGGAGGATCTTTCTCTCTGTGCCATGGGAAAGCTGTGGTCTCAAAGCTGGACTTTTTTGGGGTACACACCCATCAGCCTGAAGGTGTTCAGGCTGGACAACGAAGGCAGGACAGGGAAAAGGAGGAAAAAAAATGTATAGAATCCCCCCACATCTCCTTTTTTCAAATATCACTGTACAGCTTTTAGCTCTGGTTCCCTGTGCTGGTCTGGCTGTAGCCACACCCTCTAACTTCCGCCTGGGCGGGATGGCTACAGAGGGAGTCCTGTGTCTTGACTGATTTCTAAATCTCAATGTTTTCCTTTTTACCATGATTTTTCCACTGGCGGTTGTGGGAAACTGAAGCCCTGACCCTTATGCTAGATCCAGAGCTCTGGTGCAGTTTAGTGAGAGCCATGTCTCTGGGTTTTCCACCCTTCCCTCATGAAGCCTGCCCTACCTAACTCTGCTCTGCAGCCGCCAAACTGGAAGTTCCCTGTTTTGTTTGCTTTTGCCAATGCTACATTCAAAAGCTTAAGAGTAGACACTGAAACTTTCTATTAATATTCTCAGTGCAAAGAAGTTGTTGAAACAATACCCCATGCCAAACTGATGATGTTCTGAATAATGTGTAATGGAGCATCAGCCATGACAACCTCTTAGCCCCTATTTGGCCATTATTCTATGTTACAAAATTCTGCACATGATCTTGAAAAGCATTTTATCCACTAAAAGACTGGATAATTGATTTGAATATCAATTCATTCACACAATTGTGTTCAAATGATGTACATGTACAAATGTCTACATGTGATTCCTGCACAGATGAGAAGAGAAGCTGATGGTTAGTTTTGTCAACTTGGTTAGAAAAGGATGCTAATCAAAAATTTGAAAATTAGAATCCAGCCAGTCACCTCAGAAGAAATATATGACAATATATGATAAATTAGAGGTTAAAAACCTCATGGAACACAATTCTACTCAGATATAAAAGAATAAGTAAAAAAGTATTGTTATTAGAATACCAGTTCATAAATGCATGAGCTTATTCCAAATCAATAATGCTTAAATATGTCTTTATGATCAGTATATGGCTGCAGACTTGCTTTCTCAGTAATGTACTTGTTTTAGTCTCTTTGGTCCAATCAAGACAATGGCTTCCAATGGGATCTGCTGGTCCAGTTAAATTCAAGGCGGAGAGGTCAATTCTGAAAGTTATGTTAGCTTTGGGAGGTAATTTCAAAGATATATTCTTGATAGATATTCACAAAGAACACAAAATGGTAATGGGGACTTATTAGGAACATTTTTTCCCCCCAAAATCAAAAAGTACACTGGTGAGATAAAGACCAAGAAAGTTGTGCTGAGAATTTTTTTTTTTTTCCCCCATTATAGCAATGTACCTTAAAGGGCAACAAGAATGGTCCTAGGAGAATTTTCTTGTCAAACCTAATCCCATCCACTCTACATAATTACACAACTTTAAAGAAACACAATTTGTGTCCCTCAAGGCTGCCAAAACTAATGTTTTGGCTGGTATACATCAAAAATTGAAGAATTCTTCAGGGGAAATTTTAGAGATAGTAAAATATCTTCAGAAGTGTATAGACTTAGATGGATGATACGTCCAGAAACAATAGCTGCACATTCTGATATTTGTTTTATAAAAATTTTAGCTCATTTGTAGAAATACTTTTTGACTCGCCCTCATATTTCCAGAAACATATTCCATATAGTAGAATAATTTAGCTCTATGCTGCATACCTTTAATCAAATTAATGAATAGGTTCTGCATGCCAGGTTTACTTTCAGTTATGAATAGCTGTAGAACAAGCAGAACATAACACAGAATCAATCCATTGAGCAAGACAGGCAGTAGAGATTAAGCTGGAAATATTGTCATACCGGTTCAATTTGGAATACTGATATGTCCTTACATGAATAAATTCTTGTATTCAAGGAAACAGTGAATAACTGAATGCCCAGGTGAAATGAATAGTGGATAAGTTTTACAACTGCAGGATGGCTAGCATCAGTAGATTCCATTAAAGTGGAAGCAGAATGCCTTCTCATCCCCATCGCATCAGTTAGTGTTATTTAGAGAAAAAGACTTAACAGGATGAGGGAATTTCAATCGCTGTTGTTGTTAAATGTCATTGAGTTGATTTCACCTCACTGACCCCTTGTAAGGTTCCAAAGAGCAGCTGGTTTGTTTGACCCACCAACATTGTTATTAGCAGTGTAGGGCTTATTCTACATCACCACATCAGAATTCCAATAGGATGTCCATTTCATGGCCTGTCTGGGTGGTGTAATATAGTACTAAAATAAGAACTATTTCTAAACATTGTTTCTGAGGCCTCATTACATTTGTTTCAGAAGAGGAGTCCTAGTAGCATAGTGAGTTATGCTGTAACTGCCATGTCAACAGTTTAAATCCATAAGCCACTACATGGGAGAAAATAGAAGTCATCTGTTCCCATAAATATTTACAGCCTAGAAAGCTGTAAACTCTAATGTATACGGTCATTAGGAGTAGAAATTGCCTCAATTGCAATGGGTTTGCTCCTGAAGAATTTAATAGTCAACCTATCCTTAAGAAACCCTATCCCTTCATGTCATTTCATGCTGTTGTTTTGGCTATGTGCTTTCCAGTCTGCTCTAATGCTTCCAGTCTGCTCTAAAGGTGTGCGTCAAGGTTGTGTCTTTCACCATACTTATTCAACCTGTATGCTGAGCAAATAATACGAGAAGCTGGGTTCTATGAAGAAGAAAATGGCGTCAGGATTGGAGGAAAACTCATTAACCACTTGCGATATGCAGATGACACAACCTTGCTTGCTGAAAGTGAAAAGGACTTGAAACATTTACTGATGAAGATCAAAGAACACAGCTTTCGGTATGGATTACATATCAATGTCAAGAAAACAAAAATCCTCACCACTGGACCAATAAAGGCCTTGGGCACAACAAATTAAAATATAGCTCAGTCCTATAACATCCTAAAAATAATTTCTATACTTCAGCTCATTGTAACAGCCAATTTGTCAGTTCATCTCATTGAGTATCTCCCTCCTTTTCACTAATCCTCTATTTTATCAAGTGTGATGTCTGTCTCCAGGGACTTATCACTTCTCATGATAAGTGAAATAGAGTCTTGTCACCCATGCCTCTAAAGATCCTCTGTTTCTGCTTCCTTCAAGATAGATTTGTTGATTCCAATTTATCAATTTTTCTATAATCTTACTTTATCTGTGTCCAGCTTTTGCATACATGTAAGATAGTTGAGAAGACCATGAATTAGATCAACTTCAGCTTAGTCAGCAAAATGACTTATTTGCTATATCTAATACATTATTTGATATTTTGATCGCTGCTTCCATGGACATTGATTGTTGATCTCAAAGGAATGCAATCCTTGACAAATTAATTTATTTGCCATTTATCATGATATTGATTATTGTTTCAGTTGTAAGAATTTTCATTTTCTTCCTTTTAAGGTATAATATATAAGGAATAAAAAATGAAATCTTTCAAGAAAGTGAGGCAGCACAAGAGGCACTCACTCATCTCTGCCAAGAAATTTGGAAGACAACTATCTGGCCGACTGATTGGAAGAGATCC
>NW_006408607.1:10774932-10785853 GCF_000296735.1 Chrysochloris asiatica | reverse complement strand
GATGGCACCTGACAACATTAAGGTATAATATATCCAGAGGCTGTTGCTTTTACCTTCATTAGTAAGTGTATAAATTTTCATCATTTTCTGCAAGCATGTCTGTGTCAACTTCTTATGCCAAGTTGTTAATGTTGTTGCTATGGTTATTAAATGCCATTGCATCAGCTCCAATTCATGACTCCCCTCTATAGAGTTTCCAAGGAGTGGCTTGTTTGTTGAACCACTGACCTTGCAGTTAGCAGTCCAGTTGTTTCTCTTGCAGCACCATTGAGCCTTCTTCAAATCTTGAGACCGTCTTTGTCTTCATATGATTTTTCAACATCATTTTATGCATGATTGTTTTATTAATAAAGAGATCCTCCAAGGTACAAAGGAGTTCCTGCAGATAGTTAAGTGCTTAATTATATGTCAAAATTTGACAGTTCAAACCCACCCAAAGGCCCCTTTGGTGGCCAGGCTCATGATCTGCTAATGAAAGTTTCTATCTTGAAAATTCTATGGAGCAGTTCTACTATGTACACATGTTATTATCATGAATCTGAATTGACTCCGCAGAAACTAATAACAACCAAGATACTAAAGGGCAGCTATGATATTTGTTTAAGTTATATACAACTGAGTCTCAGTTATGACATCTTCTGGCCATGTGCTCTTGGCAAATAATTTAATGTTTATATTAAACTACCACTAAGATGGCATTAGCACTTCATTGAAAATGCAATGTAAGACTAACAAGTCTTTCTAAAGAGACTTATGTGAAAAGTCTTAATCTTTAACAGGAGGCACTTAGTAAATATGCACTCATTAACTAATTATTAATCACTTTATTAAACTGACCAAGTATTTTGTTTGACTGTGTTTAATTATGTGGGGTGTGTGTGTGTGTGTGTGTGTGTGTGTGTGTGTGTGTAGTTTATCTTTTGGAATCATAGATTCCTTTGAAATTCTCTCTCCAGAAACATGCATGTATTATAACAAATATATTTAGTGTAAGGTTGTTGTTGTTAAGTGCCATCAAGTCAATTGCAACCCATATCGACCCTGTGTAGGGTTTCCAAGTAGCAGCTGGTAAGCTTGAACCACTGACTTTGCAGTTCAAATGACTTTGTAGTCTGGCACATTAGCCCACAGTACCACACCAGGACTCTTAGTATAAGGTAGGCTGACATAAATGAAAAATTTCTAGGAATTAGTTTAGCAAATATTTTCTCATCCCTGGCAAAATAAAACATTCAAAGCTAAGAATTGAATATGTAAATTAGCTTGTGATTATTGTTTTTAAGGTTGTTGCTGCTACTTGCTTTTGAGTTGGCTCCATTTTATGGCAAAGTTACATATAGTAAAATGAAACTGTCTGATTCTCTGGTATCCTCATGATCACTTGTATGTTTGAATCCATTGGTAAGGCTATTGTGCCAACTCATTTTTGCTGATCCTCTATTAAACCAGCCATGATATTCTTTTGTAGCAACTGGTCTATTCTGAGAGGCAGTTGGTGGTTTTGACCTGCTGATTTTGTGGTTCAAAGTCCATGGTTTATCCTTTAGTGCCACAGCAAGAGTCCTAATTCTTTAGGGTAAGGAAAAATCTGTATAACACTGAAGTAAGAGTTATCCATAAACCAGACATTCTTAATTCTGGGAATGCCTGTATTTATGAGTAAATATTATGTGTCATTAAAATTAATGAAATACAAAATTCTCTAACACTTAAAAAAAGAGAAATAAGTGAAAAGAAATTACAGAATATTTCATTAAACTAGAATCCATTTAATACAGAGTCACAATGAATTGGAACTGACTCAATGACACATAACAGCTAAAAACAACTAAGGAATTACTCCAACCCCTGAGGATAGAGGGAATTGTGTGCCATTGAGTCAGTTCTCACCCCTGGAAAACCTGTGTAGGGTTTCCAGGCTACAAATCTTCACAGGAGTAGAAAGCCTCATTTTTCTACCAAAAACATCTGAACAGTTACGTTTCAGTTAACAGCCCAACTCAAAGCTCCTTAACCCAAACTGCACTTGTAACAAATGCTTCATCACAATCACCTTCACTTGTTTTTAAACCGTTGTAAAAGCTATGGCTTTTTTCTGCACTAAAGTAAAGTTAAATAAGTACTGTACATAATTGTTCTAACTTACCTACAAATATCTCTTCTATTTAAAGTTGTAATTGTTTTTGTGTGCTGTTGAGTTGGTTCTGACTAATAGTGACCTTGTTTAAGATTTCTGAGATTTAAATCTGTATGGGAGCAGAAAACTTCATCTTTCTCTCGTGAGTTGGATGGTAGATTCAAACCGCTGACTATGCAGTTAACAGCACAATGCATAACTCACCATGCCACCAGGGTTCTCACTCCTTAAAGACATAGGAACAAACCTTGTTTGTAACTCAGAGACTGCCTGTAGTTCTTTCTTTCTTTCTTTCTTTCTCTCTTTCTCTCTCTCTCTCGCTCTCTCGCTCGCTCGCTCGCTTTCTTTTTCCTTAAACTGATATATATTCAGTTCCCACATTTTCTTTGTTTGCATGATTTGTTTGTTTGCTTGTTTGTTTTACCTTTGCAAGTATTGCTACAATGTGCTATCTGGTACAGAGACTCTGGGTCACACAACTAAGCATCTGACTACTAGCAGAAAGCCTGGCAGTTTGAACTCACCCAGAGCTGCCTCAGAAGACAGAGCTGGTGATCTGTTTCCAAAAGATCATAGGCTGGAAAACCCTACTGAGCAGTTCTACACTGTGCTTATAGGGTTGCGGTGAACCAGAACTATTCAAAACATCTAACAACAATCCACCTGGTACATATGCATAATTTCCTCAAGACTATGCACCTAGGAACCATAACCTGAGGCTAATAGACAGTGCACATCTTCAACTTCTATAGAAGTTTTGTTTGTTATGTGCCATGAAGTCGGTTCTGACTCATAGCTACCCTTTATAGGTTTTTCTGAGGCTGTAAATCTTTACAGGAGTGGAAAGCCTCATCTTTCTCCCACGGAACCACTGGTAGTTTTGAATTGCTGACCTTGAGTTTAGCATCCCGACTCATTACCATGATACTACCAGAGCTCTTTTCACTAGAATTCTCTTTTTCCTTTGCATTCCTTTTTTTCCCTATCAATGCAGGAATGACTAATCTTTATCTCTACATTTATCACAGTATTTTCAGATATCTTATTTTTGTCAATCTGTTGGATGATTAAAGTGGTAATAGGTTTTCATTTTAATTTAAATGTATCTTTATGGCTCTATAGTATAAAGCACTAGACTGCTCGCCGAATGGTCGGTGGTTCAAGTCTACCAACTGTTTCTCTGAAACGCTATACAGGGTCTTTATGAGTTAGAACTGACTTGACAGCACTTAACAACAACAAATAAGCAGAAAAAATTCAACTTTTTTTTTCCATTAAAAAATGGCCATTTGTGTGTCTACTTTTGTGAACAAATATTTCCTTTTGTTTGCAAAAGATCTTTCTGCATATTTCCTACTGTATCATATGTGTTGCAAACATGTTTCCAGAAATGGTGGCCTTTAAAAAAAAAAGGTAGGGTTTCAATGAATTTTGTAAATGTTAATATAGTTGTATATATTGTTTTTCTTTCATTCTTCTAAAATGTTTTTGCCTTTCTTATTTAGATCATTCTTCCAAGTGAAATTAATTTGTACAACACTAACATTTCATGTAGTTCCCCTCTGATATCTAATGAATACCGTATCAATTTTTAAAATGACACATTTTCCTGACTACTCTTCAGTGGTAACAAGCACCTGTACGTGGGAGAAATATTTTCATACTCTGCAGTGTTTATCCTGACGCCAATATTGCTTTGTCATGATTTCTATAGCTTTATAAAATGGAACACTATTTTTAAAAACACGTTTTCCATCTATTTTGTTTCACCCAGAATATTTTGGCAAGAGAGTCTTGTTGATCCTTTTTCATGGATTTCATACAAATTTTAGATTTCACCCCTCAGAAGAAGTGCTGCAATTACATTTGGATTGCATTAAAACTATAACTCAGTTTAAACAATTTTAGCATACATACAATATTGAATCTTCTTAACCATGAACAGATGTATCAGTAGACTTATTATCTATTTAAATATTTTCTAAACTTAATTATTTGCTCAAAAAATCTTATCATTTAAATGCATTAGGGAGCTCAACTTTGAGTACCATGTTTGACAATACTTTTTTTTTACTCTATAGGGTTTCTATTGACTATGTTTTGGGAAGTATGAGTCCAGGCCTTTCTTCCTAGTCTGTTTTAATATGGATGCTCTGCTGAAACCTTCCCATGATGCCTTCCCATGATGTGTCAGTACTGGAATTGAAATACCAGTGGTATTGCCTCCAACATCATAGCAACAAGCAAGAAACTACAGTACAGCAACATCCAAGAAGGTGGTGACTTACTTCTTACTTAGAAGCTTGTATATTAATTCATAATATTTAAATTGTTCTTGTTAAGTGTCGCTGAGTCACTTCAGACTCATAGCAACCGTGTGTAGAGTGCTTGAGGAGCAGCTGGTGAGCTTGAACTGCAAAAATTGTGACTCAAATTGACTTTGCAGTTCAGTGCATTAACCCACAACACCACAGAAATGTATGCTATAATCAAACATCGTTTTCCATAATTATATTTTGTTGCTTTTGTTAAGTGCCACTGAGTTGGTTGCAACTCATAATGAACCTGTACAGGGTTTCCTAAGAGTAACTACTGATTTGGACTGTTGACCATGTGTTTCACAGACTAGCACTTATCCTACAGTGCTACACCACGAGTCCAAAAATTCATATGCCAAAAGGTTGGTAATCTTTTAAACTGTGAATACATGGTGGGTTACATAGCCTGCATAAACTGTACAGATATGAAATATACTAAAAATATTCTAAGGGTGCTGGATGAAATATGTTTATAACACATTTTAAAAAGACATGTCTAGGAGTCCTTGTGTGGCACTGTGGGATAATGCATTGGACTGCAAGGTTGGTTTGAACTTCAGAATTGGTGGTTCAAATTCACCAGCTGCTCCTGGGAAATCCTATACAGAGTCACTATGAGTCAGAACCGACTGGAAGGCACTTAATAACAACAACAGAGAAAAAAATGAACGTATGTCTCTATGTCTCAAAAATGAAGCAAAAATCCAGATAGCTGGACAAATTGTTGTTGTTTTTAATGCAGTCATATCAGTTCTACCTCATAGCAACCCTGTATATGTTTTCCCAAGAGCAACTGCTGTGTTTGAACCAATGACCTTGCATTTCAAACCAACTTACCATTCAAACCAACCTTGTGATCCAGTGCTTATCCTACAGTACCACACCAGGTCAAATATGTAGGTACATATACTTCAGCCTGAGAGAGAAGACAGCATTTTCTGTAATATCTTAACCATATCACTACGTATCTTGTATTATTAACCTTTAGAACAAAAAGTCTATGTCTACTATGTTTATTTGCGTAATGTACAAACTGGTCACCTATGTAGCTTATGCCGAATGGTTCAGTCTTGGACATGACTGGTTTGAAGATGAGCCAAGAATATAACCAAGATACATGAGAGGTATAATTCCTGGAATATCATCTGATACCTTCATAAGTATTTATTTTATTACTATTAAATGATCTGTCATACGCAGGGAAACGTTCCATTCAATCATATGAGTAGAAAGATTTTAGTCACAATCATTTACTTAAAAACTTGAAATGGAACAAACAGTAATTTTATATAATGATAATTTCATGTGATATGAATCTGAATAATATTTATATACGCTATGTTAAAACTGCATATTGAGTACAGTGCTAATCTTGGAAGTTAATTCAATTAGAATATTTAGAAAAGTACTGGAAGTATTCCTTGTATATGCTAACACATCCATTTTAATCAGAGCTCAGGTTGTAGCTGCATAAAGGATAAACTTGCCTAGTCTTCATCTATTGTGATGCATGACTTCCATAGTGACTGCATCTAGGTTTCATTATCATAGAATTCACATTTAACTCTCTCCAAATACCTACACACTTCTGAAAATAATGAGCTTTAGATTCATACCAGTATCCCTATGCAAACATAAAGAATTATATTAAAGAATTATAGCGGCAGCTCTGTGTCGTGAATATGGAGTACTTGGTCTCAGAAGTGCCTACTGAAGTAGTCAGAAACATTCAGTGTGAAAGAGCAGATGCATGTCTAAATCCCTTAGAGCTATAGAAATGAAATTCTTAAAGTCTCTAGTGATTGGGTCTCTGAGTCTCAACATTGTGCATTTCAAGTGTTATGAAATACTGCATGATAATTAATTTCACTAATATTCTAAGCCTTGGTTTTTAAATGGCCTGTATGTTTAATTTCCCCCATAAACTGAAATATGCCTAATCTCTTACCAGAGATTGTGTCACAATAGCAGCTGTTTCTAAATTCTCAAGTGGGACAGTTGTTAAAAGTCCTTGAAAAGTAAATGGCATGCATTCAATTAGGCTAAAGAAATAACTAAAACAAGTATTATATAGTGGATTTTTAATTAGATGACTTCTATTAAATTGAGTCTCTGGGAAAGGTTTCACAGCCTCCTAAGATTGTGCTAGTTACAAATGATACCATAAAATCTTTATTTTATCTTGTGTGAGCTCACCCACAAGTTCTATTTCTCTGTCATCAGTATCCATATGCCTGGCATTGCACTATTAAGACCCTGAATGTGCCCAAGACATAAAACAAAGGTGGATTATCCATAAATGAAAGCAAAGACACAGATGTTATGGTGGTGATGGTGTTAAGTGCTGGAGAGTTGTTGCTGACTCATAGCCACCTGTATAGGGTATCCAAGAAGGAACAGGTATGTTTGAACAACAGACTTTATGGTTAGCAGTTCAGTGTTTATCCTACAGTATCTCATCAGGACTCCTGGAATTTCCTATAACCGAGACCAAGTGATTTCGGTTCATATTCAGGATTTCTTCCTGACATGAAAATATCCAAAACACAGAAAAGAAAAATTGACCCTTTTTTGTCCTGGGAATATGAACAATCTCTCAAGGGAGCCTATTTGTATTTCAGTCAAAGACCTTTCTTGTAAGGCCCCTGCCTGTCTTTCTAGTTTCATTTCCTAGCGCTCCTCTTACTATTCCTGCCATATATCTAAGCTTTTTATTCTGGAGATATTGAACTTTTTATTGTTACTACTCCTTTCATCTTCACTGCTAAGATTTATTTATTTATTTATTTATTTATTTATTTATTTATTTATTTATTTTTATCACCTGGATCAGCTTTTGTGGTTCATTCTCTTGACAACATTTCAGAATAACAACAACAACAACTCAACATTAATAGCTGAGAAGGAACACTTATGGTTTATAAAAGAAAATTCACACTAGTTTACAGAGACTACAATCTCCATATTAAGTATTGGTTATTAAGGTCAATTTTAAAGCACACTGTCTTTATCTTTGTGTTTGTGGGGTCTCTATCCTCACTGTTTTCTCTTCCAAGTTTCTCTTCTTCCTCACTGATATTCCTCTTTTGTCTTGGCTCCATGCTGTCCTTCTTATCTTCCAAACCCTCCAGTCAGATCTCTCAGTTATATGAATGTGTAATGTCTGATAATAACAGAGTGATTATTAATAGTGAGTGCTTCCATATGTTTTTAACTCCTCATATGTCAGGAATACTGATAATATTTTTTAAATCTCAGTTTATCTTTAATTTTCTATCAGTCCTTCCAGTTAGGTATTATTGTTGGTATTAAGTGCTGTCAAGTCGGTTCCAACTCACAACTACCCTGTTTTCTGAGGAGCAGCTGGTAAGTTTGAACCACCGACCTTGCGGTACAAAGTGACCTTGTAGTCCAGTGCATTATCTAGCAGTGTCACAACATAAATTCAATGAGACCAAGACTTTTTAAAGGTCAAGCAGCTAGAAAATGCATTGCTACAGTTCCACTTTAATATAGAACTGTTGTATTCTGTGACCTCCCTGAATGATCTATATTTGCTTTCTTTAGTAACATTTATTGAGAAATTCTAAAGATATAAGCATGGCATTTAATATTGGGTATTAAAAAAAAACCCACAAGATTTAGTTGTGATGAAGGGTACACCAGAAGACGTATCCGGTGCAACTATGAATAATTGAGAATCTTGCATCTTGCCTGCCAAGTTCTGAAATATTTCCCAGTTATGGAAGACACACCTGCATGGCACTGTTGACAAATGTTCCCCTATCTTTACTAGATTTCAAAAGAGTCTACTCAACAGGATATCAGTGGCTGAATTCAAAAGATACTCAATAACTAGCAAGGGTACTTTTCCCAATAAAAATATATTCCGTTTCTGTTTGGCTAACTATGTTATCCCTGATCTCACATAAATATTCATAACGTTTACCTTTATGTGCAGCATATATTCCAGGATAATGTGCAAGTGCATTTCCCTTTGGAATAGTAATAGTTTAGAGGATGATGTCAACTCTGGTGGTTCAATGGCTAAGCACCTGGCTGCTAGCTAAAAGATGTGCAATTAGAATGCACTAGTGGCTCCACAAAGCAAAACACCTGTGGTTTGCTACCATAAAGATTACCAAAAAGGAAACCTGACCCACTGCCATGGAGTAGATTCAGACTGATAGTGACTCATTGGAAAGAGTAGACCTGCTTCATATGATTTCTGATGCTATAAATGTTAATAGAAGCAGACTGTCTCCTCTTTCTCTTAGGTATCAACTTGTGTGTTTGAACCACTGACCTTGCAATTAGTAGGCCGATACATAATCCACTGCACCTCCAGGCCTTCTTGTTCATAAAGATTATTGCCAAGGAAGCTCTACGGGGCAGTTCTACTCTGCTATGCACTGTTAAGTGTTGTGGAGGAGTTCCAGTTCATAGAGTCCCTGTATAGGGTTTCCAAGGAGAGGGCGATGAGTTTGAGCCTCCAACCTTGAGGTTAGCAGTCCAGTGTTTATCCTCCAGAGCCACACTAAGAGTCCATAGAGGGTCACTATAAGTTGCAATAGACTGGGCAGCACTCAACAAAACAAGCAAAGGATCATGTATGTTTTACTGTTTTTCTGTCATTAGATCCAGTTTTCTCCTACTGAAATTTGTTTTAAATTTTAGTTCAGTACATTAGTCATGGTGTGGCATTGGAGAATAAACACTGCATTCTAACTACAAGGTCAGTGGTTGAACCCACCAGCCACTCCTCAGAAGCCCAATATAGGGTCTCTATGAGTCAGAACCAACTTGATGATATTTAGTAACAACAATAGTCATACCTGTGTTCATTGAATCATTTGCATCCATTTCTACAGAATAAAATTAAGTTATTTTAAAATGCACTGTGTGCTATATGCAATAACAAGTAGTAGAATATTAAATCAAAACAATTCAGAAGCTCAGTTAGTGGATTAGGGAAGGTGAAACTATGAAAGAAACTAGAAGAGAAAAAAAGATGCAAATAAAACTCAGAAAGGTAACTGCATGGGGACAAACAATCCAGGTCAAAAATATAATACATTTAAAAAGCTTTATGATAGGAATATCTATGTCAAAAATAAAGTTATTGAAGAAAATCAAGGGCACTTGCTTAAGTGGAGGAAGAGAAACTGAAATGAGTCAGAACTGAAGTGGTCAATTTATACAGAGCCTTTATCTACCAAGCAAAGGGTTAGGGATTGCATCATAAGAAGAATAGGAAGATAATGAAAATTTTAAACAGACAATAAGATAAAATCATTTCTGCACTCTAACAACATCATTCCGGATGCTTCTGGAGGCAATAATCCAAGTACATTAATTTGAAACCAGATTTTCCTAGCTAAGGAGCTCTGGTAGCTAGTGGTTATGAGTCAAGCTGCTAATCTCAAGGTCAGCATTTGAAACTACCAGTTGTTCCATGGGAGAAAGATGTGGCTTTCTGCTCCTGAAAAGATTTACAGCCTCGGAAACCCTATGTGGGGTTGCTATGGGTCAAAATCGACTCACCAGTACTTAACAACAACAACAAATGCTAATATTGGATTCCTGGTTTGGTGCTAAAGAATAATACACTGTAGTGAAAGGTCAGTTTGAACCCAAAGTCAGCACTGCAAACTCACCAGCCCTTCTTCCAACACTCTATAAAGGGTCGCTATGGGTCCAAACAGAATCAAGAGCGGTGTACAACAAGAGTGCTAATTTTATTATACCTTGTTGTCTTCAACATACATGATGTTTGTTTTTCAAAACAACCTTATGGAAACAAAACACAGTTGTTTAATTGATTCTGACTCATACAGAACCTATAAAAAATAATAGAATTTCTCCACAGGGTTTTCAAGGCTATACATCATTACAACAACAGATTTACTATCTTTTTCCAGCTGAGTAGTTCGTGGATTCAAAGACAGGGATTATTAATTTTTACAGATGATGAAACTGGGAAAAAAGAAAAAGTATACAATCCGGGTCATCTCTCTGGTGTGAAAATCAAACTGTCTAAAAGTTATCATGGGTCTACCTAGTTTCTGGTTCTATATTAAGCATCTGGTGACTATTAATGACTCCTCCTCCAATCCTGATAACATGTATTTCTTCATATAATCCAGCTTCTCAGATTATTTGTTCAGCTTACAGGTTGAATAAGTATGGAGAAAGAATACAACCCTGATCAACAGGCAGTTGTTAGAACAGAATATGAGAACATGGAATGGTTTAATATTAGGAGAGGTGTCGATATGATGTTCTTGATGTCATCCCACAACTCTTCTGGTCTTCAGTCTTTAGTGTCTAATGTTTCAAATCTATTCTTCAGATGATCTTTAAATTCATGTGGGATATATTCAAGGTTATATTTGGCTCTTATGGATTTGTTTTCATTTTCTTCAGCTTCAGTTTGAAATTGCATATCAGCAATTGATGATCTGTT
>NW_006408607.1:10767287-10774802 GCF_000296735.1 Chrysochloris asiatica | reverse complement strand
ATATTTTTTTTTTTTCCCCCCACAGATGTAGTCAGTTTGATTTCTATGTATGTAATATGGTGAAGTCCATGTATAAACTCATCTCTTATGCTATTTAAAAAAGGTATTTGAAATGAAAGAAACATTGATTTTGCAAAAGTCTATCAGGCAATCTCCAGCATCATTTCTATCACCGAGGCCATATTTTCCAACTACTGATCCAGCCTCTTTGTTTCCAACCTTTGTATTCTAATCACAAATAATTATGAACACGGCATCAAAATTAAAGCAAGATTCATTAACAACCTGAGATATGCAGATGATACAACCTTGCTTGCTGAATGTAAAGAGGACTTAAAACACACACTGATGAAGATCTAAAACCACAGTCTTCTGTGTGGATTGCATCTCAATGTAAAGAAAACAAAAATCCTCACCACTGGACCAATAAACAACATTCTTATGAATGGAAAAAAGATTGAAGTTGTCAATGACCTCATTTTTCTTGGATCAACCATCAATACTCATGGAAGCAGCAGTCAAGAATCAAACGATGTATTGCATAGGCAAATCTGCTGCACAAGACCTTTTTAAATTGTTGAATAGCAAAGATGTCAGCTAGAGAACTAAGGTTGCCTTACCCAAGCCATGGTATTTTTAATAACCTCATATGCATGAGAAAGTTGAATCGTAAATAAGGAAGATCTTAGAAGAATTGATATATTTGAGTTATGGTGTAAGAGGAAAATATTGAAAGTATCATGGATTGCCAAAAGAACAAAAGGATCTCTGTTGGAAGAAGTTCAGCCAACATCCTCCTTGGAGCCCAGGATGGCCAAATCTGGTCTTTTATACTTCAAACATATTTTCAGGAGGGGCTAGTCACTGAAGCAAGATACCGTGTTTGGTAAAGTGAAAGGTCAGATAAAAAAGGAAAACCTCTAGCAAGATTGATTGGCAAAGTGGCAGCATCAATATAATAAAGCGTGGCATCGAATTTGAGATTGGCTGATGACCGGGCAGTGTTTTGTTCTCTTGTGTATAGGGTTGCTATGAGTTGGTACCAACTCGGTGGAACCTAACAACAACAGCAAATACCTTTTAGCATCTTTAACATGAACAAGATATTATAAGAATTCACTCTTTTTTTTTTTTTTTTTAATGTTTTATTGTGAATTACATGATAGTTTACATGGGGGAACTTTAGTTTTACATTCATTCCATCATATATCATCTCTTTGCCATGGTTCCAATTCCCTCCATGCATCATCAGTCATCCAAAGGGTATATCCCAGAAACCCACATCCTTCCCTTCCCCCACCTCCCCCCAGTTTTTGGCCCACCGTCCCTTTCCCTCTCTGGGTCCAAAGTCTCCAGTCGCTTCATCACTCCACGTCATCATCTCTGCCTCCATCTCAGGCATCTCTGTTTCTCTGGGTACGGTCCCGCTCTCGGCTCTTCTCCATTGATGGTCCCAGAGGCCTCCGCTCCTATCCTGAAGAATTAATCACTCCCTTCCTTGTTACAAAACTTCCACCTTTGCATTTCCAATCCTCACAATCCGTCCTGATAAGCATTATTCACTACAGTATCACCAGTTACTCATCTGTAGCTCCTTTTATCAGCTCCGCCCAGACAGATTGAATAGTACCTACTGGAGATTCTGCCTTCCACCATGCATCTATGTTCATGAGAGATATTGGTCTATAGTTTTCTTTCTTAATAACGTCCTTCCCTGGTTTTGGTATGAGGGTTTTACTTGCTTCATAGAATGTATTAGGAAGTTTTCCATCCTCCTCTATATTCTGGAATAATTTGAGTAGGTTCGGTGACAGCTCTTCCCTGAATGTTTGGTAGAATTCACCTGCGATCCATCTGGGCCTGGACTTTTTTTTGGTTGGGAGTCTATTGATGGCCTGGTTGATTCTTTCTTTTGTTATGGGTCTGTTCAGGTTTTCTATTTCACTGTATTTAAGTTTAGGTAGGTAGTGTTTATCCAAAAATGTATCCATCTCTTCTAAGTTTTCAAATTTGTTGGAGTATAACTCTTCATAGTATTAGGTTTCATCACCTTGGAGATAGCACATCTCAACTGCTTGTTGCTGTTCTTAAGTGCCATGAATGCTGTTCTGACTCATACTGATGCTGTATAAACCATTGGAAATCCTGGCCTAATCAAGTTGGCACAAAACTGTAAGCCTTAAACAATCTATTGGATATATAGGAGAAATAGAAAAGCCAAGTGATGTCTAATATTGAAAACATCTATCTGTGAAATTTTACAAATTTCAGGTAATCTCCTTTTTAGTACAAATTTAAGTTTTGATGAGCCACATTTACAACTGTCTGTGTTTTTTTGTGGTTTGGTTTTGTTTTTTTAACATCCTGTTATTAAAAATATGTGCCACATACAGTGTTTCAGCACATTATTTTATGAGTATTCACAAATGTATGAGTATAGGTCAGGATAAGTCTAAAAGTATTGTTAAAAATTTTTAGAAATTTTATAAACAAAATATTACAATGTTAAGCTATTGGCTCTTTACATGTCTTCCATCTAGATTTATACACTTCTGAAGGCAGCATCTCCCTCTCTCTAATCCTTTTCCAAATATTTCTTTGTTTTTTTAAAATTTACACCACATCAAAACAACCATTTAGGCATTCTTAAGGTACTCAAATTAGAATTATTTTAAATGTTCTTTAAGATTTGGGGAGGAAAGGAAATCTAAAAGGGCAAGATAAGAACTGTAGGATGTATGGGACCAAGTTTCTTAAAAAATCCTTAAGACAGTATTTGCTACTTGTAAAGAATGAGCATGTGTACAGTCTTGACGGGAAACAATTTCTCAGTGCAGCTTTCCAGTCCTATTTCTCACAAACACAGCTTTTCATTTTCTCATGGCAGAAAGATGGGGTTTTCTGTTCCCATGAAAATTTACAACCTTGGAAACTCTACAGAGGGTTTCTAGGATTCAGAATTTCATAAAACAGTTCCAAACAGCCTTCTGAGTTGACCTCCAGGTCTTAAATTTAACAGGTCCAGCAGGTACCCTCAGAAGTCACTGTATTGACTGGACTTTGCACTTTGGATCATATTGGTAAATCCAAGACTCGTTCCCTCTTGTGATTCATTCCATAAAGATCTCTTAAATAACTTCCATCTTGATTGAAAGATTATTGGAAATATGCTCATGCAATGTTTTCTTTTAGGATATTTTTTAAAAGAATTTGTCTGCAGCCATTTACTGATTGCAGATACATGTTTAAATATGTTAGCTTTGAATGAACCCTTACATGTCTGATATTGAATCTTACTAGAAATACTATTTTACTTCCCTCATATATAATGTTTACAAACCACAAAAGACAAAGATCAGACTTCTAAATGTACTGAATATAGAATGCAATAATAAAAAGAAAAAGAAGCTGTTATTTTTACATATGAACTTAACCCTGTGTCTAGAGAACAAAACACTTCATGAATAAGGGAGTGCTTGAAAACTGAAAAGTCTTTTAATTTTTTTCAACTTTGAGGCTTATTTTACTACTTTTTGTATTTTAACTAACAGAGATATTTTAAAAGGAAATACAAATATTCTGGAAATGTTAGAATCTCTAAATAAGACTACAGTAGTACGGACTTCCTGTTTGAGGGTAGGGAGTGCAAAGACAGATTGTAAAAATGCCTTTGAAAAGGGCTGAAAAAGTAGAGATGGTGCGGTCCACGGAACAGCGGCAGAGATCTGTATCTTGTATAAGACTCCGGGCACCAGATTGCCATGCCCACCTGTGGAGAAATCTGCCCGTGGAAGCAAAATACAGCAAATTCTAAATTGATTGGTCTGCCGACAACAAGAGGTCCTGAGGTTGGAAGGCAGGGCTACAGCCAAGCGGAGGCCATGACCCAGAGCTAGAAGCCATGAGCTACACATCTGGAGGAAGAGGTGTGACTGATTTGTCATTTTTCACTTTTCATTTTTCATGTATCTTTCCTCTTCACTCCTCTCGCACCACACTGCCCAGCCCAGATGCCTTCAGGTGGGCAGAAGCACACCCCCAAAAGGGTCCAGTGTTGCACCCACAGTTTTCCCATGACACAGAGAGGAATCCCACAGACTGTTTCTTATGACTTCGGACTCTTGGGAGACAGAGCCCCAAGTTGACCTGGGTGGGATGCTTTATACCTGCCTGCACAGCAAAGGCCACTGGACAGTCATTTATGATTTTAGATTGTTTTTGATTTGTGGTTTCTGTCTCTGCTTTTATATTGTTTCTGGCTTTGGTCCTTTTGGCCTCACTCTTTTCCCAGCTGTGGGAGGTGTCTCTCCCTACCTTACCCAAGAAGAGACAGCAATGGTGCTCATATAGCCAAGCTACAAGCATACCCTGTAATATCCCACCATCTGAACAAGAGGCAATACCAGCTGCTAGGCATTACACATGAAAAGGGAAGCCTATCTCCAGATCATATCCACTAGAAGACACTCAGTAAGCTTAACAACAAAGCAACATACATTCATTTAAGCATTCAACACCCACATAATTACAAAAAATGTCTAAGAAAACACAATAAAAGATTTCAACACATGTCCAAAAACAGAAAAAAAGTAACTGAGACAAATAGCTGGAGCAGACACAGACTTACCGGTAGAAGAGCAGACTCTGGATCTGTCTGAGAAGGAATTCAAAATAATGATATGGAAATAGATTCAAATATTCTGAAAAGGGGTGGAGGAAAATAAGGAAGAAGTCAGGAAAGTGCTACAGGAGTAATCAAACAAGATAGATACAGAATTGGAAACAATTCAAAATCTGCAAAAACAAGTCCACATGATTAATAATAAAATACAGATAATAGACAATACACTGAAAGGACAAAATAATAGAATTGAAGAGATGGAAACCAGAACCAGCAAGCTGGAAGACAAGTCTCTCAAAACTGCTAATATAAAAGAGTAAGCAGAAAAAAGGATTAAACAATCTGAAGAGAGTATAAGATTCATGTTGGATACCATGAAGAGGAATAACTTAAAAATTATTGGCATTCCAGAACAATGAAGAAGCACAGAGGTCCACAGAAGAGATAGTTGAAGAGCTTCTGGGAGGATGAGAAGATAAACATTCAAGAAGCTGAACGAACCCCAGGAAGGATAGACCCCAGAAGAAAATCACCGAAATATAACGTAATCAAGCTTTCCAAAATCAAAGACAAGGAGAGAATCCTAAAAGCAGCAAGGAAAAAGAGAAGTGTTACCTACAAAGACAAGCAAATCAGATTAAACTTTGGCTTCTCAGCAGAAACCATGCAGGCAAGAAGGAATGGGGAGATGTATATAAAACCCTAAAAGAAAAGCAAAATATCAAAAAAGAATCATCTATCCAGCAAAACTGTCAATCAAATATGATGGTGCCATCAAAACATTCCAGGATAAACAGAAGCTAAGAGATTTTGTCAAAGTGAGACCTTTGCTACAAAGTATCCTAAAGGGAGTTCTTTGGAATGAAAACTAGCAAGAATAGACGACAACCAGAGATTGACACACATGGGAACACCACCTGGATCACAGTCAACAGATAGTAGAGTTCAGAACCATACAAATTTATAGCAGTGAATTCAGAGGATCTGTGAGGCCAAACATAGATCAAAATATTAACAATGTCAAAGAAGGGAAAAAATATAGGAACAGAGATCCAGGTGGTAAGGAGGTCAAGTAGATGGCAGGATATAATAGACTATCTGAAACACAGGGAAAACTTAATAAACTATAGGATAACCCCAAAGAAAAATGATAATTCACAACTTACCATGAAAATGAAGATCCAAGCAGAACAAGGAAACATTAAAACTAAGAAAAAACTGACAAGAATTAGCGCTAAAATCATGAACACCGCAGAAGGCATGCAGAACAAATGAATGAACAGCACCACAAAAATTAACATAATGAGAGCAATTAATCCATGTTGTTGTTGCTGTTAAGTGCGGTCGAGTCGGTTCCGACCCATAGCAACCCTGTACAGGGTTTCCAAGGCTGTAAATCTTTACAGGAGCACAACGCCTCATCTTTCTCCCACGGAGCGGCTGGTAGTTTCGAACTGCTGGCCTTAAGGTTCGCAGCCCGATTCATAACCACTATGCTACCATACCTATTGAAAATTACACTGAATGACAATGGATTAAATGCACCAGTGAAGAGACAGAGAGTGCCTGAATGGATAAGAAAATAAAACCATTCAATATTCTGCCTGCAAGAGACACACCTTACACACAAAGATAAACAGAGACTAAAAGTTAAAGGATGGAAAAAAAATGTACCAAGCTAATAGCAATAAAAAACAAGCATGAGTGGTAACACTAATCTCTGATAAAATAAAACTTTAAGGCAAAAACAAGCATAAAAGATAAAGAAGGACACTATCTCATGGTTAATGGGTCAATTGAACAAGATGAAGTAATCATAATTAACATCTATGTTCCTAATGAAAGAGCATCAAGACATATAAAGCAACCCTCTAGAATTGAAGAAAGAACTAGATCAATCTAAAATTATAGTGGAAGTTTTTAATATGTCATTTTTGAAAAGGGATAGAACAATCAGAAAGAAACTTAACAAAGCTACAGAGGAACTAAACAGCACAATCAACCAACTTGACCTCATAGACATGTATACAGCAGTCAACCTAACAATAACACAATACACATTATTTTTCAGTGCACATGGAGCATTCTTGAGAATTGGCCACATATTAGGTCACAAAACAGGCCTCCATAAATTTACAAACATCAAAACAATACAAAGCATCTTTTCAGACAACAGTGCTATAAAACTAGAAATCAACAATAAGAAGACCAAGGAAATAAAGTTTAATACATGAAAATTGAATAGCACCTTGCTGAAGAACGATTGGATAATAGAGGAAATTAAATGTAAATTTAGAATGTTCCTAGAAACAAAGGAGAACACAACATAACAAAATCTTTGGGACATGGCAAAAACGGTGCTGAAAGGAACATTTATTGAGATAAATGCACACATCCAAAAGGAAGAAAGAATAAAAATTAACACATTCACACAGCATACCGAGCAATTAGAAACCGACCAACAGAGGGAACCTACAGCAATCAAAAGAAAAGAAATAATAAAGATCAAAGCAGAAATAAATGAGATAGAAAACAGTAAAACTATAGAAAGAGTCAACAGGACAATAAGATGTTTTTTTTTGAAAGGATTAATAAACTTGACAAACCATTGACAAACCTAACAAAAAAAAGAGGGAGAAGAAACAAATAAGTCACATTAGAAACCACATGGGCAATGCCACAATGGAACCAAAGGAAATAAAAAAGATAATAATGGAATACTATGAAGAATTATACTCCAACACATTTGAAAACTTAGAAGAGATAGATACACTTTAAGAAAAACATGACATACCTACACTCACACAGAGTAAAGTAGAAGACTTGAACAGAAATATAACAATAGAAGAAATTGATCAGGTCATCAAAAAACTCCCAACCAAAAGAAGTCATGG
>NW_006408607.1:10757404-10760120 GCF_000296735.1 Chrysochloris asiatica | reverse complement strand
ACAAGCTCTCTGTTTTAAATAAACTAGATAGTAAGGAGAATGTCACATAAATATTGGAACTTTCATCTTCCTTATCTTCTTTCTAATTTAGTGTTGTATCTGACACACAGCGTATGGGAAACACTATTTCCATTAAGAAATTTCTAATTTTATGGAGGTGGGACAGGTACAAAGAAACTCAGAAAGTAGTAGGCATTGACTCTGGACAAATTGTACCTCAGGGTTCTGGAATTCCCACTATTATGATGACACCTGACTCAGGCAAATGTCTTCTATTTACTGATTAAATTATAGGTCCTAGCACATGTGTCAGAAATTAGTATTATTCCTGGCTTCACAACTAATGTACCAATTGAAACATGATGATTAACAAAATTGGGGCATAGTATTCAATAAACTTGACCAACCAGTCGTTCACTGTGTGTCAACTTCAATTTTCTCAAAGCTCTTTTTAGTTAGGCAGTAAATTGTTTCATACAGACATGGAGCTTAGTGGTGGTTATGCCAAAAGTCTTAATTAAGCATCAAACAGCAGTATTATTTATGAGATTTTAAAAACTTTGTTCATATTTAGGGCAAGGAGAACAAGAAATTTTCTTGACGATCTTAAAATTTACAACAAAATGAAAATAATTAACTTACTTAGAAAATATGTTTTATTTTTAATATTAGTTTTTCTATCATGAAATTTCCTGATATATGGACTACTTCACCAAGGCATGGTACTAATGAGTGATTTATTCTTTAAGGGGAATATTTAAGAGAGATGAACACATTGCAGAAAATAATTTTAGACAAATGTTGAAATCAGTGTTTTCATGGTTAGCTGAGAAGTTTCCCTAAGGATTTAATTCTTTTTCTTGTGCTTTCTTTATTCAACTGGAGCAGTTCTTAACCTTAGGCCAATGGAATTCCCTGATACATTTTGGATATAGGAGTCATAGTTTTATTCAGATTTTCAAAGACGTTATCTGAAACACCAACAAAAACCTATTGAACAGTGTTCTAAACCTTTTTCTAAGAGCTCTAATGACATCTTGTATAAAGCATTAAGCTGTGAACGAAAGATTGGCAGTTCAAGTCCAACAGCTGCTCCATCAGAGAAAGATGTGGCAATATGTTTCCCTAAAGATTTATAGCATTGGAAACGCTAGAGAGGCAGATGTACTCTGTCATATAGGTTTACTGTGAGTCGGAATAGTCAAATAAGTGAGAATTTTGGTAGGATTTTCTGGAACATGTAAAGTATTTCTATGTTTTTAATGAATACATGGATACCATCTCAATATGTAGGTTACTTCTGTACATGCTATAGCAGTTCTATAGTCTCTCTAAAAGGAGCCCTGGTAGTATAGTGCATTACAAGTTGCACTGGTAACAGCAAAGTCAGCATTTTGAGTTTATCAGCTGCTCCATGGAAAAAAGATGAGGCTTTCTGCTTAACAACAACAACTTTTCTCTTAGGAAAATAACTCAGCTTCCTTAACAAATAACTCATTCTAAAAAACAGAGATATGGATAATTAAACTCAAAATACATATCTTCCTTGTACACATATAAATATATATAGAGATTGTCCTTCAACCTTTATCAAACAGAAATAAAAATAAAAATGGATAATCTGCATTTTACTATACAATTTTCTTCCAGCCAAATTTTAAAAGGAATATGCACACACAGAGACATTGTATTTATTTATTTTTCATTTAAGAATGTTTCTAATTTAATTAAATCCCTGGGCTGTCCATCATTTCTATTTTAGAAAGCCAACAATTATAGGAAATACATTTTAAGTAATGTATTTTACTTATTTCTTTTTTAAATATGTAGTCAATTTTTTGTCCTGTTGAATGTATTAAAAATGTAGGTTTATCGGTACAAACTATTTTTTGACCTCTTTATGTTTTATCAGAATCTTTCTGAACTCTTAAATAGCATTTTCATTTTCTAGGAACTCAGCAGTATTACTAAGAATAAAGCAGTCTGAAGTTAAAATTTACCTTTCAATCTCAGGTCTCATTTTTTTTTGGAGAAACAAATGTTTTAAAATAAATATAAAAGAGAAGTTAGAAAAGCTATTGATTCTGAAAAAAAATAGCAATAAAAGAAAGTCACATATTTTTTTTACCATTATACTTGAATACGGTCTATTTAGAAAAATGCTCTTTTTTTGAAAGAACAGTAACCCAGAAGACTTTAAACTGATACATTCTAGGAACATAAATTGAAGTTAAGCATTTTTAACTTAATGTGCAAAATATTTAAGTCCTCTAAGACCCAGGACATAAATTCATTTTTTAAAATTTGCTTAACATATAGCAAGTCAACACTCAGAGTCAAAAGAAGTAAGAACCCATGTCAGCTTGAGAACTAAGGTGCGCCTGACCCAAGCCATTATATTTTCAATAACCTCATATGCACGTGAAAACTGGACAGTGAATAAGGAAGACTGTAGAAGAATTGAAGCATTTGAGTTATGGTACTGAAGCAAAATATTGAAAATACCATGGACTGCCAAAAGAACCAACAGATATGTGTTGGTAGAATTGAAGCCAGAGTGCTCCTTAGAGGTGAGATGGCCAAACTTTGTCTCTCATGCTTTGGACATATTGTCAGTAGGGATCAGTCACTGGAGAAAGATATCATGTTTGGTAAGGTCAGAGAAAAAGAGGAAGACCCCAGTGAGATGGATTGGCAAAATGGCAGCATCAATGGG
>NW_006408607.1:10756115-10756949 GCF_000296735.1 Chrysochloris asiatica | reverse complement strand
AACAACAACAACAACAACTGTATTATCAAATTTATAACTGCTTACATTCAATAATAATATGACAGTCAATCTTCATTAGTAAGTCTTGAACTTTAGCTACAACTTGTTTAGTTTTAGGTGTCACATAATCAACTCCAACTCATAAGGACTCTAGGCACAACAGAACAAAATGTTGCCTGGTACCGTGTCATCCTCACAATCATTGCTATTTGAGCCCATGGTTTCAGCCACAGTATCAATTCATTTTGTTGAGGGGGGTCTTCATCTTTTTCACTGACCTGGTCCTCTGTGATGAAAGTTGTCTTTTTCCAGGGACTGATCCTGCCTAGTAACATGTCTACATAACATGAGTCAAAGTCTCACAACCCTCGTTTCCAAAGAGCATTCTGAAAATACTTCTTCCAAGAACTTCTTATTGTTCTTAAGTGCTATGGAGTCTGTTCCAGCTCATAGCAACACTGTATAGGTTTTCTATGGAACAGCTAGTGGATTTGAACCACCAACCTTGCAGTTAGTAGTACTGTACTTATCCTACAGTGTGACAGCATTACTCTTGCAAGAATGTGTTGTTGTTGATAAGTGCCATCAAGTGTGTTTCAACTCACAGTGAACTTTTAGAGGATTTCAGAGACTGTAATCTTTGCAGGAGCAGAAAGTGTCATTTTTCTTCTGTGGAGAAGCTGGTGGGTTTGAACTACCATTCAAGAATTTAGACCTACTAAATTCATAAACAAAGAAACCTGTAACTGGCTGTGATCAACTTCAGGAAAGTGAGGCAGCACAGGAGGCACTCACTCATCTCTGCCAAGAAATTTGGAAGACAACTGTCTGGCC
>NW_006408607.1:10753110-10753983 GCF_000296735.1 Chrysochloris asiatica | reverse complement strand
GTCTGTATCCAATTGTATTATTTCACCATACTTGTTCAGTCTGTATGCTGAGCAAATAATTCAAGAAGTTATGAGCTATGGAGAATGGGGTATTAAGATTGGAGGAAGACTCATTAACAACCTGTGATATGCAGATGACGCAAGCTTGCTTACTTGAAAGTGAAGACTTCAAGCACTTGAAAATGATGATCTGTGACAACAGCCTTTAGTATGGATTACTAAACAGAGCCTGGAAACCCCTATGGAGTAGTTTTACTTTGCACACAGTGGTTCACCATAAGAGAAAATCAAATCCACAACCACTAACAACTACAATAAGATTGATTTACATGTTGACTAGAACAATGGGCTCATGAATAACAAGGATTGTGAGGCTGGTACAGGATCAGTAGTTTCCTTATGCACAGTGTAGGGTTGCTGTGATTCAACATTGACTTGCATCCTAGCTTACTTAAAGTCTCCAGACATGGAAGAACTACTATACCTTCCTTTTCTCCACCATGCTGTTTGGATGGACTGATTCAACAATAAAACCAGTTAGTTAGGGTTCTGTATCAACTTGACGATACTAGGATTTCCAGAGGCTTAGCAGATGAGATGTGTTTATTCCCATGGTGATGAAACCTAATACAGGCCTAGTTAACTCAATGATGAGTGATTGTTGTTTTGTGCCATCTAGTCCACAGTGACTTATAGTGATCTTATGCACAACAGAATGAAACACTGACAGGACAGGAGCCAACTTCATAATAATTGCTATGCTTGGGCCCTTTGCTGCTGTCTCTTTGTCAATCTATTTAGCTGGGTGTCTTCTTTTTCTTGGTGCCTCCACTTTGCCAAGCATGATACCCTTCTCCAGAGACAGGTCCCTCC
>NW_006408607.1:10745018-10750580 GCF_000296735.1 Chrysochloris asiatica | reverse complement strand
TCAAGATTATATTTTAACTCTCATGTATTTAATTACCTTCAGCTTCAGTCTGCACTTGCATGTTACCAATTGCTGGTCTGTTCCACATTCTGCACCTGGCCTTGTTATGACTGATGTTATGAAACTTTTCCAAGGCATCTTTTCACAGATGCAGTCAATTTGATTTGTATTTATTCCATCTGGTTCATGTGTATTGTTGTTAGGCACCATTGAGTCGGTACCAACTCAAAGCAACCCTATGTACAACAAAATGAAACACTACCCAATCCTGTGCCAACCTCGTAATCTTTGCTACATTTGATTTCATTGCTGTTGCCACAGTGCAGATTGAACTCATGGGTCTTCCTCTTTTTCTGCAACTCTCCACTTTACCCAACATGATAACCTTCTCCAGATACTGGTTCTGCCTGATAATACATGTAAAGTATGAAAGATGAAATTTGGTCATTTCAGCTAACTCATGCCTAGTATATCAATGTTTATGCATTTTGTTTCATTTTTGACTATTTCCAATTTTCCTAGATCCATATTTTTTACCTTCCATGTTCCAATTATTAATGGGTGTTTACACTTGTTTCTCTTCATTTTGAGTTGTACCCCATCAGCAAATGAAGGTCCTGAAGGCTTTACTCCATTGACATTTTCACTGTCAACTCCACTTTGAGGAGACAGCTCTTCCCCAGTCATATTTTGAGTGTCTTCCAACCTGAGGGGCTCATCTTCTGGCATTATATTTGACAATATTCTGGTGCTCTTCATCATGTTTCAATATTTAATATTCTGGTGCTTACAGTGTTCCACTGCTATTCAAAAAATTTTCAATAACTAATATTTGGAAGAATTCCTACTCTCCTTCTTCCTAGTCTGTATTCCTCTAGAAGCTCAGCTAAACTCTATCTACCATGAGTGTCCTTGCTGGTATTTAAAATATCAATAGTGTAGCTTCCAGAATTACAGCAACACACAAGCCACCACAATACAGCACAATGATCTGACAGATAAGTGATGGTCCACGTGTATAGTCATCGTTTATGTTTTTTAAAAGATATTCGCAATGAAAAAAAAAAAAAATTCAGTGGTCTTGCAAAATTCTACCATGCGATCTCCATCATCCTTTCTATCACCAAGGCCATATTTTCCAAAGACTGATCCTTCTTTTTTGTTTCCATCTGCTGAATTCCAATTGCTAGTAATTATCTATACATCTTGATTACATGTTTGATCATTTTCAGAATGAAGAATTTGGTAGAATTTCAATTTCATCATCACAGATTCTATTGGTTGACACATTAATTTAGTATTAACTGGTCTTCCTTGTAGGTGTATGGATATTCTCCTATCACAGACAGCCTATACTTCATTGGATTTGCTAAACAAGGAGTTGAATTTTCCATGAAAAATTAAGTTTCTTGGTTTAAGCCTTTGTAAAGTATGAAGCCTTATATAGAATCCTGAGCCCCACCCAGAACTTTCAGATTTGGGAAATTTGTAATTGACAAGACATGCAGACCAACACAGACATTCTAGAAGAACAGGAGATTCATGATTGAAATAGAGCAGAGAAAGAACAGCTGACAATTTGGTATTTTGAGTTGTGGAGGCCTCAAGCTAAGAAAAATCTGCCCATCAGATAAAACCCCCTTTCTAGGACTGAAAATTAAACGGAACCAGCAAACAACATGCTTGTTGGTGACCATCTGGGTCTACATATAGGTGGAATTAGGGGAGATGCAGCAATGAATACACAGGCTTAGTTTAGATATGTTCTATTGGCACCCGTTTACCTTGAAATGAGATAAGGGGGAAGGCTGGCTGGTCTGAAGTTTTGGGAGTTGTGTGATCTCATAAGCTCAAGGGCACTGACCTAACTCCTGGGGGTTAGGGCAGTTTTACTATGCTATGTGTAAGTATGACTTTATAATTTTCTTTATTTGGAGATTATGCAGATGATTTATGGGTGCTAAGTTGACAAGGGTGGGCTGTAATAGTAAGGGTTCTGTGTCAACTTAACTATGTCAGAATTTACAGAGGTTTAGAAGTTAGTATGTGCTTATTTCCATGGTGATGAAACCTAATATGGGCATATTTAACTCTATGATAAGTGGCTATGAGCAACCAATCCATTGAAAAGATGTTTGCTTAGGGGAGTGGCCTGCTCCCTATATAATGGATATCAGGGAAATTTTCTTTCCCTCTCATCTGCAAGGGATCTGGGGCTCTACAAGTGTAATCCATTTCCACGATAATAAACATCTCTATATCTATACCTGTTTCACTGATTTTGCTTCTCTAGAAAACACAGCCTAAGACAGACCCCAACACACTGCTGGGTTCCTTCAGTATCTTGATTGTGTAATGTTAGATTCTTTCAGGAATGAGGATGATATGGTGGAATATTCAAATAGAATAGAGTAGGTGGAAGTGCTTAGGGGCTCATCATCTTCCATTCTTATCTGCAGGTGCTCACCCTCTTCCAGTCTTGACTCCTAATTTCTCCCTTTTCTAAATCCAAGCATGACATGTCATGTCTTATTCTTACTAGGACAGCATCAGCTTTCTCCTCAGCAATAATCTAGGGTGTGTGGGAAGATTAGGGCTCTGGGGAGGAACAGATGGACAGGAGTGATATGGAGTAATATGACATTTGACCAACTACTAAACTTGGACAACAATTTTCTATAATGCCCCCTTTTTAAGCCATTAAGCTAGGCTTCAGTTCTCCCCAGACCATGCACACTTTTATTTATTTGATAGATTCGAATTGTATCTTCACTGTTGTTGTTAGGTGCCATTGAGTAATATCAATTCATAGTGACTTATGCACAGCAGAATGAAACACTGCCCAATCCTAGGCCAACTTCACTATTGTTGCTACGCTTGATCTCATTGATGCTGCCACTTTGCCAATCCATCTCGCTGGGGGTCTTCTTCTTTTTCTCTGACCCTCTACCTTACCAAACATGATGTCCTTCTCCAGCGACTGGTCCCAGTTGACAATATGTCCAAAGTATGAGAGATGAAGTTTTGCCATCCTTGCCTCCAAGGAGCACTCTGGCTGCACTTCTTCCAACACAGATCTGTTGGTTCTTTTGGCAGCCAATGGCACTTTCAATATTATCTTCCAACACCTTAACTACCTTGTATATTTTATTTGTGATTTAAGAAATGTGAACAGAAAATATAAAGACATATGATAGCTGGTTTTTATATTGTTTTGTTTTCCATTCTTTGTTCTGAAGCCAACCACTTTCAAATTATTTGGTGATATCACATTGTGTAACTAATTGTAAAATGTTATTTTAAATAAATTGGTGAAAATAAATAAATAAATATCAACTTTTAAAAACTCAAGTCAGGAATGCTGAGTTATTGCCGTCTCCGTTCCTCTCTAACTAACTGTATAAGTGGTTGGCAAATCTTATACTTACTCTGAGTCTTGCTTTTCTTTTTGGTAACATTAAAGTTTGAGGCAATAGTTTCTCAAGTTACTTCAAGTCACTTCACTCACTTGAACTTAATTACATTCTTATTTGATTTTAAAATGTAAAACTAAATGTATTTCAGAGATACATTTTATGTATCAAGAATAATGTTGTATTTTACAGCTTTGTAATCAACAAAACACAAAATTGTTTATCTAAAAACAAAGATGTAAAACTAAATTAATTGTTTCTATAATAATTAGAGTTAACAAATCATATAGATGAATGAAAAGATAAATTTGGAAGCTCAGGAGAGCTGCATTTAGTTAAACTCTGTTATTGAAATGCTTTTATCTCTCTCACTGATTTCCAAAGTATATTATATTTTTCTTCCCAGTATTTAGTTTGTCTATTAAATGGTTATACCAATTCTTGCCATTTACTGTTCAGAAGGGGGGATAGAATCAATGACATGATATTTATAAAGAGTTTTGAGCGCTTTGGAAGATAGGACTATATAAATATCATATATTGCACTTAGGTATATGGAAGAGAATTGCCCCAGATTTCAAATTCTTAAGGGAGTTACCCATATAATGAAATCTGTACCTGTAAAAACAGATTAATTAAAAAGAAGCGTTATGGGATAGTTTGCATTACATCATGTCAAGTTTCTTCATGCAAAAGTAAAGCATGACTTTCACAAGTCCAACGCTCATTTCACAAGACACAAATGGAGGTATGTCCGGTAAGTTTATTTAATGAAATAAAGTAGGCAGTTTTAAGAATATGAACTTCAAAAGTATGATGGCACCAATCATTCTGCCCACAACACTATATTCAGCTTGATTCAATAATGACACTGTGATAAATTCAATAATACGTTGATTGGTCACACAAAACTCAGGCACTGTACTCAAAGTTATAGGGTTTATTAGGGAAGTTGATGTTAGGTGTTGTCAAGTTAGTACTGACTCACAGTGATCCTGTGTACAACAGAATGAAACACTGCCAACACCGACTTATCCTCACAATTATGTTACACTTAAGCTCATTGTTACTGCCATTGTGTCAATCCTTCTTCTTGGGGTTTACTTCTTTTTTGCTGACTCTCCATTTTCCCAAGCATGATGTCCTTTTCCAGGGGCTGGTGCCTCCTGATAACATGTTTGAATTACAAGAAACAAAGTCTTTCTATCTTGGAATCTAAGAAGCACTCTAGCTGTACTTCTTTCAAGACAGGTTTGTTTGTTCTTATGTTAGTCCATGTAACTTCTAATGTTCTTCTCCAACACTGTAAGTCAAATGCATTGAATCTTCCCCAGTCATCCTTATTCATCGTCCAACTTTCATATTCATATGAGACAATAGGAAATACCATGGCTTGGGTCAGGAGCATCTTCTTCCTCAAACTGATCCCTTAGGTCTTTTAACACTTTAAAGAGCTCATGTGCAGCAGATTTGCCTAATGCAATAATTCAAAAACATGTCATTTGCATACTTGACTACTGCTTTTCATGAGTGTTGATTGTGTATCCAAGCAAAATGAAGTTTTTGACTACTTCAATCTTCTCTACATTTATCATGTTATTTATGGGTCCAGTTGTGAAGATTTTTGTTTTCTTTGCATAAGATGCAATCCATACTGAAGGCTGTAGTATTTGGTCTTCATCATAAATATTTTATGCCCTCTTCGTTTCCAGTAAGCCAGGTGTGTCATCTGCATATTGCAGATTGTTAATGACTTTTCCTCCAATCCAATTTCTCAGGTTATTTATTCAATATATAGTTTGAACAAATATGGTGAAAGTATACAACCCTGGAATTCACCTTTCCTGATTTAAAACCATTCAGTATAACCTTGTCCTATTCTAATAACTACTTCTAGGATTATGTGGAGTCCTGGTGAGGCACTGTGCATTAATGCGCTAGACTGCAAAGTTGATCTGAAGCATAAGCTTAGTGGTTCAAGCTAACCAGCTGCTCCTCAAAACCCTATATAGGGTTTCTAGGGGTCAGAATCAACTTGATGGCACTTAACAACAACAACAACAAGGAGTATGTACAAGATCTTGATGAGTACAATTAAGTGTTTTGGAATGTCCATTCTTTATAATGTTATCCATTTCTTTTTATGATC
>NW_006408607.1:10740281-10743398 GCF_000296735.1 Chrysochloris asiatica | reverse complement strand
ATACTAAAAGTGCCATGGACTGCCAAAAGAACCAATAGATCTGTTTTGGAAGAAGTGCAGCCAGAGTGCTCCTTGGAGGCCAATATGACTAAACTTCGTCTCTCATACTTTGGACATATTGTCCGGAGGAAACAGTCGCTGGAGAAGGATGGCATGCTGGGTAAGGTGGAGGGTCATAGAAAAAGGGAAGACTCCCTAATGAGATGGACTGGCCAGGTGGCATCATTGATGGACTCAAGTGTGGCAGTGGTAGTGAGGTTGGCCCAGGATCGGATATCGTTTTGTTCTGTTGTGCATGGAGTTGCTATGAGTCAGTTCCGACTCGATGGCACCTGACAACAACAACAATGGATCTTGGCAGAAAACAAAGAATACAAGAAAGATGTTTACCTGTGCTTTGTTGCGTATGCAACAACATCCTATTTTATGCATCATGACAAGCTATGGACAGCATTATGGAGAATGAGTTTTCTGGAACATTTAATTGTGCTCACGAAGAACCTCTACAAAGACTAATAAATAGGTATTGGTTTGAGCAGAACAAGGGAGCACTGAATGGTTTAAAATATGGAAAGTTGTGCTCCATGGTTGTATTCTTTCACCGTACTTACTCAATTTGAATGCTGGGCATATAATTTAAGAAGTTGGATTATGTTTTTTTTAAATGTGGCTTCAGGATTGGAAGAATACTAACAACCAGCTCTATGCCAATAATAGAACCTTGCTTGCTAAAAGCAAAGAGGACTTAAAATGTTTACTGATGAATATCAAAGGCCACAGCTTTTGGTATAGATTGATTCTTAATGTAAAGACAACAAAAACCTCACAAAGGACCAATAAACAACTTTCCTATAAATGGAGAAAATATTGCACTTGGCAAAGACTTCATTTTGCTCGGGTCAACCATCAACACTCATGGAAGCAGCAATCAAGAAATCAAATGACATATTGCATTAGGCAAATCTGCTGCACAAGAACTCTTTAAAGTGTTCAAGAGAATTTATATCAGTTGAAGGACTAAGGTGTGCTTGACCCAAGCCATGGTATCTTCAATAACCTCATACGCACGTGAAAGTTAGACAGTGAAGAAAGAATACCATAGATGAATTGATGTATGTGGGTTATTGGTCTTGGAGGAGTATATTAAAAGTGACATGGAATGTCAAAAGAATCAACAGATCTGTATTGGAAGAAGTATAGACGGAATGCTCTTTGGAGGCCAGGATGAGCAGATTTCGTTTCACATACTTCAAACATATTTTCACTAGAGGAACCAGTCACTGGAGAAGGATATCATGTTTGATGAAATGGAGGGTAAGAGAAAAGAAAACCCCAAACTAGATGGATTCTCACAGTGGCAACATCAATGGTTTAAATGTAGAAATGATTGTGAAATTGTTCAGTACCAGGCAGTGTTTCATTCTGTTGTGCTATGAATGTGTACCAACTCGATGGCTTCAAACAACAACAACTACATGACTAAAAGAGACACTAAGTAATTCTCTACAACACTGGCACAAAATTAAAATATGATTATGTAAATTTGGGAGTTCCGGTATGGTGCTATAGGATAAGTAATTGGATGCAAACCACAAGATCAATGGCTCATACCCACCATTTATACCTCAGAAACTGTTATACAGGTTCATTATGAGTCAGAACTGATTCAACAGCTCTTACCAACAATTTTTGGAATAACATATCCTTTTAAGCAAACAAAGCAAAATTAAATTTATCATTTGCCTTGTTTTAGTCTTGAAAGACCCCAAGTTTAAATCCATTGCTGTTAATTCTGTTTTTACTCATAGTGACCCTACAGAATAGAGTAGAAGTGCCCTGTATGGTTTCCATAGATATCATTCCTTACAAAAGCTGATGCCACTTCTTTCTCCCATGGCATCATTGGTGGGTATGAACTACTCACATTTTGTTTCACAACAAACCAACCACTTAACCACAATGCCACCAAGCAAAACTGCTGATAAAGAAATAGATAACCTTCTCCACTTTGAATTCTTAAATTCAATAGTTTCTTTAATTAAATTAGGAACTACAATAATTTTTTTTTTTTCTTCTTATCCCCAGTGTCTTTCTTCCCTAGGGCTATTATAAAACATCACAAAGTAGCTGACTTTGCAGAACAGAAATCAATTATGTTCTCATTCTGGAGTCTAGTCCCAATTCAATGTGTTAGCAGGACTGTGCTCTTTGTCTGCTGATTCTACACACCACCTATTGCTACAGAGTTGATTCCTATTCAACACTGTATAGGAATGGGTATTGGACTGCCCCACAGGGGTTTCTTAGGCTATGATATTTACAGAAGCAGATGTCACATCTTTGTTTCATGGAGTGGCTGGTTTGTTTGAAATGTTGGCCTTTTTTTGCAGCCTAGTTCTTAACCACTGAGCAACTACTATTAAATCTGGTTTGCAGACACTTTGGTTCAAATCCATCTTGTGGCCTATCCTTTACCATGAAGCACCACTCCTGTTAGCGCTAGAAGAGCTTTGTTTGTTGGTTTCCTTCAACTTCATGGCAGTCTGGAACATTCTCACATGGTGTCTTTCTACTGTGTGTAATTGATTCTTCATCCACCCTCTTTTATTTTATTTTTTTTAACATTGTTGTTGTTGTTAGGTGCCATCAAGTCAGTAATGATCCATAGCAACCTTATGCACAGCAGAACGAAACATAGCCAGATCCTGGGTCAACCACGTTTGAGTCCATCAATGCTGCCACTTGGCCAATCCATCTAGTTGGGGGATCTTCCCTTTTTTCTATGACCCTGCAACTTACCAAACATTACCTCCTTTTCCAGTGACTGGTCCCGCCTGACAATATGTCCGAAGTATGAGAGATGAAGTTTGGTCATCTTGGCCTCTAAGGAGCACTCTGGCTGCACTTCCTCCAAAACAGATCTATTGGTTTTTTTGGCAGTCCATAGCACTTTCAATATTCTCCTCCAACACAATAACTCAAAGGCATCAGTTCTTCTACAGTCTTCCTTATACACTGTCCAGTTTTCATATGCATATAAGGTTTTTGAAAACACCATGGCTTGGATCAGGCACACCTTACTCTTCAAACTGACAGCTTTGCTCTACAACACTTTAA
>NW_006408607.1:10734343-10737462 GCF_000296735.1 Chrysochloris asiatica | reverse complement strand
TCTCTCCCAAAATGGCAGCTCCTGGAATAGCTGGACATCTTGAATTAGAAAGTAATGGATTTCTTGATTCTGCTACAAATTCCTCTAGCTGTAAGCCTTCCAATCTTGTAAACATTCCTTTATATGTGGTTCAGAGTTCTAGCACCATCCCCTGAGCCTGCTTGGCCCAGTATTCTGTGTTGTTTGTGATGGAGTTCCTCACTGCATGTCTAGTCAATTTGCCATTTTGATTGTATTAGTCTATTAGAACATTGTCTATTAAAGTTAACATTACTCAGAAAAAAATAGGACTAGGACATTTACAAGTTTTAGATGACTTAACAATAATGTCTTCTGTTTATTTTCTTCAAACAAGATCCCATCCATAAATACAGAGGTTCAGCATATCTTTTTTTGAGACACAATCTTATCTATAACCCTCTTCTCACTTCTAATGATATGCATATACAGTAAGGAAGAAATTGCCCAGGCCTAATTAAGAATCAGCAAATTATTGTGACACTGAATGCTCAACTAAAGGAAATATAAATGAATTAAAATTTCATCTAAACTTCCTGAAATGGTTAAGGTATGCTTATGAACATTGTCTATTAGAGCTAAAACAGTTAGTTTGCCTCATTTTTAATCTACATTTGATTGACCATGTTCCCAAATCTACTATATGTAACTAGGACAACCAGATTTGCATAGAATGCAAATAATAGTGGGAGACTCACACCAGGACTTGCTTCTCAAGGAGGTGAGGTGCAAAGTCTCAGGTTCCATTTAGACAACAGAAACAGGTAGTAAATTATCTGGTTTTCTAAATTAGTAGACTTCTCTAGTCTGTCCTTCAGAAAACAGCTACTTTTGTTTTCCAGAGCATCAGAGGTAAAACAGATTAAGGAACTGCAGAATAAAGACAACTTTCTTGTGAGGTAAAAATGCTCTCTGAAGAATGATGAAGGTACTCCAGAAAAAAAGCAAACAATTGAAGTAGCATTTTGAAGTAATGGCTAACTCTGTGGAGGCAGAAAACAGATGGGGAAATTCTATTTTTCTGTTGAAAGAAAGAAAAAAGAAGTACATGATTTCTTTACTGAAATTCATTAAAAGATTTGTACATAAAATTGTTCATTTTTTTACTTATATGTTGAGAACCTAAAACAACTGACTTTTAAAAACAAAATATAGTATTTCTTTTCTCATGCATTTTTCATTCTAGTGAGTAAGAACAACAGTAAAAAGGATATAAATTAATAGCACAATTGCAGTGGTGAAAAGTTCTGTATAGAAATTAAAAAGGAATGATGTAAAAGTGTGTAAAATGTGGAACTGTTTTGAGTAGAGAGGCCAGGGAACCTCCCTTGGGAAACAGATGAAATGAGAAGAATGGGGACCTTAAGTGAACATCTGGGAAAATAGTCTTCACAAAAGAAAGTCAAGTTCAAAGACCCGTAGGAATGCTTGGTTAGAAGAGAATGCATGATGTCCAGTTTGAGTAAAGTCCAATGAGCAAAGGAGGGGGAAGAATGAAATGGTGACTAAGTTAGGCAGAGGCTAATCAGCAGGGACATTTACACTTTGAAAAGATGTTTGCATTTCATTATCTAATTTGATAAGCATGTCATAGGCTAAATAATGACTTCCCAAAGTTGTCTGCCAGTTTATTCACTGGGCATTATGAATATAGTATTATGTCAAAGAGAAAACAAGTTTGCAGATAAAATTAAGGCTGTTTATAAATAAACGATGTATGGTTGCAGTGGTTTCTGTTTTGCTAAAAGTAATACAAAAATGACTGCAGCCATACATTCACAGGGAACTTCAAGCCAGATTCAGAAGAGGACGTGAAACAAGTGATATAATTGTTAACATCAGATGGATCTTGGCACAAAGCAGCGGATATCAGAAAGATGTTTACCTGTGCTTTATTGACTACACAAAGGCTTTCAATTGCGTGGATCATGACAAGCTATGGACAACATTGAGAAGTATGAGTATTCCTGAACACTTAATTTGGCTCATGAGGAATCTGTTCATAGACCAAAAGGCAGTTGTTCGAACAGAACATGGGAACACTGAATGGTTTAAAATTAAGAAAGGTGTGCTACAGGGTTGTATTCTTTCACTATACTTATTCAATCTGTATGCTGAGCACATAATCTGAGAAATTGGTTCTATGAAGAAAAACGTGGCATCAGGATTGAAGGAAGACTCATTAACAACTTGAAATATGCAAATGACACAACCTTGCTTGCTGAAAGTGAAGAGGACTTAAAACATTTACTGATGAAGATCAAAGATTACAGCCTTCGGTATGGATTGCATCTCAGTGTAAAGAAACAAAAATCCTCACTAACATTCTTATCAAGGGAGAAAACTTTGAGGTTTTCAAAGACTTCATTTTTCTTGAATCAACTATCAACATTCATAGAAGCAGCAGACCAGAAATCAAACAACATATTGTCTTAGGCAAATCTGCTGCACAAAACCTTTTTAAAGTGTTGAAGAACAAAGATGCCATATTAAAGACTAAAGTACACCTGACCCAAGCCATGGTATTTTCAATAACCTCGTATGCATGTGAAAGCTAGACATTGAATAAAGAAAATCATAGAAGAATAAATACATTTAATTTATGGTGTTGGAGAAGAATATTGAAAGTACCATGTGCTGCCAAAAGAACAAACCAATCTGTGTTGGAAGAAGTGCAGCCAAAGTATTCCTTGGAACCAGGATGGCCAGATTTCATATCTCTTACTTCAGACATATTGTCAGGAGGGACCAGTCACTGGAGAGGGATATCATGTTTGTTAAGGTGTAGTTTTAGAGAAAAAGAGGAAGATCCCCAGCAAGATGGATTGGCAAAGTGGCAGCATAAATGGGTTCAAGAGTGGCAACAATTGTAATGTTAGCCCAAGACTGGGCAGTGTTTCATTCTGCTGTACATAGGGTCGCTATGTGTTGATACTGACTTGATGGCACCTAAAAATAGCAATAACATAAATAATCAGTTGCTCTCATGTCAATATTGATTTACAGTGACTCCATTCATGAGGAGCAGAACTGAATTTCATATGGTTTGTAAAGCTGTGATCTTTTGAAAGCAGGTGATCACAATTTTAATCCAAGGCATC
>NW_006408607.1:10732611-10733647 GCF_000296735.1 Chrysochloris asiatica | reverse complement strand
AAGATCCTTCAATATGTTGTCTGCAAGAGACACATCTCTTATACAGAGACAAAAACAGATTAAAAGTCAAAGGATGGGGAAATATATATACCAAGCTAATTGCAATAAAAAATGAACAGGACTGGCAGAACTAATTTTGATAAAATATACTTTAAGGAAAAAACAACATAATGAACAAAGGTGGACATTATCTCATGTTTAAAGGGACAATTGAACAAGATGACAGAACCATAATAAATATCTGTGCTCCCAAAGAAAGAACTCCAAATTATATAAAGCAAACTCTAATAGATTTGAAGAAAGAAATAGATGAATTTCCAAGAGTAGTGGGTGATTTTAATACATGGCTTTCAAAAATGAATAGAACAACCAGAAAGAAATGACAAAAACACAGATGAACTAAACAACACAATCAGCCAACTAGACTTGATAGAGTGTACAGAGCATTCAACCCAACACCAGCATGCTAGACATTATTTTCCAGTGCAAATGGAACATTCTCCATAATAGACTATGTCTTAGGCTACAAAACAAATCTCCATAAATTTATAAATATCAAAATACTACAAGACATCTTCTCAGACCACAATGCTATCAAATTAGAAATCAACAATAGGAAGACCAAGGAAATTAAGTCAAATGCAGGGAAACTGAATAACACACTGCAGAAAGCCACTGGGTAGTAGAGGAAATAAAATGTGAATTCACAAACTTCCTAAAAACAAATGAGAACGAAAATACAACATACCAAATCTTTGGAACATGGCAGAAGCAGTGCTGAGAGGACAATTTATTGCAAGAAAAACACACATCCAAAAAGAAGAAATAAGCAAAATTAACACATTAACTCAGCTTCTCCAACAATTAGAAACAGACCAACAGAGGGAAAATACAGCCACCAAAATAAAATAAATAATACAGATAAGAGCAGAAATAAATGAGCTAGAAAACAGAAGAACTATAGAGAGAACCAACAGGACATGAAGTTGGTTCTTTGAAAGGATTAACAAATTAGACAGATCACTGGCAAACCTAA
>NW_006408607.1:10731010-10732511 GCF_000296735.1 Chrysochloris asiatica | reverse complement strand
AGTAAATATTTTAAGTCCTCTTCACTTTCAGCAAGCAAGGTTGTATAATCTGCATATCTCAGGTTGTTAATAAGTCTTCCTCCAATCCTGATGCCACATTTTCCTTCATAGAACCCAGCTTCTCGTATTATTATTTGCTCAGCATAAATATTGAACAAGAATGGTGAATGGTGAAAGAACACAACCCTGTTACACACCTTTCCCAATTTTAAAACATTCAGTGTTCCCATCCTTAGATGTGTTAAAACCAATAATCATTTGGTTGATATCCCAGCACTTAACCATTTTCACCTCACAAATACCCTGGTTGCTTATCAGCTGACCTTAAAAAAAGATGATTATTCTGCATTATATGTGTGATCTAAAATAAATTATGAGTGTCCTGAAGTCCTGGTGTGGTACTGTAGTTTAATGTGCCAGAATGCAAAGCCATTTGAATTGAAGTTTGGTGGTTCAAGCTCACCAGCTGCTCCTTGGAAACCCTAAACACAGTCACAATGGGTTGGAATTGACTCGACAGCACTTAACAACAGCAACAAGCAGAAATAGGGACAGAAGAATCAGTGTCAGAATTATACAAACTTAAAAAAAAAAAAATGTATCTGTCATTTCTGGCTTTGAAGATCCAAAATGCAAGCAGACATTCAAAATTGTAAAAGACAAGGAAACAAATATTCCCTGAGAATCTCTAAAAGTAATACTGTCTTAATAACACCTTGATTTTCAGTCTAGTGAGATCTATTTTGGATTTCTGGTCGGTACACTGTCAGATAACAAATTTGTGTTATTTTAACTCACTGATTTTCAGATACGTATCATAGTAGCAAATTAGAAACCAATACAAAGCAAAGGAAGGTTGAAAAACTTAGTAGCTTAATTTTAATGTTAACCTATTATGATGTCTACTCCTTGGAGAACAGATGATGAAGGTGCAAAGTGGAGAAAAAGAATAATTAGGAAGTAACTATAGTAGATGTAATGAAAGATAATATATTTACAATGGAGTAGACTCCCTGGAGAGAAAGAGAATTGAAAGTATTTTAGAAACATATTTAAAATAAGTCTCAGAGAATATTTTTAAGAATTGGAATTCAGTGAAACAAACAAACAAACAAAATCCAGAAATCAAGCATAAAATTTAAATGGACCATTGCAGGGGGTGGGCAAAGTTATGTCTAAATCAGCCTTAGGAGCTCTGGTAGCACAGTGGTTAACAATCCAGCTGCTCTGTGGGAGAAAGATGAGGCTTTCTGCTCCTGTAAAGATTTACAGCCTCAGAAACCCTGTTCAGAGTCGCTATGAGTCGGAACTGACTCCACGGCACACAACAACAACAACAACAACAAATAAAAAAAAGTGAATAATTTGGATGAAAAAATAACATTAGTTTAGATAGATTTGAAGATGCCTGGTATGGCACTGCAGGATAATACACTGGACAATAAGGTTGGTTTGAAATTCAAGATTGGCAATGCAAACCCACAAGCCACTCCTTGGAAAC
>NW_006408607.1:10730353-10730910 GCF_000296735.1 Chrysochloris asiatica | reverse complement strand
TTATTCCCTAATATAGAGGAGGATGTAAAACGTCCTAATAAATTTTATGAAGCAAGCATAACCCTCATACCAAAATCAGGAAAGGATGTCACTAAGAAAGAAATTTATAGACCAATATCCATCATGAATATAGATGCAAACATTTTCAACCAAATCCTAACCAACAGAATTCAGCAACACATCAAAAAGATAATACATCATGATCAATTGGGATTCATACTAGGGATGCAAAGATGGTTCAACACTAGAAAAACTATCAATGTTATCCACCATATAAAAAGTAAAAAGAAAAGAACCATGATCATATCGATTGATGCAGAAAAGGCATTTGACAAAATCCAACATCCATTTGTGATAAAAATACTCAACAAAATAGGATTTGAAGGGAAATTCCTCAACATAATTAAGAGCATAGATACAAAACCAACAGCCTACCTTACTGTCAATGGAGAGAAACTGAAAGCCTTCTCTCTGTGAACAGGAACCAGACAAGGATGCCTTTGTCATCACTTCTATTCAATATTGTGCTGGAAGTTTTAGCAAGAGCTATACAGCAA
>NW_006408607.1:10728412-10729968 GCF_000296735.1 Chrysochloris asiatica | reverse complement strand
GATAAGAATCAAAGGAATGTTCTATGTTTCTGTGTTTTTTGTAACTTGAATGTCTGTTGAACACAAAGAATGTAATACTTAGTTAAATTGTAATTGATCATAATAGTATATAAGAAGCAAAAAACTTTTTAGTAAAGAGAAGTCATCATCATATGCCTAAGACTCATGACCCATCGACTCTGTCTGTGTGTGTGTGTTTTTCACTGACTCCGTAACCCCCTCTGAGCTCTCACAAATTTTCAAGGCTGGTCCTCGGCACCATGTCACTTAAAAACAACAGTAACAATGCAGACATGGGGCCCTCAATGATGCAAAGGTTTAGCAGTCAACTACTAACCAAAGGTTGGATGAAGGTATGAATCCAGCCAGAGGCACCTCTGAACATCTCATTCTTAAAAAGTCATAGCCTTATAAAACTTATGGAGCAGTTTTATTTTGTACACATGGGCTCACCATAAGACAAAATCAAATTCTCAGCAATTAGTAACAACGGAGTCCTGGTGTGTCACTGTGGGATAATGCACTGGATCACAAGGTTGTTTGAATAAAAAATTTGTTGGCTTTCAATCATTTAGGCAGTTAGCACACAATCACGAACCAATAGTACTGAAGGAAGTAGTCTAAGCAGAAGTCACTGGTGAAAAACAAACCAACATTAATAGAGCAAATATCAATTGAGATGCTACAAGAAACACATTCAGTATCAAGATATTTGGAAGACAACTACATGGCCAACCTCCTATAAGAGATCCATAATTATTACCATACTAAGAAAAATGATCCAATGGGATATGGAAATTATTAGACAATATCAATAACATCACATGAAAGCAAATTTTTGCTGAGTAAAATTAAAAAATGACTTTATACATGAACTGAGAACTACTAGAAATTCAAGTCATATTCATAACAAGGCATAGGATGAGGGGTATCATTACTGATGACTAATGGATCTTGGCTGAAAGTAGAGGATATCAGAAAGATGTTTATTTTACTCGCAAAGACTCAGTCAATTCTGTGGAGCAAAACAAATTGTGGGTAACAATGCAATTACTGAAAATACCAAAATACTTAATTTTTCTCATTCAAACAGCAAACGGAAATACCGCATGGCTTAAAATCAGAAAAGTTATACATCAGGTTGTATCCTCTCACCATTATATTTAATCTGTATGTTAAGCAAATAATCCAAGATAACTGGCATACATGATAAAGATTCGAGACTCATTAATTATCTGCCGATGACACAACCTTATTAAAATAAAGAAGATTTGAAGTACTTATTGATGATGATTAAAGACTACAGCCTTCAGTGTGGATTAAGGTTAACATAAATAAGTAAAAATTAGCAGAACTGGATCAATACACATCATAATGACAAACAAAGAAAATATTGATGTTTTCAAGGATTGCATTTTACTTGTATCCGTAGACAATGCCAATGAAAGCAAGAGTAAAGAAGTCAAAGGACCATGGTAAAAAGCAAAGATGCCACTTTGAGTACAAAGGTGCATCTGCTCCAAGTAATGATATTTTCAGTCACATCATGGTGGTGC
>NW_006408607.1:10726824-10727873 GCF_000296735.1 Chrysochloris asiatica | reverse complement strand
TTGTTCTTTTTTGGCATTTCAAGGCAATGTGCATATATGAAAGTTCTAATACGGTACAAATCATCTTTTCTTTCTCATAGGTAATTCATTAAAACTGAAGATAATATAATAATCGTAATCTTGGAAGAGGCATAGGACAAATCTCAAATGTAGACAAAAAATACTTGGAATTCTGGTTATAGATTTTTAAATAAGAATTTAAATGGTGCTGTGGGTTAATGTGCCAGACTGAAAACCCATTTGAACTGCAAGGTTGGTGGTTCAACCTTACCAGCTGCTCCTTGGAAACCCTATACAGGGTCACTATAGGTCGGAATCAACTCAACGATACTAACAACAGGGAAATTTTAAAAGGATGCATTGTAGGAAGGGATGGACAAAATGTAAGTACTATCAAAGAGTGAAGGCATTGGGATTAAACAAATGTGATACATATTGCTGATATACTCAACTAATTACATTGTGATCTTTGGCATATACTAAATTACTCTGATTCATTATTTTATTATGAGTAAAATGGAAAATGTAATAATATCTGTCTCATGATATTGTTGGAATAGTGTATTAGATGTGAAGCAATTAGCATACACATGTACAAAAATTACCCAAGAAATTTTCAAACATTATTAATATTATCATTGGTACCATTACTTGTATGAGCACGTTACAGCTCTTGGAAAATGCCAGTGTGAAAGAGAAATTTACTTTATGAAAAACTTACTCATTATTGAACTTATTTTCATTTAAAATGATTTGTTCTCATGCTCCTTCTCTGACAGTTTCTACTTATTTTGTAGAAATAAATTGTTTGCAAAAAAAAAAAAAGCCTGCAGATCACTTATTATTGCAAAGTTCTGTTGATGCTCCCAGTACTTATTATGCATCTGATTTGGTGGAGTAAGTATTTCCCATACTGTATTTAAAATTAAAGTAACCCTTGGCTATGATAATGTCACAGAAGGGTCACAGAACAGGAAGGGCAAGAGTTGCTTTTGATCACAGCTGATATCACAGAATGAGAGAGAATTAAAAGTGATATTTCCCATGTC
>NW_006408607.1:10714072-10720209 GCF_000296735.1 Chrysochloris asiatica | reverse complement strand
AAAATGGTCCAACCTCTCTGGAAAGCAATATGGCATTTTCTCAGAAGGTTTGAAATATAAATAACTGATGATCCAGTAATTCCTCTACTTGGTATTTATCCACAAGAAATATGAGCCATAACACAAGTAAATATACGCACACCAATGTTCATAGCAGCACTACTTACAATAGCAAAAAGATGGAGACAGCCCAAGTGCCCATCAACTGAAGAATGGATAAACAAACTGTGGTACATAAACACAATGTAATATTATGGTACCGTGAAGAATAACAAGGAAGCTGCAAGTCACCGCATAACATGGATGAACCTTGAGGACATTATGTTGTGTGAAATTATTCCGTAACAAAGGAGAAATACTGCATAGGATCACTACTGCAAAAGACTAAGGAAAAGAACCCATACTAAGTGGGGAGGAATTCTTTGTTGGTTACTGGTATGTGGGTGTGGGGTGAGGGGAGGGAGGGGAAGACAGAGCACATGGAAGGGAATAGACACAGGATGGTTTGGGTGCTAGGGAGGGTGGCAATATGTAAGAAGGGGGAGGGAAATGGAAGAACAAAAAGGATGGGAGAACAATTAGGCAGGTTTGCATAGGTTAAGTGAGACAGAGGTAAATAATGATGTATGCACAACCTTGGAACAACAGGGTTCTGGGGTACAGGGATTGAGACATGGCTGGTATGGGGAAAAGACCAACAAGCATCCTAACATCTTAATCAGAGTGGCTAGTGAGTGTAATTTCTGACATTGCAACAAGCAGCACGATGCATAAGCCACTATATTAACAGGGCCCTTAAAGAATCTGAGAGTCCTAAGAACTATCCCGAGAGCTAGGTCCTTTGATTCCATGGACTTCTTTTTGGTAACAGTACTGTTTTCTTGCTAGTCAAAATAGTAAACCAGTGGGCAACGTGGCCCAGTGACATTTCTAAGACAGGTGTAGCTTCTTTGCTTGGGGCTTGTTGGAGAATGGTCTTGAAGTCTGTAATTTAACTCCTGAGTCAACTCTTTTGTGGGGAAAAGAATAGCAATAGGTAGCATGCTATACAACAGTACACTTCTGAGCATTGCCCCAAAACTTGATGTCAAGTATATTATTTCCAAACCTTGGGCACTGGTGAAGTCTCCATGACTCAGGAGTCTATATTTTTCACCCCAGCTTTTTACCAAGAAACAATGTTGAACAAATAGCATTGTATCTCTCTTATCCTAATAAGTCTTCAAAATGAAATCTAAATTCCAATCCTCTCATGTGATATAATGATACCGCTCATATTTCCTGCTACCACATTGGATTCTTTACCTCCTACTCAAAATTACCTTCTTCAGTTCCTGAGTGAGTGGAATCAGCACCACAGTTTATTCCCAGGACACCAATAATGACCTGATGTGTTATTGTTGTTGCTAAGTGCTATCAAGTTGGTTCTGACCCATAGCAACCTTAAATAGGGTTTTGGAAAAGTGGCTGATGAACTTGAAGCACTAACCTTGCAGGTCAGACTGACTTAGGAGTCCAGCGCATTAACCCATAGCTCCACAGCAAGAGTCCATTTGATTTAGAGAAATAAAGTGCTAAATTCTACCAAATTCTTCAGTCTGAAATTGAATAAATATGCGATCAAGATGTAGTGATAATTCCTGGCAATTGGAATGTGAAGCTTGTAAACAAAAACGAAGGATTCATAGCTGCAAAATATGGCCTTCTCATGCAGAGCGTTTGCAGTGCGTAGGACCTTAGATAGAAACCTGAGCCCCATCTAGAAACTTCTGAGGTGGGACATTTCTACTACAAAGGAGAGGCAGACCAGCCTGGAACAGCTAGTGTGAAAGAAGATACATCTTCAAAGAAGGATCAGCAGGAAAAACCCAAAACAAAAATGGCAGTATGATTGACTACTATAAGAATAAGCAAGTTGTTCACCAGGAAGCCGTCAATGCAAGCAATCAAGTCCCTTCAGAACAAACCCTCTCTAAGATTGAACTCAAAAGGAACACATGAGCTGGCATGTAAGCTTACATTCCAGGAACAGAGAACCCTATGACCATCAACGGAGAAGAGCACAAGTGAAATGTGGCACCCTATGCAGCAAAGCAGGGACACCAGAAATGGAGGCAGAGGTGGGGACATAGAAAGAGGGACCAGCTGAGGACTCTAGATTCATGGAAAGAGAGGGACTGAGAGCTGGTGGCCATGAGGCAGGCTTGCAGAATATGCCCTTTCATGGTTTAAATTACTATGTATGCCTGAGTGTTTTTTTTTTTTTTAAAGAGCTAAAATGAATAGAGAGAAATACTGTTAACTGATGGTACACGGAGAGGATAATGTTAATTATAATGAAAGAAACTATATGATTTGTTGAATGTCAAACTGATAATCGGCCCTGTAAAACTTCACCCACTAAAAAAAAAAGAAAACATGGCCCTGGTAATGGAAATTATACTGGAGATTACATGCTACAATTGTTCAAGACCAATGCCACTTTTAAACAATATAAAAGGAAATTACACACATAGATTTGGAACTCATCTACCTGGACAAATGATTGGGAGAGATCCATATGTGTGCCTATTCCAAATAGAGATTATTCAACAAAGTGAAATTCACTAAACAGTATCATTAATAATATCACAGGCAAGTAAATTGTAGCTGAAGGTAATACCAAAATTGCTACAACAGTATTTCAAAAGTGAAATGTCAGAAACTATACATTCAGAAGAGGTCATACAACTAGGGATAGTTGTAATTGCTGATATCAGAGGGATCTTGACTGAAAGCAGAAAATACCAGCAAATATTTACTAATGCTTTATTTACTATGTAAAGGATTTTGACAGGTGCATCATGGTAATCTATTAATAACACTGTGAAGTATATGTATTACATAATACTTAGTTGTGCTCTTAAGGAACCTATACATAGAGCAAGAGATAGTTATTCAAATAAAACAAGGGGATGATGAATGGTTTAAATCAGAAATATTTGTTGCCAGGGTTGTATTCTTTCACCTTATTCAGTCTATGTGCTGAGCAAATAATCCAAAAACCAGGACTATATTAGGAAGAATGTGGCATAAGTTTTGGAGGAAGAATCATTAATAGCCTGTGGTATGCAGGTGATACAAAAAGGATTTAGAATAATGATTTTTCAAGATCAAAGACCACAATCTTCACTAAGGATTGCATTTCACTGTAAAGAAAACAAAAATCCTCACAACCTGACAAATAATAATTACACACATGAACACACATAAGTACACAATCCTACATGTATCCAACAATAGCTGAGAAAGTTTTGTTGCATTATAGTCTTCCCAGGGTCTGTAAAATGTAAGAAGTTTGAAGATGTAAATGTAAATTGAACTGATGGTAGTGGTGATTATATGCCATGGTTCAGAATCTAAGTAACCCTGTATAGAGTTTCTGAAACTATAAATCTTTAGAGGAGCAGAAATCCTCATCTTTCTCCCAAGAAAAAAAATTGTAGATTTAAATTGCTGACCTTACAGTCCAACTCATAAGTCACTAGACTACCAGAACTAGGACTGAACTATATCACAAATTTAAATTTAAAACTTGAATTAGACAAAGCTATCTTGAATTAGCAAACTCAATTGTTCCAACACGAAGTAGAAATATGGCTTCTTGAGATAATGTGCCTTCTAATGAAAGTGAGCATTTTTGAACAACTAAGTAGTAGACTTTTTATTGTCACAGTCACCATATAGCCTTCCATGAGACTAAGCCGTAAGGGCTGAGTGGGCATGGTGTCTTTCCCTGTGTACACTATTGAACATGAGCTTGTCAAGCCCCTCTATCCTTGCTTTGGAATTCTAAGGTTCTCTTGTAAAATTCAGTCTAGAAAACTAAGTGTTTTCTGTTTCCACAATCACAAATCCTGTGCATCCCTGAGACTTCTTTTATCCTGGAAGGCTGGTGCCGCCGTAGCATCTATGTATTCTGCCCTATAGCCTGCTCCCAATATGACACTGACAGAACTGAAAAAGCATTTTCTTTCAATGGTTATGTTCCAATGACTGACACTAAGTCTCTTTAAATATCTGCTCAGTTTGGAGCTTTTCAATTGGCTTAAAACTTCTTTTAAATAGAATGGAAAGTGATTTCATCTTAAATATGAGTAAAATGCTGTGCCATGTTCAGAGAGATTAAAAGGGGCTTAGAAAAACATTTATCATGAGAATTCAGCAAAGAAAATTACCAAAATGTGCAATGTTAATACTTTGCAGAGGGAACCATTTTTAAATATTTCCATTTATGTTGAGGTCAGGGATTATACTAAGAAGCAAAATTTGACTATGCACAATAAATGGACACCAAATGTATGAGAATAGATATACTTCAATCTCAGAGGCCTGCTGCTTGTTTGCTTCTGTGGACCCAGAAAAATCACTCCTATACCCTTCGAGTGGGCTATTAAAGAGACATGAGTATAAACATTCACTTACTGAGTTAAGCTTGGCATGCATATCATAATTCTAAACATTACATTATTTAAAATTTTAGAAGTATGTTAGAACACTGCCTGTTTTATAAAAGATAGAGAAAAAAAAATACAAACATTTAAATGAATAGCGTACCAATTCGTGCTATATAATATCATTTTTAAATCTTCTGTTGCTTGCAAATCAATAAATGGTACAATGTGTGTTTTTTTTTTTTTAATCAATTCTGCATGATAGTGCTAACTTTCCCTTCTAAAAAGATAAACCAAAAATAAATGAATAAATAAAAAGAAAGGAAACATGTCATAGTAGCAGCTAGGAAAATTTATTGATATGTTCACTTCAACTGTGTTACCAAGTTACAAGATACAAGATAAGATCTGTCTAGGAGAAATAGTTATAAATTTTAAGTGGCTGGATTATTGATTTTTAAGAAAAGTTGTGAAAATAATTTGGATGAACATAAATTTCAGGCGATCCTAATTCTAACACAGGATATAAAATTTTGATTCATTCCCTTATCAGACAAAGTCATACCTGTTGTGAAAATAAGCAACTTGTTATCTATATTATGTGATTTGAAGGATGATTGATTCTTGCGAAAACACTGTAACAAAATAGGAGCTATTGTGTTTTAAAATACCATTGTATCTTTTTTTTATTTTTTAATTGAATGTTTACCCTTTCTATTCAAAAAGGAGCCCTGGTGTGGTGCTATAGGATAAGAACAGGATTTGTAACCATAATGCTAGCAATTCAAACAAACCCACTGCTCTTGTAAATCCTACATAGGGTCACAATGCATCAGAATCAACTCAACAGCATGTAACAGCACCAATAATAACCATACAAAAGATGTCTCATTAATAAATATGATTAATATTAAATTTATATTCCAACCATTAAAGATAAGAAAACTAAAGATTTTGTTTAACCTTCACAATCTAAAATTGATCAAATATGAATTTAAGATGCATTGATAATTACTGATGATTAAAAAGTAAACATCAGAAAGAAAAAGGAGATTCAGTAGTTGGAAAACAGAACTGATATCTGGGATTTCAAAACAGAATGTTTCAAGACCAATGACTTCTTTATTGAAAATAACTTGTTTTTTTTTTTTTTTTTAACAACAGAAATGGTGATTATACACATGAGTCCTGTTGTGGTTCTGTGGGTTAACAAACTAGACTGCAAAGTTGGTCTGAAAGGCATTTACCAGAAGCAGCAGCTTACACATGAACCTCACCAGATGGGCTATATGGTAAATCACCTACATAAGTTGAAAGACATGATGGGTGGAGAACCCCAATATCTAAAGCCAGAAGAAAAACAGGAGCTGAATATGGACCATCTATTGGTTCTATGAAAGTTCAAGTATAAGCTGAAAAAAATCAAAACAAAATACAACCTTAAGTATATCGCACCAAAATTTAGAGATTATCTCAAAGAATAGATTTGACTCATTGAACAGCAAAGACTAAAGACCAGAAGAGTTTTGGAATGATGTCAAGGGAATCATACATGAGGAAAGCAAAGGTCACTTAATAGAAAAGAAAGAATGACAAAAATCAATGTCAGAAGAGTCACTGAAACTTGCTCTTGAATGTAGAAAAAACAGGAGTGAAAGGAAGAAAGTAAGTAAATAAGCTAAACAGAAGATTAGCCCCCTGCCC
>NW_006408607.1:10712764-10713972 GCF_000296735.1 Chrysochloris asiatica | reverse complement strand
CATTGTTTTGCTCCTCTGAGTCTTTGCTGAGTTTCTTTCTGATTGTTCTTTCCTTTTACAAAAGTGTATTTTGTAGGTTTATCTCCCACTATTTTGTAGATTTGTAGCACTATGGGTAAATGTGCCAGACAGCAAAGTTGTTTGAACTGCAAGGTTAACAGTTTAAGCTCACCAGCTACTCCTCGGAAAACCTATACAGGATCGCCATGGGTCAAAGTCGACTCAATGGCACTAAACAACAACAATTTTGTAGATTTATCTATTTCTTGCTTCATATCAGTTCTAGTTTGCTATATATATTTTGGAGCTCTTTCAATGGGAGTGTAGATATTTATTATGATTATATCTTGTTCAATTGACCCTTTAATCATGAGTTAAAGCTACTTGTGGAAACACAGTGGAAGAAACTCTGATGATTAACATTACAAAATGTGCAAAATTATGAACATAAATTTTAAAATATATGTGAAAACATTTCAATGTAAAAATAAACAAAGAAAGGAACAATTGAATACAAAAGGAGTTCTCAAAAATTAGCTTAGTGAAATTCATATAGGAAGAATTATTGGAGGGAGGGATTGATTGTGGCTAGGGTGGAGGTGCAGTGAAGTTCCTGTTAGCAATACCACAGAATATCCGGCAAGGCAGATCTAGGCAGAGCTCCAAAACTCAGAACCACATAGGTGTTAGTATTTAAAAAGTTTGAAGGCTTATAGCTAGTGGAACTTGAAGTTGAAGTAAGAAATCGCATACTTTTGAATCTACCAGAATCAGTAGCCCAAAGCCCACAACTTGGGTGATACCAAACAGCAAGACCAAAATGGGGAACAGACACACCAGGAAAAATGTCATGGGGACCTCACAGCAAAGGTGGATAATACACTTTGTTGGTTTAAATTTGTTCTGATTTTCTTTTTTTTGGGTATTGTTCATTGCTTCCCCCTCCCCCGGCACCACTGTTTGTACATCTCCATTCTCATGACTAAAGCAGTTAACTGAGAGAGCGGACACCCTTACCCTCACCACTGATGGGATCTTCTGCCACACATGCACAAATACTCTCAGCCCAAGAGCTGGCCCTGAGCTGTTTTTTATTTTTGTTTATATATATGTTGTTGTTGTTAAGTGCCGTCGAGTCAGTTCCGACCCATAGCGACCCTGTACAGGGTTTCCGAGGGTGTAAATCTTTACGGGAGTAGAAAGCCTCA
>NW_006408607.1:10707676-10710446 GCF_000296735.1 Chrysochloris asiatica | reverse complement strand
TGATTTAGAAAACCAAAAGGGAAGCATATGGTCCATATTTCTTAAGCTGGAAGAAGTGAAGAGAAAATTCAAGTTCAAAATGTAATATTGTGTATTGAAGTATTCAGGAAACATCAAAGGAAGATGGAAGGAATAAAAGTTACTGTGTCAACATTAAATCATTTCAAGAGATATTACTGTGATCATTAAGGTTTTTTCAACTTGGCTTGGCCAGGATTCTCAGTGGTTTAAAAATTAATATGTAGTTATCACCTCCATAATGAGATCAAATATTATGCCCCCACACTCATGATGTAATGTGATGTAATCCTCTCTGATCTGATGTAGATCTTCACTTCTATGATGCTAATGAGCCTAGATGCAATCAACAGGATTAAGTTGTATCTTGAATCCATCTCTTTTAAGGTATAAAAGGAAAAATAAGTGGGCAGAAAAAGAGGGACCAACTACCACCAAGGAAAAAGAACTAGGAGTGGACTGCATCTTTTGAATGTGAAGACCATGTATTGTGAAGCTTCTAGGCTCAAAGAATGATGCAAAGACACATGTAGAACTCCGTGGGTGCTGAAAGAGACAAGAACCTTTCTCTAGAGCTGGCACTCTGAATTGATATTTATAGCCTTCCAAACTTTGAGAAGACAAATTTCTGTTTGTTAAAGTCATCACTTGTGGTATTTCTATTATAACAGCTCTAGATAACTAATACCCAAGCTACACTGAAGACATTAGAGAAATATGAGGTTAGGAGTAGACAGAATAGGGAAATATTTCATCAAACCAAATAATGCAGCACTGGAGGAGATCACTCATTTAAACCAAGAAATTTAAAAAATAGCAACTGAATATACCAACTGAAAAGGATACATATTCATACCTGTTCCAAAAGAATAAGGAAATTATTGAAAAATATCATTAATATCACACATAAGTAAAATATTTTCTGAAAATAAATCTAAAACCCTTGCAGCAGTACATCAACAGGGAATTGCACAAACATTCATATCAATTCAAAAGAGGCTGTGGAATGAAGGATAACGTGGTTGATAGCAAGTGGATCTTGGCTGACTGCAGAGAAATCCAGAAAAAGTGTTTGGTAGTGGTAAGATTGTGTGCCTTTGATTGGTTCAGAAAAATGTTTATCTGTGTTTTATTGAATATGCAAAGTTATTCCACTGTTTGGATCATAACAAATTATGCATATAATTACAAATAATATAGGCCTAGTGTGGCACTGTAAGAAACCCTATATTGGGTCACCATCAGTCAGAACCACCTAGATGGCACTTAACGTTAACAACATATCAAATAATGGGTATTAATTCGTTGATAGGATTTCTGAGGAGTGTCGACCTCATTGATGGAACTCCAGTGTATATCCAACAGTGCCATACCAGGATTACATTCTTTGTAATTTTATCCATAATTTGTTACGGTCCAAATAGTGGACTGCATTTGCATAGTCAATAAAACACAGATAAATATTTTTCTGAACCAAACAAAGACACACAATCATCAGCAGTAATAAGCATTTTTCTGGTATTCTCTTCAGTCAACCAAGATCCATTTAAGTTGACTCTGAAAGCGTCCATCACTCATTTGTTAGTTTGTCTACTGTGGTGGCCTGTGAGTTGCCATAATTCTGAAAGTTATGCCACAGGTATTTTAAATACCAGCAGGGTCATCCATGTTGGACAGGTTTCAGATGAGCTTACAGATGAAGACAAACCAGGAAGAAAGAGTGATGAACCACTTCTGAATATTTAATCACTGAAAATATTATAAATATCAGAGAAACACTTTCAGATATAGTGCCAGAAAATGAGCCCCTCAGGTTGGAAGGCACTGAAAATGTGACTGGGTAAAGCTGCCTACTCAAAGTGGAGTTGATTGTGATGACGCGAATGGAGTAAAGCTCATAGGACCTTCGTTTGCTGATGGTGCACAACTGAAAGTGAAGATAAACAGCTGTAAACATCCATTGAAAATAAGAACAAGGAATGTATGAAGTATGAATCTGGGGAAATTGAAAGTTGTAAAAAATGAAACGGAACACATTAGCATTGATATATTAGGCATTAGTGAGCTGAAATGAACTGGTATTGTCCATTTTGCATCTGACAACCACATGGTTTGCTATACAGGGAATGGTGAATTGAAGAGGAATGGTGTTGCATTCATTGTCAAAAAGAACATATACAGATCAATCATGAGAGAAAACACTATCTGTGATAGGCAAATATCCAAGCACCTACAGGGAAGACCAGTTAATACCACTATTATTCAAATTTATGCCCCAACCACTAAAAACAGTGTTGATGAAATAGAAGAATTCTACCAAATTCTTCAAGCTGAAATTGATCAAAAATGCAATCAAGGTGTATGGATCATTATTGGTGATTGGAATGCAAAGGTTGGGAGCCAAGAGGGAGCATCAGAGGTTGGAAAATATGGCCTTGGTGATACAAAGGATGCTGGAGAATGTATGATAGAATTCAGAAAACCAATGATTTGTTCATTGCAAATACCTTCTTTAGTCAGCATAAGAGATGACTATACACATGGACCTCACCAGGTGGAATACATAGAAGTCAAATTGACTACATCTGCAGAAAGAGACAATGGAAAAGCTCCATATCATCAGTCAAAACAAGGCCATGGGAAGACTTTGTAACTAATGATCAATTACTCAAATGCAAATTCAAACTGAAGCTGAAGAAAAAGAAAACAAGTCCACACTAACCAAAATATGAGCTTGAATATATCCCACCTG
>NW_006408607.1:10703544-10706302 GCF_000296735.1 Chrysochloris asiatica | reverse complement strand
GGAGAAAAGATTGAAGTTGTCAAGGACTTCATTCTTCTTGGATCAATTATCAACACTAATGGAAGCAGCAGTCAAGAGATCAGACGACGTATTGCATTAAGCACATCTGCTGCACAGGAACTTCTTGAAGTGTTGAATAGCAAAAATGTCAGATTGAGGAATAAGGTATGCCTGACCCAAGCCATGGTATTTTCAATAACCTCATATAGATGTGAAAGCTGGACAGTGAACAAGGAAGATTGTAGAAGAATTGATGCATTTGAATTCTGGTGTTGGAGGAGAATACTAAAAGTTCCATGGGCTGCCAAAAGAACCAATATATATGTTTTGAAGAAGTACAGCCAGAGTGCTCCTTAGAAGCCAAGATGGCCAAACTTTGTCTCTCATACTTTGGACATATTGTCAGGAGGAACCAGTCGCTGGAGAAGGATATCATACTTGGTAAGATGGAGGGTCAGAGAAAAAGAGGAAGACCCTTAGCAAGATGGATTGGCCAGGTGGCAGCATCGATGGACTTAAGTGTGGCAACAGTAGTGAGGTTGGCCCAGGATTGGACATTGTTTAGTTACACTGTGCATAGGGTCGCTATGAGTCGCTGTCAACTCGATGGCACCTAACAACAACAACAATGTTCATAATTAGTTGTCAGTTAAAGTATTTTATCAATATTTATAATTGTTCTTTCAGAAACTTTCTTCAACTGCTTGACTATGCCACCAAAGGTAGTCTCTATCTTCACTTAAATTTGAATGATATTTTCCTAGTATAGTAATTTCTAAGTCCATATTTTTAATCACTTCAGAACTATTATTATTTGCTAGACTCATATCACAGATAAAAATTCTACTACTATTTATAGCATTGTTCCCCTGTGCATTAGTTATAGGTTGCTGCATAACAACCTACCTCCAAAATCAATTACTTAAAACACGAATGATTTTATTGTCTCTCTAAGACAATAAATTGTGGAATTGTTGAGCACATATGGGCCATTCTTCTGCTCTAATTGAGATTGGTTTTAAAGCTAAAGTCATTTGGGTGCTCAATTAAAGTTGAATATCCAATATCGTTATTTCCTTGGCTTGCAAACATTGCTGAATGTTGACTTGGATTATTAATTAGAAGGTACAATGATGTCTGTGATAGAATAATATCCATGCATCTACAAGGAAGATGAGTTAATACCACTATTATTCAAATTTATGAACCAACCACTAAAGCCAGTGGTGATGAAATAGAAGATTTCTGCCTACTTCTTCAATCTAAAGTTAATCAACATGTAATCAAGGTGTACTGATCATTACTGATGATTGGAATGTAAAGATTGGGAGCAAAGAGGAAGGATCAGAAGTTGGAAAATATGGCCTTGGTGATAGAAATGATACTGGAGATCTCATGATAGCATTCTGCAAAATAAATGATTTGTTCATTTCAAATACCTTCTTTAAACAGCATAATAGATAACTATATACATGGACCTCACCAGATGGAATACATAGAAATCAAATTGACAACATCTGCAGAATGAGATGATGGATAAGCTCCATATCATCAGTAAATACAAGGCTAAGTGCAAATTGTGGAACAGACTATCATTTGCTAATATGCAAATTCAACCTGAAGTGGAAAAACAAAAAACGAATCCACTAGAGGCAAAATATATCCTTGAATATATCCCACCTGAATTTACAGAACATCTGACGAACAGATTTGATACATTAAACACTAAAGACCAAAGACCAGAAGAATTGTGGGATGATATCAAGAACATCATAAAAGAAGAAAGCAAAAAGTCATTAAGAAGACAAAAAGAAGGAAAAGATCAAAATGGATGTCAAAAGAGACACTGAAACTTGGTCTTCAGTGTAGTAAAGCAAAGGGAAGAAATGAGGAGGTAAAAGAGCTGAACAGAAAATTTCAAAGATCAGCCCGAGAAGATAAAGCCAAATATTAAAACAAAATGTTCAAAGATCTGGAATCAGAAAACCAAAAAGGAAGAACACATTCAGCAATTCTCAAGCTGAGGAAACTGAAGAAAATATTCAAGCTTCAACATTTTCTCTGGGAAAATTATTGAATGGTGCAGAAAGCATCAAAAGAAGATGGAAGGAATACAGAGTCACTGTACCAAAAGGAAATGGTTAATGTTCATCCATTTCAAGAGGTAGCATATGATCAAGAGCCAATGATAATGAAGGAGGATGTCCAAGGTTCATTGAACGAATTGGCAAAGAACAAGGCACCAGGAATTGATGCAATAAACATTGAAATCTTTCAAGAAAGTGAGAAGGCACAGGAGGCACTCACTCATATCAGCCAAGAAATTTGGAAGACAACTATCTGGACGACTTATTGGAAGAGATCCATATTTGTGCCCATTCCAAAGATAGGTGACCCAAAGGAACGTGGAAATAATCAGACAATAACATCAAAATATCAATGTGAGGAATATTTTACTGAAAGTAATACAGAAACAGCTACAAGCATACATTAACAGAGAACTTCCAGAGCTCCAAGCCAGATTCAGAAGAGGTTGTAGAATGAGGGATATCATTGCTGATGTCCGATGGATCTTGGCTGAAAGCAGAGGATATCAGAAAAATATTTATCTATGCTTTATTGACTATGCAAAGGTTTTCGATTGTGTGGATCATGACAATCTAGTGACAACATTGCGAAGTATGAGTATTCCAGAACACTTAATTGTATAGGAATCTGTACATGGACCAAGAGGCAGTTTTTCAAAAGAACATGGGAA
>NW_006408607.1:10701655-10702666 GCF_000296735.1 Chrysochloris asiatica | reverse complement strand
AAAAGAGGAAGACCCCAGCGAGATGGATTTGGAAAGTGGCAGCATCAATGGGCTCAATAGTGGTAACAATATTTCATTCTGCTGTGTTTCATTCTTCTGTGCATAGGGTCTCTATAAATCTGTACCAACTCAATGGCACCTAACAACAAGTCTAGTTCTGATTTTCAAGCCATTCACCTATGTCAATGTGTATTATCTGTAAGTTTGTGTGTTCTTGTGAGTCTCCCCTCATTTCATATCAGCTGTATGTTTCACTCTCAGCTGTAGCCTTCTTTGGCTATGTTCATGTCCATAGGCTTAGCTGTCACCAGTTCTCACGACACTCTAGATCAACCCACCCTTCATTTCATCTCTCTCATCTCCAAGTCAACGGGAGTCTATGTTATGTGGTGGAACTCAATCCATTTCTTCATTGTTGCCTTTCTTCCTCTTCCACTCACCAATGGACCAATGTTGTTGATAGCAAGTTTACATACCTGCACATAGGTTCCCTTTGAGTTTCAGTCTTAGAAGAGGGTTTGTCCTGAAGGGATTTGATTGCTTGCCTTGATAGCTTCCCAGAGAAAAACTTGCTTATTCTTGTAGTAGCAAATCATGCTGCCATTTTTGTTTGGGGTTTCTCCTGCTGATCTTTGTTTGAAGATGTATCTCAGTCACTCTAGCTTTTCCAGGCTCATCTATTTGTCCTTTCTAGTGGGAATGTTTCACCTCAGAAGGTTCTGGATGGGGCTCAGGATTCCACCTAAGAGTCTATATACTGCCAAGACTCCGGAGAGTCCTATTTTACTAGGCAAGATCTCAAACTCCTTTTAGGAATTCCAATCAGTTATAGGTTGAAGAACAGCATACACACTTTCTGTAATCATTTTTGCCGATATTTCACTGTATCTCACTCAAGTGTCTAGTTTACAATAGTAGGCAAGGGATACCAATATTTATGACAATCATCTTAGTATTATATCCCCTCTTCAGACTATGCCTCAATCTCTGTATCACAGAGCCCTGTTGTTC
>NW_006408607.1:10700510-10701498 GCF_000296735.1 Chrysochloris asiatica | reverse complement strand
TATTTCTCCTTTTGTGACTGACTATTTTCACTCATCATAATGCCCTCAAGTTTCTTCCAAGTTATTTTTTGGCTTATTGCTTCCTTTTTATTATTCAAGGTAGCATATTATTCCATTGCGTGTATGCATCTTTTTGCTGTAAATAGTGATGTAATGAACATTGGTGTTCATATATCTACTTGTGTTATGGCTCATATTTCTTCTGGATCAATATCTGTATCATATGATATTTCTACTTCCAAATTATTTGTTCAGCGTGCAGTTTGAATGTTGTTGTTGTTGCTATGTGCCATGTAGTCAGTTCTGAATCATAGTAAACCTGTACAAGGTTTCCGAGGCTGCCAATCTTTACGGGAGCAGAAAGAATAAATACAGTGAAAGAATGCAACCCTGTCACACACCTTTCTTAAATTTTTAACCATTCAGTGTTCCCAGGTTCTGTTCGAACAACTGCCTCTTAGTCAGTGTACAGACTCTTTATGAGCACAGTTAAGTGTTCAGGCAAACTCATAATTCATAATGTTGTTCATAGCTGGTCATGATACACACAATCGAAAGCCTTTGCAAAGTTAAAAAAGTACAGGTAAACATCTTTCTGGTATTCTCTGATTTCAACCAAGACCCATCAGACATCAGCAATGATATCCCTCATTCCACATGTTCTTCTGAATCTGGCTTGAACCTCTGGAAGGTGTCTGCCAATGTATGCTTGCAGCCATTTCTGTATTACTTTTATTAAAACTTTACTTGCATGGGATATCAAAAATATTATCTGATGATGTCTGCATTCCATTGCATCACCTCTTTTTGGAATGGGCACAAATATAGATCTCTTCCCTTCAGTTGGCCAGATAGTTGTTTCCAAATTTCTTGGCATAAATAAGTGAGTGCCTCCAGTGCAGCCTCACTTTTTTGAAAGATTTCAATTTATTCCTTCAATTCCTGGTGCCTTGTTCTTTGCCAATTCCTTCAATGCACCTTGGAATTC
>NW_006408607.1:10695165-10699695 GCF_000296735.1 Chrysochloris asiatica | reverse complement strand
TTTTTTTTTTCAGGTATTTCATATAATACAGAATTTATATAAACTATGTTTTTTATTTTTTTGTTTGTTTTTTCTTTTCTGTTCATATGATTTTCCCTTACTCACTAATATGAGTATAATGTATGTGGGTGTAATTTTCCTTATATTTAGCCTATTGAACTTTCAGTGAATTGACACATGAGTGGTTATTTTCATAAATTTTGAGACTTTTCTGTAAGTTACACCTACAACTATTTGTTTTCTGATCTTTTATCTCTCAATTCATCTTCTGGTAATTCCAAATTAGAATTCCAATAGTTTACATTTTATACCACTAAAAAATGTACACATGGCACTAAATATCTGTATGTGTTTTTTCCAATATTTTTCCTGTCTTTTCTTTATATTGAAGTATTCTATTGATCTAGCTTCAACTGTACCAAAGTTGCCTACTATGTGCAATTCACTATAAACACACTGATTTTTATATTAGGCATTAATGATACTCATTTCCAGAATTTCTATTTCTCTATTTAGTTATATACATAATGTGGGAACAGAAAGCTGTTCTCATGCAGAGTGGCTGATGGGTTTGAACTGCCAACATTGTAGTTAGCAGTATGATGGTTATATTATAGTGCCACTAGGGATCCATGCATGCGTGAATTCACTCTGTGCCTGTGTTTTTCCATTTCCAACAAATTTTCCTTGATGTATGAATATATGAGAAAGATTGCTGCTAAACTTCTAAATTTTACATGCATGAATTTATTCTATACACGTTCTCTAAGTAAAATGCTTATCGTAACCTTATCTTAGTCCCTTTGGGAAGAAATAACAACAACAAACAAAAAACAAACAGAAAAAGAGGTCCAATTAAAATAGTGGCTCCCAGTGGCATCATCTGAGCAGAGGGGTCAACTCAGAAGATTATGTTGACTATTTTCTGTCTTCTAAATAGGCAATTTTTCTCAACAGACACAGGGAAATCATAGGAGCTCATTTTGAAGACATTTTTTCTTTCTTTTTTTTAAATGGAAAATTGCATTGGTTAAAAAAAAGGCAAGAAACATTCTGAAGAATTTTTTTTGCGTGTGTCATGACATAATGGCAATGCCGCTGTACATTTCTCCATGGTAACAAATATTGTCCTAATAGAATTTCATTGAGAATCCTTACCTGATCCTGATTACAATCCTAATCTTTCCTTTTAAGACATCTTCTTGTTTTCAAAATCAAAGAACATTTCAAAGGAACACAATTTGAGTCCCTCAATTATGTGAAAACTACTATTTTGAGTGATACAAATAGAAGAATGCAGATTATTCAACGAAGATTTGTTGCTATGGTAAGTGCCTTGGTTATGTTTTGACTCATAGTGACCCTATGACAGCAGAGCAAAACACTGCCTATATCTACCCCATCTTTACAATTATTTGTTATTTTTCAGCCCAGTGTTGTTGTCACTATGTAAGGAGGCACAGGGAGATGGAAACAACACCTTAATGAGTAGACAGTGACAAATAGAGTCTATGTAGAGAAGCAGTAGGTTCATATGTTGATTTTTAAAATAATGGTTTCTATACATTTGATACAAAAAAAATTTATTTACCCTTATATTTACTGCCTTAGAAAGTTGGAAATAGAAACACCATATGTACTAGCAATTCCTCCATTTGGTATATATCTACAAGAATAAAAGCTAAGATACAAGTAGATATATTCGAAATGATGTTCATTGTGGCATTATTCACAAGAGCAAAAAGCCTACATGCCCATCTTTAAGAGAAAAGATAAACAAACTATGGTATATACACCCAATGAAATATTATGCAATTATGAATAACAATGAATCTGTGAAACATCTCAAACATGGATGAACTTGGAAGATATTATGCTGAGTGAAATTAGACAATCATAAAGGAACAAAATCTGTATCATTATTGTAAAAACTCAAGAAATGGTTTTCATACTAAAGAAATAGTTTTGATAGTTATTAGGGGTTTTCATACTAAAGAAATGGTTTTGATAGTTATTAGGGAGGGGTTTTCATATAATGGTTTTCATACTAAAGAAATAGTTTTGATAGTTATTAGGGAGGGGAGAGTAAATCAATGGCTAGAGAGGAGACAAATGTTATTTCAGGTTATGGGGAGGGAAAAATACAAGAAGGGGGACAATATATGAGAAAAGAAAGAGTGGAAGAAGAATCATAAAGATAGATGAAGACATAGGGAGGTATGCATGAGCTAAAGGGGATAGAGGTAAACAGTCATATATGCATACCCTTGGAAATGCAGTGTTCTCTTCATAGATACATGATTCAGACAAAAACTACTTGTGTAAAGGCATCTCCACCTTAGCTAAGCTTCCCCTGGTATCCTGGTGTGGCACTGTAGGTTAATGCACTGGACTGCAAGGTCAGTTTGAACTGCAAGGTCGGTGATTCAAGCTCACCAGTCACTCCTTGAAATCCTATACAAGGTCACTAAGTAAGAATGGACTTGATAGTATTCACCACAACTTATATGTGGTGATGGTGGTGGTGGTGGTGTGTCATGAAGTCTGTTCTGACTCATAGCTACCCTGTGTAGGGTTTCTGAGAATTCCTGGTATGGCACTGTGATGCTGTGGGTAAATGTACTGGACTGAAAAGTTGGTATAAATTGCAAGGCAGCATTTCAGTTCAAGTTGAACCTCAGCAGTTCAAAACTACCAGCAGTTCTGAAGGAGAAAAATGAGTTTTTTTTTTTTTCTCCTGTAAAGATTTACAGGCTTGAATACTCTTTACAGGGTCACTATGAGTCAGAACTGACTCCATGGCACATAAACAATGCTAAATATAAAACCTCAGTCATCTGAATGTTAGCCTTTATTAACTTTTCTTACTTTTGTCTACAAGTGGAATATTTTCCTTATAAAAATTCATGTTAAATATTTGTTTTACGTTGTTCTTAATTGTAAGTCACTCATCATGGATGAACAAACTTTACTTGTGTGTGATATTTATGATATTGTTCTATAATTTCCATACTCTACTAGATCACCTTTCTTTTGAATGAACACAAGTGTGGATCCCTTCAAGTAAGGTGAACATTAATAGTGACAGTAAACATAAACTATTATCTAAAACTACATTTTGTGTTCTTAAAACTCTAGTGTCTTATTATCTTTCTTATTGTCATTAACATACATACTTACACTCTCATTTATTTTTATCTTATTGACAGAAAGGAACAACTGCTGTTTGTTAGATTTAGCCAGTATGTACTATATATGCTGGGCAATACCACCCAACACCAGTCAAAAATGCATAAACTTCAGAATAAAATTTCTCATTACCTTTTCTTTAAGGTACCTGGACCAGAGTGATTTATACTGCATAATAAAACTCCCAGGATTTAAGAAACATTGTGCTTGGTGCAGAGATTAAAGAGCAGGTTGATTTTTGTGAACTACTAGTTCAGCTGAAGGAGCTACTCATATTTTAAACTGCTAACATCATCATATTCTAGCACACAGAAGTATGGTTTTCCTAAGAATGAAGATATCCAAAAGAGAAACTAATAAGGCGTATCTAAGCAGGGTGTTTGGTAATCATGAGATAACACTCTGGAGGGATTAGAAGCATGAGGCTGCATTTCTATCAAATTATTAACTCATGATAACCCTTTCCTACTTGTCACATCTGACTGCATAATTCCTACCCAATTAAAAGTGACATTTTCTGGTGATGTTAGCAATTTAAGTACATATTTTCTTTTTATTTGAGAGCCTCCTTCGAAGGCTGCTCACTGAAAACTGGAGATGTCTTTGTTCCTCAGATGCTTTTATATATAATTGGTAAGGGAAAAAATATCTAGAACATATCAGAAGGGGCCTGACTAGAGAATAGGGGAATTTACTTTCCTTGGTCAAGAGGGTGAATGCGTACTCCTTGATCCAAGACCATAGATTCTCATCTCCATTTTTCTATTGCAGCTATAACTGCTGTCATTGTTGTTGTTGTTATGTGCCATCAAGTCAGTGCTGACTATAGCGACTTTATGCACAACAGAACAAAGCACTGCCTTGGCTGAGCCAATTTCACAATTGTTGCCATGCTTAAGTCTATTGATGCTGCCATGTTGCCAATCCATCTTACTGGGGGTCTTCCTATTTTTTCTCTAACCTTTCAGCTTACTTAACATGATATCCTACAGTGACTTGTCACTCCAGACAATATGTCTGAAGTATGAGAGACAAAGTTTGGCCATCCTGGCCTCCAAGGAGCACTCTGGCTGCACTTCTAACAACAAATAGCTGTTTGTTCTTTTGACAGCCCATGGCACTTTCATTATTTTCCTCTAACACCATAACTCAAATATGTAAATTCTTCTATGGTCTTCTTTATTCATTGTCCAATTTTCACATACATATAAGGTTATTGAAAATACCATGGGTTGTGTCAGGAATACCTTAGTACTTAAGCTGACATCTTTGTTCTTCAACACTGTAAAAAGGTCTTGTGCAGCAGATTTGCCTAATACAATAAGTCATTTGATTTCTTGA
>NW_006408607.1:10691738-10693810 GCF_000296735.1 Chrysochloris asiatica | reverse complement strand
CAGCACCATACTAGGACTACAACACACACACATATATATGCATTGTGTGTCATAAACCCTTTGTAGGGTTGCTATGAGTTGAAACTGATTACACAGCACTTAATAATGACAACAGCATGTATATATTTGCTGTTACGTTCCATAGCATCAGTTTCAACTGAAAGCAACCTTGTATAGGTTTTCCAAGGAGTAGCTGCGTGAGTTTGAACCACTGACCTTGCTGTTCAAATGTACCTTGCCATCTAGCTTAACTTATAGTGCCACTGCAAGACATGGGTATCAATAGGGAATATGAAAAACACTTGTAAGGTAATCTATTTCATCATTCTAGCACATTTTTTTAAATGTGTATTTTATATAACTGTCTTATCTTAGCAATATGGCAGCAAATATGTTAAATGGTAAAAAAAACAAAAAACAAAAAACTTTAAATATCAGTCTTAATATTTTACTAAATTAATACTATGTCATGTTTTGTCTATGCTTCTATTTGATTTCCACATAAAATGTTTATTTCTTAAATAAAATCTTGATTTTCCTGTGGTTCCAAAAAATTCACTAAAATCTTGAACTGTTCTCCATTTTCTTTCCTTACTAAGGATGCAGACATACGTACAATTATACACTTAGATTTTTTTCCTTCTCTCAAATTATTTTTCCAAAATAATTTCTGTAAGGTGTGTAAAAATATGTGACAGAAAACTACACCTTTCGCAACACTCATTACTCAGCTGATTTTAATAATTCATTGCAATGTCTACAAAAAATTTAAACACAATATCAAAGTTATGGGATTTATTAGGTAAGTCAATAGGTTATAATGCAGGGGCAGAAATGCTCAAGACATAGTTGTTACAGTGAGCTGCTGATTATGGCTGATATCACAACCATTCCACCATAAGCTTCAGCCTAGCTCCCCAACTCTACAAACAAGATTCTTGCCTAAAGTCACTCAACGTTAATTACTCCTTGGGTTGGAAATCCACAGTTCTGTCTTGAGATCTAGTTCTGGTTTCTATTACTGCTCCTCTGCCACTCCTCCAGTGTCATTGTTTTCTGTTAATGGGTGGAGGAGGTTCAATGTGCAGCGACCTCAGGGTCTAAAGGATTTGCTCCATCCCTGACTTCTCCTTGATGATAATGAGATTCCCATTCTTGCTTCTAAGATGGTTTATTTTATACCCAAGATAGAGTTGCAAGTTTTTATAAATACAATTAACTCTGCTAACATCTATAGCTTTATTTGTGTAATCCTTGTCATACTGTGGTGACTTGCAAGTTGCTATGATTCTGAAAGCTATGCCACCGGTATTTTAAATACCATCAGGGTCACCCATGGTGGACAGGTTTCAGATGAGCTTCCAGACAAAGACAGAGCAGGAAGAAAGAGTGATGAACTAATTCTAAATATTTAGTCACTGAAAATCTTATGATTAGCAGAGAAACACTGTCAGATATAGTGCCAGATAATGAGGCCCTCATTTGGAAGGCACTCAAAATGCGACTGGGAAGAGCTGCCTCCACAAATAGAGTTGACCGTGATGACGCAAATGGAATTAAATCCTCAGGACCTTCATTTGCTGATGGGGCACAACTCACAATGAAGAGAAACAGCTGTAAACATCCATTGAAAAATGGAACATGTAATGTATGAAGTACAAATCTGGAAAAATTGAAAGTTGTCAAAAATGAAATGGAGTGCATTAACATCAATATCTTAGGCATCAGTGAGCTGAAATTGACTGGTATTGGACATTTTGAATATGATGGCCACAGGGTTTACTATACCAGAAATGACAAAATGAAGGAGAATGGTGATGTCAAAAAGAACATATCCATTTCAGTCATGAGGTACAATACTATCTGTGATAGGATAATATACATGCACCTACAGGGAAGACTAGTTAATACCACTATTATTCAAATTTATGCAACAAACACTAAAGCCAGTGAGGATTAAATAGAAGATTTCTACCAACTTCTTTAATCTGAAATTGATCAAACATGCAATCAAGATGTACTGATCATTACTGGTGATTGGAATGCAAAGGTTGGGAGCAAAGAGGAAGGAT
>NW_006408607.1:10685573-10690507 GCF_000296735.1 Chrysochloris asiatica | reverse complement strand
GATATCATTGCTGATGACCAATGGATCTTGGCTGACAGCAGAGAATATCAGAAAGGTGATTATCTGTGCTTTATTGACTACCCAAAGGCTTTCGATTTTGTGGATCATGACAAGCTATGGACAACATTGCAAAGTATGAGTATTCTGGTACACTTCATCGTGCTCATGAGGAATCTGTACATGGACTGTTTTTCAAACAGAACATGGGAACACTTAATGGTTTAAAATTAAGAAAGGTGTGTGACAAGGTTGAATTCTTTCACCATACTTATTCAACCTGTATGCTGAGCAAATAATCTGAGAAGCTGGGTTATATGAATAAAAATGTGGCATTCTGATTGGAGGAAGACTCATTAACAGCCTGCAATACACAGATGATACAACCTTGCTTGCTGAACATGAACAGGACTTAAAACATTTACTGATGAAGATCAAGGAGCACAGCCTTCGGTATGGATTCCATCTCAATGTAAAGAAAACAAAAATCCTCACCACTGGACCAATAAACAAAATTCATATCAACGGAGAAAAGATTGAAGTTGTCAAGGACTTCATTCTTCTTGGATCAGCTATCAACATTCATAGGAGCAGCAGCCAAGAAATCAAACAACGTGTTGCATTAGGCAATTTTGCTGCACAAGACCTTTTTAAATTGTTGAAGAACAAAGATGTCAGCTTGAAGACTAAGGTGCACCTGACCCAAGCCATGGTATTTTCAATAACATCATATGCATGCCAAAGCTGGACTATGAATAAGGAAGACCATTCAAGCATTGAGCCTTTTGAGTTATAGTGTTAGAGGAGAAGATTGAAATTTCCATAGGCTGCCAGAAGAACCAACAGATCTGTTCTGGAAGAAGTGCAGCCAGAGTGCTCCTTGAAGGCCAAAATGGCCAAACTTAGCCTCTCATATTTTGGACATATTGTCAGGAGGGACCAGTCACTAACGAAGATATCATGTTTGTTAAGGTGGAGGGACAGAGAAAAAGAGGAAGGTCCCCAATGAGATGGACTCAAGAGTGGCAACAGTAATGAGGTTGGTCCAGGATCATGCAGTGTTTCTTTCTGCTTTGGTTAACATCACTATGAGTCAGTTCTGACTCGATGACACCTAACAATAACAATTAGTATTTTCTCTCACTTCCTGTTATTCAGACCCAACAGGGCAGAAATATTGTTTGGTGGAAGTTCAAGACTTTGACTATAAGAGATATTAGAAAATTCACTACATCACATCATGATATATCTAGAGTTAATTTTATGACTCTTCATATCTATAACCATATTGCTTTCAAAAATATCACTTTACCACCAACAGAGTAAATTTAATCAACCATAAAAGGATCTATTGCTGCCGTGGTCTTCAGATGCATATTAAGCAGTGACTTGATTTCCCATCATATAAGGATTTATACCATCTATCAATGATCTTTTCTTAGAGCTCTGTCTACCCTTCTACTGTGTGAGGTCCATTTGGATGCCTCAAGTGGTCATTTTCTTTAACTTATGGTATTTCTTTACTACTAGCTTTTCTGCTTTAAACTTGTGTAGCACATATTTTTGAAATGATTCTAGCAATAGAGCAATTCAGTTGTCCTTCAAGAACCATTTATTCAGTATCTTTAAATAGGTCTTTGCTCTTTTCTGTAATTGTAACTAAAAAAGCAGACAATTGGTTATCTGGGACTGAAGTCACTAGCAATTGGTCCTGATTGCATAATGTTTAAGAACTCAACTTCTAACAAAGATATTATCAATTCAAACTCACCCAATATTTTCTATAATTTGATATGATCCACAAGTCAGATGTCTTTAGATAGTTACAAGAACAATTTCTTTGAAAATGTTCAGCATTGTACTGGTTTGCATGAAGTGGAATACATAGATATTTTAAGTGTACAACTCTAAAAGTTATATTATGGAGTATATAACTTTTCCAAATATTATACATATCAACTACTGATATCAATTACTAATGCTGTTTACAGTATTCTCCCTCAATTTGCGGTTTCCACAAAACACTGTAACATCTCAAAGAACCACAAATTGTAAAAAACAAACAAACAAACAAAAAATGCTCATTCAGCCACTCAGCTGTGGTTGCTGACAAGTTCCAAATCTATAGTTCAGACTGGAACACTGTCCTTAGCATGCCAAATTGGGCTGTTGACTCACAAGGCTATAGAATCTGGTGAATCAGGTATAGTGATAGACCCCCAGCTCAAATCCCATGAGCAAGAAGTCAGATGATGGCAAATTTTGTTTGTCAAGCAGAGAAGTGCGCAGAGAGTCTTGTTACCAAGATGAATCCCTAAACCATGAGTCAGGAGTCTTTTAGCGTGGTACCTGGCATCTGATTGGTGTTCATCAGAAAAACTTATCAAAAGAATCAGTCTTCTTTGAACCCTCATTTGGGAAGGAGGACCAAGAAAACAGTGGTTTGCCAATAACCAGAGCCAGATATGACCCCAGTCAGTTTTGTCATCCCAGCCTCCAACTTTTCTTAATTCAGTAGAAAGTTGGAGGTTTGGTAATGAAGCATAAAAGAGGAGGTTAGTTGTTTTAACACAAGATACCAAAGAAGATGGCTAATTTGCATGCCACACCCACAAGGGAATTAAGAATGGCAACTTAAAAAACACTATCTAGTAAGGCTGAGATTCAAGATATATTTCACCTTACTCTTGTTTTATTAATGAAACAGACAAATAATTCAAAGGCAGAAGTATAGCCCTAGGCTTAGAGTTTGCAATCTAGACATAGATGCTCATTATGCTAATCCTTATCTTTGTAAACAGGTCTAGCAAAAATATTTAAACTATCAATTATATAATTAATCCAAGTTATTACATCAAGAATGTCTTTTTTGCTATATCATAGAAATGATATTAATTCTAAAAAAAAAAAAAAATCAAAGGAATTTATAAAACAAATTGTAATCAAAAGTCACTTTTTGGTTTATAAGTTTTGATATATGCTTGAAGACACTAAATTAATTTTGTACAAGTTGAATTATGATGATTGGATAGTTGGAAGAACTAAAATATGTTAAAGAATCCAAGGTGCATATGCATGCTTACTCATCATTCATCTGTCATTTTGCCATACTTTGGTGGCTTATGTGTTGTTGTGATTCTGGAAGCTCTGTGACTGGATTTTTAAATATAGCAAGATCACACATGGTGGCCAGGTTCCAGATGAGCTTCCAGACAAAGACAGACTAGGAAGAAGGAGAGACACCTTTATAAATAACAGTGCTACATTTTCAGATACCATGAGAATATTGAATATTGAAGCATGATGAAGAACACCAGAATGTTTTCAGATGCAGTGCCAGAAAATATGCTCACCTGGTTGGAAGGCATCAAAAATATGAGTGGGTAAGAGATGCCTCTTCAAAGTAGAGCTAACCTTAATGATGTGAATTAAGTAAAACTTTCAGGACCTTAATTTGCTGATGGAGCATGACACAAAATGAAGAGAGAAAGGTCTATTAACATTCATTAATAACTGGAACATGGAATGTGCAAAGTATGAATTTAAGAAAATTGGAAGCTTTTAAAAATGAAAGGGAACAAACAAATATTGATAACCTAGACATAAGTGAGCTGAAATATTTTAGCAATGGTCATTTAGAATCTGACAATCACATGGCTTAAATGCTGGGAAAGACAAATTGAAGAGGAATGGCACCGCATTCATCATTAAAAAGAACATTTCAAGATATATCTTGGATTACAATGATGTCTGTGAAAAGATAATATCCATATGGCTACTAGGAACAACAGTTAATAACACTATTATTCAAATTTTCACACCAACCACTAAAGCCAATGATAATAAAATTGAATTCTACCAACATATTTTGTCTGTAATTGAACAAACATGCAACTAAGATGTATTGACATTTTCTGGTGATTGAAATGCAAAGGTTGGAACAAAGAGATCAGTTGTTGAAAAATATATCGTTGGTGACACACATGATGAAGAAGATGCAGGATACGATTTTGTAAGACCAATGACTAGTTCATTGCAAATACCATTTTTAAACAACATAAAAGATGACTATGCAGACAGACCTCACCATATGGAATGCAAAGAAATCAAACTGACTACATCTGTGGAAATAGATGGTGGAAAAACTCCATACTAACAAGGCCAGGGAAAGACAGTGGAACGGACAAACTATTGCTCATATGCAAGTTCAAGCTGAAACTTAATAAAATTAAAACACATACACAAGAGCCAATATATGACCTCGAACATGTCTTACCTGAATCCAGAGATCATCTTAAAAACATATTTGTTGCATTAGACACTAAAGACTGAAAACCAGAAGAGTTGTGTGTTGACATCCAGAACATGATACATTAAGAAAGCAAAATATCTTTAAGAAGACAAGAAAGAAGAAAAAGAATAAAATGAATGTCAGAAGAAACTCAGAAATTTGCTATCTAGTTTCACAATGTTAAGGCAAATAGAAGAAATTAGTAGGCAAAAAAAGCTAGATCGAAAATTTCAAAGGGAAGCACAAGAGAACAGACAAATATAATGAAATGTGCAAAGAACCTGAGTTAGGAAACCAAAAAGGGAGAACATGCTAAGCATTTCTCACACTGAGGGAACTGAAGAACAAATTCAGAGCTCTTTTGCAATATTGAAGGATTCTATGGACAAAATATTGAGTGACACAGAAAGCACCAAAAGAAGTTGGAAGGAATACACAGGGTAATTGTCCCCAAAAGAAATCGTCACTATTCAACCATTTCAAGAGGTAACATGTGATCAAGAGTCAATGATACTGACCCTTGAAGGAAGGATTCTAAGGTGCACTGAAAGCATTGGCAAAGAACAAAGGTCTGGTAAATAACAAAATGCAGATTCAAATATTTCAACATACAGATGAGGCACTAGAGGCACTCACTCATCTATGC
>NW_006408607.1:10683484-10684808 GCF_000296735.1 Chrysochloris asiatica | reverse complement strand
AAAAATTCTCACTACTGGACAATAAATAATATCAAGAAAAATGGAGAAAAGATTGAATTTGTCAAAGAGTTCATTTCCCTTTTGCTCTCCAGCGTAGAGATGCTAAGGCAAATCGAAGAAATGAGGAGGTCCAAGAGCTGAACGGAAAATTTCGAAGATCAGCTTGAGAAGATAAAGTCAAATATTTCTTAAAATGTGCAAATATCTGGAATCAGAAAACCAAAAAGGAAAAACATGCTCAGCTCAAGCTGGGGGAACTGAAGAAAAAAATTCAAGCCTCGACCTTCATTATTGAAGGTTTCTCTGGGCAAATTATTTAATGACGCAGAAAGCATAAAGAGACAACAGAAGGAATACAAAGAGTCATTGTATCAAAAAGAAAGGGCTAATATTCAACTGTTTCAAGAGGCAGAATATGATCAAGAGCCAGCTAGTGATACTGAAGGAGGAAGTCTGAGGTACGTGGAAGGAATTGAAAAAGAACAAGGCATCAGGAACTGAAGGAATAAATATTGAAATCTTTCAAGAAAGTGTGGTGGCACAGGAGGCACTCACTCATGTCTGTCAAGAAATGAGTGAGTGCCTGTTGTGTTGCCTCACTTTCTTGAAAGATTTTCATTTTTATTCCATCAATTCCTCGTGCCCTGTTCTTTGCCAATTCCTTCAAGACACCTTGGATTTCCTCTTTCATTATCATTGGCTCTTGATCATATGCTAAGTCTTGAAAAGGTTGAACATTAACCATTTCCTTTTGGTACAGTTACTCTGTATTCCTTCATCTTCTTTTGATGCTTTCTGCATGATTCAGTCATTTGCCCAGAGCATCTTTCAATAACGAAAGTCTAGGCTTGAATTTTTCTTCTGTTCCCCCAGCTTGAGAAATCTGTGTGTGTGTTCTTCGTTTTGGTTTTCTGGTTCCAGGTCTTTGCACATTTTCTTGTAATATTTGACTTTATCTTCTCGAGCTGATCTTTGAAATGTTCTGTTCAGTTCTTGGACCTCCTCATTTCTTCCATTTGCTTTAGCATCGCTATGCTGGAGAACACGTTTCTGTGTCTCTTCTGACATCCATTTTGACCTTTTTCTTCTTTCTTGTCTTCTCAATGACTTTTTGTTTTCTACATGTATGATGTTCTTGATATCATTCCAAAAATCTTCTGTCTTCGGTCTTTAGTGTTTAATGTATCAAATCTGTAATTCAGATGATCTCTAAATTCAGGTGGGATATGTTCAAAGTCACATTTTGGCTCTTGTGGACCTGTTTTCATTTTCTTTAGCTTCAGTTTGAATTTGCATATGAGTAATTGATGGTCTACTCCATAGT
>NW_006408607.1:10638960-10657441 GCF_000296735.1 Chrysochloris asiatica | reverse complement strand
TAGCCTTCTGCTGAATGCATTCAGTGTTACTTGTTCTATTGGCCAGGAATCACACCATTCTTTCTTGGTTTTGTTACTCTGCTCCTCTATCACTCTTCTACTGCTTTTCTTGTATCACAGCTTTCTGTCCTTGGATTAAGAAGGTTCAATGCCCAGGGATTAGGGGGGTCCAAAGAATGTGCACCACTCTCATGGCTCTTCTTTTTTGATGATATTGTTACCCCCTCTTACTTCTGAGATGGCTCATTGAAAACACAGAAGAATGATGAAATTGAGAAATCTCCACAGTAGAGTTTAAATTTTCAAAATCATAATTAACATTGCTAATAATCACTGATTAATGAATCATATAAACTTACCAGCATCTCTGTTCACCTGTCTTTCCCATGCTATTGGGTAAAGAGGAAATGCACTCAATCAACATGGTTCAAGTCAGTAGTCTTCTGGAAGATACAAAGACTGTGGCTAAAAGAACCACATTAAATAATTTTCTGTATACGTATATGTTGTTTTTTGTTGTTATTATTAAGCGCCATTGAGTTGGTTCTGACATAGTGATCCTGGGAGTGGCTCATGAACTTTAATCACTGACCTTATGGTTCAAACCGCCTTTGCAATCCAGAGCAGTCCAACAGGTATTCTACTATATTACCAATGCTTCTTGTTATACATAACTGTTGCTGTTAAGTGCTGTCAAGTTGGTTTTGACTCATAGGGACCTTGTTAATATGGGGGATCTTCCATTTTAAAATTACTTTTACAGGTAACATGTCATAAGTAGAAGTAATTGAAAACTTCATACAAACATGGTGAGTATATCAATTTAACTGTTTCCAGCTGCAAAAATTAAATACACAAATAAAATTGACAGAAATAATGGTATGATTACTTTTATTACAAAGCAAGAACTCAGATGCAGGCACTCAGTGATGTAATGAATTGACTATTGGAGAAGAATAGTCAAAGTACTATGGCCTGCCAGAAGACCAAACAAATCCATGTTAGAGGAAGTACAATCACAATGCTCCTCAGATGCCAGAGTGGCAAGACTTCATCTTACTTCAGAAATATTATCAGAAGGTATCAGTCTCTGGAAAAGGACATTATGCTTGGTAGAGTGGAGGGTCAGCAAAAAAGATAATGACCCTCAAGGAGATAGATTGGTACAGTGGCTGCATTAATGGGCTCACGTGTAGCGACTTTTGTGAGGATGGTGACCAGGCCCTGTTTCCTTCTGTTGTGTATAGGGTCATTATGAGTTGGAACTGACAACAGTACCAACAACAATAACATCTAACATATGTCCCATACAGTCTCAGTATTTTGACTTGGTCTTTACATATGTTCCCTCAGATATAAGATGTCTATCTCAATTCAGACATCATATGTAATCTCTATGTTATCTGAGAAGGAAAAGGAGTCTCTATTAAGAAACAAACAGGACAGTTCTTATTCAATGGCATAATTCTTATCTTCCATGTGGGTGACATGGTTTTGATTCCTGCCCAATACAACTTATATACAGTTACCACCTACTTATCAGTGAAGGTTTGCAACACTGTTATGATGTTGAACAGGTTTCATTTGAGCTTCCAGACTATAATGAATTAGAGTAAAAGATCAGATTATCTACTTTTGAAAAGCAGCCAATGAAAGTGTTATAGATCACAGTAGCCTGAACATGGTGATAATATAGGATCAGAATGCATTCATTCCCATTGTGTATGTACTCACTTTAAATCAGGGCCCAGCTGATTTACATCTAATAGAAGCAACAACATTGAAAGCAAACTCCAAAAGAAATGAAAATGTGGAGGGGGAGGGGGAGGGGGAAGTTTTATGGGGTAAGATACCAAAGTTCTTGCATGATGTATGGTACAATAATTTAGATTCAATATTAGCAAGATGTAGTATAGCGTCCAAGAACAGACTTTGAATCAGGAAAATACATATTTGAAGAAGAAAGAAAACACGACTAATCAGGAGCATATTGAATATATAAAAATCTGAGTCATTTGTCAAATCTAGAGGTCACAACATCTAACTCATATAAAAGTTGACAAATCCAGAAACTCTGAAACAGGAGAAATAGGCACTGTATTTGTTGTTGTTGTTGATAAGTGCCGTCGAGTTGGTTCTGACCCATAGCGACCCTGAACAGGGTTTCTGAGGGTGTAAATCTTTACAGGAGCAGAAAGCCTCATCTTTCTCCCACGGAACAGCTGGTAGTTTCGAACTGCTGACCTTGCAGTTTGCAGTCCAATTCGTAACCACTACGCTACCAGACACTACATTTACATACTTATTTATTAGGCAGAGACCCAAAAAATAAGTAGACCAGTGAGATAAAAATGAGTCACTAATAACAACACATGTGGTGCTTGTGGTGGTGGTGGTGGTGGTGCTATGCCATAGATGTGAATACTGTGATAAGGCATAAAGAATAAATTAAGTTTACTTTCTCTATTTCCTTCAAAGAAATGAAGCTAGGCTGTCATTAACAATGCACTCCTCAGCCAAGGACCAGAAGTAGAATTGTTACTGTTTGATGGGTGAGATAACTGTGTAGTCAATGTAGTTGACTCTCCATTGGTACCAAAGAAAGGGAACAGAAAGAGAGAAACAATGAGAGATGAATTGTGTGTGTATGCCATTAAATGAATTCCCAGTCATAGCTAGCCTTTTGGACAGAATAGTTTTTGTCCCACGGAATTCCAAGACTCTTATCTATGTGGAAGCAGACAGTCACACTATTCTTCTGCAGAGTAGTTGGTGAGTTTGAACCACTTTTCAGTTAGTAGCCCAGCACTTAGCCATGGTGCCACCAGGACAATTGAGAAATTAATACCACTTTGCTACTCCTACCCAAACAAGCATCAGGTAGTGCAGAGTCTTTCTCCTCAATCTAATACAAAAGAATCATCACTAACTAGTATTTTTCTAACTTGGTAAACCCATTCACAAGTTATGTAACCTATGATTTGGTGTTGTTGTTAAGGGCCGTCAAGTCATTTCTGACCTGTAGTAACCCTGTATAGGGTTTCCAAGGAGCAGCTATTGAGCTTGAACCACCGATCTCGCAGTTCAAAAGACTTTGCAATCTGACGCATTAGCCCACAGTGCCACAACAGGACTCCAGGTACTGCAATGTAAACACTGGAACAAAACAGAAACAAACTACCACATAAATATCAGAATAGTATATTCATCCACTTTATTTATTGAAGCTTCATTGTAATTTTATTATTTGTATCTACTCTCAGGCATCTCTCAGAAAATCAAGCAACTATTTATTTACCCATAGCTCAGTATACTTTCCCAGACGTTATGTAGCTTTCTAGAATTTGTATTAGAAGTTCCAAACTTCAAATAAATAATTCACTATTAGCTGCTTCTGAAAGCAAGATCATCTTGTTTCTTTCAGATCATACAACAGTTTTGTAAGTGATTAATATTTAATCATGATAAAAATGAAAACACCTGGATACGGAATGGTTGAGTAATTAGGTTAAGAAGGCAGAAATAGGAATTTAATCCTTGTTTCAGAAAATTAATTAATAGCTTTAGATTTAAATTTGTGCCATTTGAAAAACAAAATTTCAGTTCCTGCTTTAAGTTCCTTTGTTCACTCATTTTCATCTGTTAGCCTTTGCTATATGCTAAAGAAGGTCAAGACTTATTTGTAATATAATACCTTTCATGTGCATTTTGTAATATAATGGGCCCATTTCAGCTAAGGTAGAAGTAAGAGTGCTTTCCAAAGCTCCACAAGGAACAATAATAAAGCATAAAACATGCCCTGCAGTGGGTTCATGCTTTTTATATGACTTGCACTGATGAAAACACTCTCAATATATGAGTGGACTGGCCTGACAAATTTCATGGCATAATGAGTACAGTAGCATAAATGCTGAAAAAGTGAACATTTTGGCCAAAGAAAAATATATTGAAGGAAAGACATAAAATTGCCCTTTTTTATTGCTCAAAATGAGTTGGATATGTTATTGTTATGTATGTTCAAGTTGATTGCAAGAAGACTTGTGCAGCAGGTTTGCCCAATACAATATGCAGTATGATTTCTTGACTGCTGTTTCCACGAGTGTTGATGGTTGATACGAGCAAAACGAAGTATTTGACAATGTCAACTTTTTCTCCATTTATATGGATATTGCTTATTAGTCCAGTGGTGAGGATTTTTGTTTCCTTTAAACTGAGAAGCAACCTATTCCGAAGACTGTGGTTTTTGATCTTCATTAACAAGTATTTTAAGTCCTCTTCACTTTCAGAAAGCAAGGTTTTATCATATGCATATCGCAGATTGTTAATGAGTCTTCCTCCAAACTTAGTTCAACATTTTTCTTCATATAATTTAGCTTCTCAGATTATTTATTCAGCATACAAATTAAATAAGCATGGTGAAAGAATATAACCATGGTGCACAGCTTTCCTAATTTTAGTGTTCCCTTGTTCTGTTCAAACAATTACCACTTAGTCTTCATGTAGGTTACTCATGAGCACAATTTAAATGTTCCAGAATACTCATACTTCACAATGTTGTCCATAGTTTGTCATGATCCACACAATTGAAAGCCTTTGAGTAGTCAATGAAGCACAGGAAAACATATTTCTGATAGTCTTTGCTTTCAGCCAAGATCCATCTGATATCAGCAGTATTGTTCCTCATTTCACAACCTCTTCTGAATCTGATTTGGACTTCTGGAAGTTCTCTGTCAATGTATGTGTGCAGCCACTTTTGTATTACCTTCCCTAAAACTTTACTTGCATGTGATTTTAATGACACTGTCCGATGAGTTCTACATTCCATCGGGTCACCTATCTTTGGAATGGACACAAGTATGAATCCATTACAGTCAGCTGGCCAGGTAGTTAACTTCCAAATTTCTTGACATACATGAGTTATAGTGCCTCCAGTGCCACATCAGTCTTTTAGGACTGAGTCCCAGAGTCAGATGTCATAAGAAGCAGCCAAAGTATTAGCTTGTGGGACCTCTGGGTCCATCTGGGATCTGTTTGAGTTGTGGGAAAATTGTACCCTGTGAGTACAACATTGGGCCCTCTTGGGGGTGTATTACCACCTGTCTGAAGGTGCCCGGGCTGAGAAACGAGGGTGTGACAGGAGAGAGGAGGAAAGAAAAGTGAAAAAATGTCATCACATCTCTTTTTCCACAAGTTGCTCCATGACTTTTGTTCTGTATCAACCTGTCTGTTGATCCACCCTCTGATACATGTAATATCTTATATGTGCATATGAAAATGTCACAAAATAGATTTGATTATTATATTTTATGGCTGAAGAGATTCATATTAAAAATAATAACAAGGGATTGTCATGCTGTTATTGAGTTGATTGATATATAAATTTTATTAACTGCAAGTTCATTCTTCAACTATTTTTTCTTCTGAAAATAATTTTTTTTGCTTGAATTATATTCTCTAGATTTTGTTTCTCTACAACTTGCTCCATAGGGTCTTGTTAGCCTTAGTCTAAAAATTTCAAAACTACTTCTGCTAAAATGAAAACAAAAATATTTCCTTTATCAAGTTTCCTGGAGAATATTGTCAAACAACATAAGGTATTTCAACAAGGTATGAAATGAAAAATTTCATTTGCAATGTTGCCCAAAATATGTCACAGAACTGGTTATTAATAGCATCTGTTCATATTTATTTTTCTCAGTTATTACTTAGTTTTCTCTCCTTTTCATTTTTTTCTTTTTTGAGCCTGCATTCTGGCAATACAGGATTTTATTATAACCTTTATAAGCATTTATTCTCACTTTAGTGTGTGATGTCACCATTCAATATTTCTGGCTTAAGACAAAAATATATGAAAAGTTCCTAAGAAAGGCAACTGAAAGTGAATGGAAGTATGTCCTTCTGACTATGGCACACTGGTCATTATCAAGATATCTTTTCTGCTTAAAACTATGAAACCTGTTTAAGAACGCTTTCTCTCTCTCTCTCTCTCTCTCTCTCTCTCTCTCTCTCTCTCTCTCACACACACACACACACACACACACACACACACACACACACCTGGATTTTGCTCTTGTGCAACCAAAACTCAAGGGGTCAGATTCCTATTAAGGAAAAGGAATCACAGAGTTACCCAGTAGATTCTTGACCATTGGGTCATTGGTCAAGAACTTAGAATGAGAGCACAAAAAATGGCTGATTTTATGACAACACCATTGTACCTGGGGAAATGATGATATGGTTATCAAGACAGCCAGCATGCAAAGACTATTTCAAAAGAAATGAGAACTGCAAAAACTTGATCCTAACATTCTGCAAACATTTTTCATTAAAAACCAATGAAGATAGTTAACCTGTTCATGTGCAAGATCAGATTCAAAACACCAAACAAAAGTAATTTGTAATGGTGCAAAATATTTGGTAAATCATATATTGGTGAGAAAACAAAATGGATGTTCACAGCTTTTAAAGATGGCACCTTGCAAACATTTACCTTTTAAACTCAAATGCCCAAAGACAGCAATTACTAAGAACAAAGGCAGGCTGGAAATGTTGCTGTTGTTAGGCACTGTCAAGTTGGCTCCAACTTATAGTGAGCATGTGTTCAAAAGAATAGAACAAACACTCTCTGGTCCTGTTCCATCCTCACAAGCATTGTCATTGTGACCCTATCATGTGTTTATTGTTTCTATCTATCATGTTAGAGGTCATTCTCTTTTCCACTGTCCACAATAAGATGAATCTGTCATTTTTCCAAATTGAGCATTAAAATGACAGTGAAGGATGTAGAATAATAACAACAAATGACTCTATGATTTTTCATACTCAATGTTCAATATTTATTATGTAATTACTAACCATATCTGTAAACAGAAGCAAATGGCTCAAAAATCAGGTGGAAAATGAATAGAAACAGATCCTTTTCTTTAAGTTATTCAATATAATAGAAGTGTTAGTGCTAAAATTGATGACCGAAGCCATCCTACCACAGCACTCTATTCAGTTCAATAATTGATTGCAGTGGTCACACAGAACTTGTATACTGTATTCACTTATGGGGTTTATTAGGGAAGCTAAAAGTTCATATTAAAAGATCAGAAAATGCTCAGGGCACAATTCTTCCAGTCATGACAGGCTCTACTCACACTTACCCACAGACAGGCCTTTGTCTGCTTCAGTAATGTTAAAAAGCTCTTTTAGGGCTGTTGATAAATGCCCACTGGACACAGCACTCCACCATAAACTTCATCCTGAAGGTTCTAGACTCTGTTTGGGTCAGCCAACCTACCTCCCCCAATTAAGTGCCTGAAGGCACCTCACTCTGCAAGCAAACTTCCTACCAAAAATCACTCAGCTTTACTTGCTATGTACATGCGGAAGCCCAATGTTGTCTTTTGCTCTGGTTTCTGGTTTTACTTCGCTGCTAGTCTGCCACTTCACTGATGTCACAGCTTTTTGTCCTTGGGTCAAAGAAGTTCAATACACAGGGATCTAAGGGTCCAAATGCCATGCTCCACTCCCAGATATTTTCTTTTATGGTAGTGAGATTCTCTCACTCTTGCTTCTGAGATGGTTCGTTTTGTACGCGTGCTAGAATTTCAAGTTTTTACAATTACAATTAATCCTGCTTACCTCCACAGCTGAGTGATGTCATCTATAAGTGTCTTCTTCCACCTTCTCTTACCCAGACCAAACATTGCAGAAAAATTGCTTGGTGGGAATTATAGACTATGACTAGAGAAGACATTAGATAATTCACAACATCATAATTGTACTCTAAAATGAGTCCTGGTATGGTGCTGTTAGAAGTCCTGCTGTGGCACTATAGGTTAATGTAATGGACTGCAAAGTAGTTTTGAACTGCAAGGTCAGCGGTTCAAGTTCATCAGCAGCTCCTCAGAAACCCTATACAGGGTTACTATGGGTCAGAACCAACTTGATGGCACTTAACAACAACAACCTGATGCTATTGGACAATGCACTGGATTTCAAGGTCGGTTTGAACCTCAAGTTTGGCCATTCAAATTCACCAGCCACTCCTCAGAAACCCAGTACAGGGTCGCTGTAAGTCGGAACGGACTCAAAGGCACTTAACAACAACAACATAAAATTTCTATGCTGAATATATTCAATATGTGTTGTTGGTACATGCTGTAGAGTCAGTTCTGATTCATAGTAACCCTGTACAGTGTCTCCAAGAAGAAGCTGGTAAGTTTGAATCACTGAGGTTTTTGGCTAAAGTTCAGTGCTTTTTCTACAGCATCACACCAGGAATCCATTCAATGAGCGTTCTTGTTGTGTTGCTGTACCTGTTGTTAAGTGTAGTCAAGTCTGTTTTGACTCATAATGATTCTGTATAGGGTTTCTAAGGAGTGGCTGGTGAGCTTCGACCACTGACCTTGTGGTTCAAACTGAACTTACAGTTCTGCTCATTAACCCACAGTTGTCACACCAGGACTACTTTTCAATGTATAGAGAAAATAATTTAGTTAAATAATTGCAATCTTTAAAAGACAAAAAAATTAACCATCTGCATTTAATTAAAAAAAGATGGAATTATATGATGATTAAAAATGTATGATAAATATATCCTTGGGTAGTTCATAAGGTCAAGCACTTGATTACCTAAGGAAAAGTTGGTGGTTCGACCCATCAGTGGTGCCTCAGGTTTAGTGGTTTAAATCTACCAGCTGCCCCTTGGGAACCCTATACAGGGTTCGTATGAGTTAGAACTGCTCCGACGACACTTAGCAACCACATTAATAAGGTAACAACCTATTTGTTTCACTCAGCAACATGTGAACTCAGTTCTGCTCATCTCTATGAGATGTTGTGAATAACCTCAGCAAAGGATATGTTATAGTGATGATAGCTGAAAGTAAGATGAACTGATTTGGGAATGTGTCATATAATTCTTTCCCTTTTTAAAAATGTCTTTTGGACTCTCAGCTTATTAAATTGATAAATATTTGAATTTGTATATGTTTAACTGAGTGTGATTTGTGCACTTTTAAGCTATAACACTTAGCACACAAAGTCTGCCTTTTTAATAAAAGTGAAATTTAGTGATTGAATTTTCTTAATGTCTGTTTTCTAGATATACAGGAAAATACTTTACTTTTAGAAAAATGTAATCTAATATAACAACATTTAAGGAGCTAGTCATGATATGATATGGATTTCTGGTGTGGAGCTGTTAGATAAAGCACTAGACTTCAAGATCAGTTTGAACTGCAAAGTTGGCGATTCAAATTTACCAGCTGCTCCTCGGAAACCCTATACAGGTTTGGTATGAGCCAAAATTGACTTGACAGCACTTAGCAAGAACGTCATGATCTTTAGAGTCCTGCTGTAGGATAAGCTCTGCAAGGTTAACGTTACAAACTCACCAGCCACTTCTCAGAAACTCTAGACAGGGATTTTATGACTCACAACTGAATTGATGGCACATAACAAAAAGAAGTCATGATATTAAACACTAACGTTTAAAAAAATATGCACATTCGATATTCTTCTATTCAATTCTTAACCATCCAACGTTCTCATTTTATAAAAACATTAAAATAAAGACCTGTAAAAGATAGTTACTGGTATCTTAGGAGCAGTGAATAGGAATTAACATATGGAAGGTGGTTTGTAAGAATGAAATTGTAAACTAATTAAGTGAAGAGAAAATTAAATGAGAAGGATTATTTAAATTAAAAGGGAGAAAAAAAAATGAGAGTATCTCCAATATCTAGTATAATCTTTCATAGACTATTTACACATCACATTTTATTTTTAATGGTCTTTTAATATTTGTATAACAATGTACAATTTGCATAACATTTTCCTTTATATTTTCTCTCTTAAGCAGTAGTATCATTTTTTGTTTTGTTAGCATATAAAAATATATAGAGCTATCAAATTTATTCTACACAGCTAGCATGACCCTGATGATACTAAAATCTAATTTAAAAAATAGAGAAAACAAAACCATAGGCCAATCTCACTTATGAATATGAATATGGAATTCTGAAAACATTAGTATACAATTCAGAACAAATTCAAATTATAGAAAATATCATTTAGTGTTTAACTCAGAGTTGTAGGAAGTGTTCAATATAAATAAATCTATTAATATTAATAAAGTATAACAGATAAGCAGAAGTGTGCAGTGGAAAGATGCATTGGCTGTAGAGCTAGATTGCTTCTATACTTGCACTGTTGTATTTGCTCAAAATTCATTCTCCCTCTTGACTCTTGTTATCACCTTCTCTAAGACTGTCCTGTATTGCCTTTTACATTTAGACCTAACCGTGTGACTTTTTTTTCCAATGTGATGCAGATGCCAAATCTGAGCTAAGACTTTTAGAGACATGAAAGATTGACATCAGTCCTATTCCCTAATAATTCCAACTATGAAAATATAATTATTGAACCCATATCCAAATGGGAGACATGGGGAGCAGATATGATTTAAATTGAAAGTTCATAGTCCAGATGACCTATTTTGTTATCATTGTTGTTAAGTGCCTTCAAGTTAATTCCAACTTACAGTGACCTTATATACAATAGCACTAAACACCACAACCTCACATATGGTGCCACACTTCAGCCCATTACTGTTACAGCCACTGTGCCAATTCATATAGTTTTGGGTCTTCCTCTTTTTCACTGACCCTCCAGAGACTGTCCTTTTCCAGGGACTGGTCCCTACTGATAATATGTCCAAAATAGGAGAGACAAACTCTGGACATTCTGGCTTCTAATGGTATTCTGATTATACTTTTTCCAAAACAGATTTGTTTGTTCTTTTAGCAGTCCATGGTATTTTTTAATATTCTTCTCCAACTCCATAACTCAAATGCATCAAATCTTCTATGGTACTCCTTATCCATTGTCCAACTTTCACACACATATATGAGACTATTGAAAAAAACATGTCTTAGGTAAGGTGTATCTTAGTCCTCAAACTGACATCTTTGCTCTTGAACACTTTAAAGGGGTCTTGTGAGGCAGATATGCCTAAAGCAATATATCATTTGATTTCTTAACTGCTGTTGCCATCAGTGTTAATGATGGACTCAGCAAAATGAAGTCTTTAACACCTTCATTGCTTTCTGCAATTATCCTGATGTTATTTCTAGGATTTTTTGTTTTCTTTACATTGAGCTGCAACCCATACTGAAGGCTTTAGTGTTTGATTTTTTTTAAATGTTTTATTGTGAATTATGTGATAGTTTACATGGGAGAACATTAGTTCTACATTCATCCTATCATATATCATTTCATTGGCCTGGTTACAAATCCCTCCATGCATCATCAACCAACCAAAGGGTATACCCTACAAGCCTGCCCTCTGGTTGTTAGCACACAGCCCTTCTCCCACTCTGGGTCTAAAGTCCCCAACTGCTCCATCTCTCCATGCTATCATCTCTGCCTCCATCTCGGGCATCACTGCTTTTCTGGGTAGGGTCCCGCTCTCTGCTCTTCTCCCTTCATGGTCCCAGGGGACTCTACTCCTAGACTGCAAAGTGTAGTGTTTGATTTTTATCAGCAAGTATTTTAAGTTCTAATTGCTTTCACCAAACAAGCCTAATTTTGCCCAGCCCAAATCAAATTAACTGAGTCAAGTTTAAAAAGTATGAGCATGAAGTTAATGTTTGTTGATCATCAATACTGATCCGTCTAAGTGGTTTGCTATACTTCATTATACATAACAACCAACTAGTATTCCATTTGTGACCTTGGACTGATTATTTAAAATTTACATTTGAGTTTTGTCTTTTATAAAAGGAAAAATAATAGAACTCATATCAAAGATTGTAATGAAGATTAAACTCTTTAGTTCAAGTAAGATACTTATAGCAATACACATTAACATTATTATTTAACACTACAGCATCATTTCACTGCTGTTGTTAAGTGCCATTGAGTCGACTCACACTTACAGTGACACTGTACAGTGTTTCTGAGGCTTTAAATATTCAAGGGAACAGGAAGTCTCTTTTTCCCAAGGAACACCTTGTGGGCTCAAACCAGGAACCTCATGATTCAAAGCCCAATGCTTATCCTATGGAGCCACCACATTCCCTACATTCCTAACAAGATTTTAAGAATTAGGAATATATTTTTACATCTTCATCATTGGAAAATGTCATTTTAATTGTTAGTTTTTGTTTAAATTATGTATTATATATAATAAGTTATAAAGTAGACTATCTCTGCATTAAATTTCATTTAATGCTCTTTTCCCAGAAAAAAAAAAAAAAAGCATATCTTTGAGTGATGTTTTCCTAGAAATAGAAATAAGAAATATATAATTCATTTTATGTTGTATTGTTACTTTTGTTAGTTGCCGTTGAGTTGGTTTAGATTCATGCTGACCTCAAGTGTACAGAGCAGATAACTCTATAGGGTTTTCAAGATTGTAGCTTTTTAGAAGCAGATCAAGAAGTCTGCCTTCTAAGGTTTTGGTAAATGGGATTAAACTGCATACATTTTAGCTAGTTGTCAAACACTTAACCATTTGTACTCTCCAGGTGCAGTGAATTGCAAAACTAAAAAAGCTTTTCACTTTCAGTCATTGAAACATTCCAGATATACATTGAATCTATTTTTCTCCTTCAGTATTTTTCTTAGTTCTGAAATACCCTAGTTATTTTTTTTAAATTTATAATGGTTTAGATAGGTGCTTTTTATAAAAATAACAGAGACAATCCAATGTAATAGAAAGGGCACCAGAAATAACTGTATTCTAATTTTTCACTCCATTGATATATGTTCATACATCTTAGGACATATTACAATTTTTGGCTTTATTTATCCATCTGTAAAATTATACTATTAATAATTATTTTCCAGACACTCAAGTTGTTGAAAGTATCAAATGAGCTTATAAATCTGGAAACACTTTGAAAGATATCGATGTTAATGAGTCATGAAGAATTATTATTAAACTAAAACGGAGACCAAAAGTTAACTTACTGAAATACTCAAAATCCTGTTTTTTCTACAGATATGCACATTTTTTATATAATTCCATAATTCTGCTACTTAATAAATAGTTTGTTTAATAATACAGTCAGAACCAAATTTTAATTACATTTTTTCTCAAGGTGATATAAAATTCCCTAACTCCCTAAACAAACAAAATGAGCTTTAGTAATACTTTATAATCAATAGTTCATTTTTTAAGCCAGTCAAAGAAATGTGAGCCTGCTAAATCCCAAAATACTTTATCAGGGTTAAACTTGCTATTTATGTAGGTTTCAGATTTAAGACAGACATAAAGCCTATATATAGCAGACAAATAATGAAGCTATTTCTAAATTTATATATCATGGATCAGTAAATACAGATTGATACTTAAAAATGTGGAAAGATTCCAAAATCTATCCATTCAAATAGCATGTTAATTGAGTTTAACCTGTGGTGTAATAAGTTATCTAATGTCTCTTCTAGCTATATGATCTGTAACTACCACCCAACAATGTTTCTGCCTTGCTGGACTTAGGTAAGATCAAGTACGACAAGATACGGATAGGATGACATGAGTCAGCTGTGGATGCTAGCAGAGTTAATTGTAATTATAACAACTGGAAATTCTAACATAGGCATAAAATGAACCATCTCAGAAGCATAGGGTGATTTCACTACCATCAGTGAAAACCAACCAGAGGTGAAGTGAATTCTTTGAATCACAAGATTCCTGCACATTAAATCTCGTGGACCCAGGGACAGAAATCTATGACACCAGAGAAGCCTCAGAGGAGCAGCAACAGCAGCACCAAAACACAGAGCATGCATCAGAGCAGTGAACTTCCCCGTTCATAGAGCAAGTAAAGCTGAGTGACTTTGTACAGAAAGCTTGCCTATAAAGTGGGGTGCCTCCCAGGACTTAAATGGGGGAACTAAGATTGCTGACCCACAGAGCTAGAGACAAGTGCCTTCAGGTTGAAGTTTATGGTAGATAGGTGTGTCCTGAGGGCATTTATCATCAGCTGAATGGAACAACTGGGTCTGAAGCATTTCTGACCCCAAATTGCAACTTGTTAACTTCCCTAGTAAAACCCATAACTCTCAGTATGATGTCTAAACCCTGTGTCACCATTGCAATGGATTATTGAACCCACCTGAGAGGTCGACAGGGATGTGGCAGGAATGATTTGGTTCATATTGCTGAAAACCACGCAGATTTTTATTTTCATGGCTCTTTAAAATAGCTTCATATAAGATGTACACACTTAAATACAATCAGGACAGACATAAAAATTAAAGACTGAGATAAGCAGGTTGGTAACTTGGTAGACTGGAGAATATGTAGTTTACAAAAGAAAATGGAAGTTCCCTAGCACCACAAACTCTTTTTCTTAAAAAAATATGTTATGTGTCATAGCTGTTTTTCAAGAAAACATTAAAAAGGAATTCTTTATGTTAAGCTTCTTAACTATCTAAATGTTGACAACAGCTGTAACGATTTTTGAAACATCAAATATCCCAAATCTGCTTTACAGTACAACAATTTTTAATGTATTATGGTATTGTCCAAATGTAATAACAGATTAATTTATCTGCTCTCTTTTGAACTTGATGATCTCCATTCCTTCATCAACATGACCTGGCTACATTTTATCTATTTCTACTAACAAAACCTCAAATCTAGCTATATCATTCATATTTAGCCTCAGATAGAAAGTATATTCACTCTTGATCTTGTGCATTTGTTCATGGTATACTTCCAAAAAAATGGATTAAAACTTGAGTTTACATTTTGTTTTCAATGCGTTTTGAAAGGTTAATGGAAAGAATCAGCAACAAAAATATTCATATTGGTATATGCTATTGTATGAGGGGATTTCAAACTTGAATATATTTCTAGATAGAAGAATACAGAGGTGTGATGAAGGCATTTTACTCCTCCATCCCAATACTAACTATCAAGTTCTTTGAACCTGATATTTTACCTAGAATGAAAAGTGGTATTAATTATGTTCATTCATTCAGTTAATCCAATTTTAAGGGGTTTATTTTGTGGGAGTCCTGGTGAGGTGCTGTGAGTTAATGCAATGGACTGCAAAGTCAGTTTGAACCACAAGGTTTGTGGTTCAGGCTCACCAGCTGCTCCTCAGGAACACTATACAAGGTCACTATGGGTCAGAACTGACTTGACGGCACTCAGTAACAATAACCTTATGTAAATTCAGCACTGAATTGCAATATAAAGGTCTGCAATTCAAACCCACAAACTGCTCCTCTGAAACCTTATACAGCATCTCTATAAGTCAGAGCTGACTCACCAGCACTTACAACAACAGCTATCATATATAACAAGATGCACTGGTAGTGTAGTGGAATATCTGCTGGGGTGAAAATAGCAACATCAACAGTTTGAATCCACCAGCAGCTTCAAAGGAGAAAGATGAAGCTTTCTGCTCCTGTAAATATTTGCAGGCTAGGAAACCCTATGCATGGTCACTATGAGTCAGAACTAACTGAATGGCACACCTCCACAACCATCCCCACTATTATGTTGTTGTTAAGTGCCTTCAAGTCAGTTCTGACCCATAACTACCCTGTATAGGGTTTCTGAGGAGCAGCTGGTTGAACCATTGACTTTTTGGTTCAAACTGACTTTGCAGTCCAGTTCATTAACCCTCTATTATGTATTAACAATGCGTTAATTGCTGAAGATAGAGAAATGTTCAAAATTCATAGATTCTCCTCATATATAAATTCTAATGTAACTGGGTGAAAGATAATAGATAAATAACTGAAAATTATTGTTGGTTGTTGTTAGATGCCATCTAGTCATTATTGACTCATAGTGACCTTATGTACAATGGAAAGAAACATGGCCCAGTCCTACACTAAACTCACAATCACTGTTATACTTGAGCCCTTTGCTACTGTCATCGTGCCAGTGCATCACACTGGAAGTCTTACTCTTTTTACAGATGCTCCACATTACCAAGCATGACATCCTACTCCATGCATGTTGCTCCTTAGAAGCCAGAATGGCCAGACTTTGTCTTTCATAATTCTAATGTGTTATCTGGAAGGACTTGTCTCTAGAGTAAGGTCAGCAGTTCAGGTTTACCAGCAACTCCTCAGAAACCTGATAGAAGTTTGTCATGAGTTCTAACTGACTTGACTTAAATACAACAACAGCAACAACAAGGAAGACTAGTTATAACTATTATTTAAATTTATGCACCAACCAATAAAGTCAGTGAAGATGAAATTGAGGAATTTTATCAACTTCATCAGTCTGAAATTGATCAAACATGCAATCAAGATGTATTGATAATTACTGATGGAATACAAATGTTGGAAAAAAAGAGGAAGGATCAGTTGTTGGAAAATATGTCCTTGGTGATAGAAAAAATGCTGGAGACCACATGATGGAATTTTGAAGACCATTGACTTCTTCATTGCAAGTACATTTTTGAAACAACATAAAAGATGACTATAAACATGGGACTCACCAGATGGAATACACAGAAATCTAATTGACTACACTGGTGGAAATATACAGTGGAAAAGCTTGACATCATCAGCCAAAACAAAGTCAGTGGTCGACTGTGGACAGACCATCAATTGTTCGTATGCAATTTCAAACTGAAGGTGAAGATAATTAAAACAAGTCAATGAGAGCCTACATACAAGCTTGAACAGATCCCACCTGAAATTAGACATTACCTGAAAAACAGATTTGATGCATTAGACACTAAAGGCTAAAATCAGAAGTGTTGTGGGCATCAAGGATATCAAACAGAAAGAATGCAAAAGGTTATTAAGAAGACAAGAAAGAAAGAAAATACCAAAATGAATGTCAGAAGAGACTCTGAAACTTCCTCTCTGGCATAGAGTCGCTAAAGCAAATAGAAGAAGAGGTAAAAGAGCTGAACATAAAATTTCAAAAGCAACTCGAGAAGACAAAGTCACATTTTAACTGAAATGTGCTAAGACTTGGAGTAAGAAAACCAAAAGGAAAGAACAGACTCAGCATTTCTAAAGCTGAGGGAGCAGAAGAAAAAAATTCAAGCCTCAACTTTAAATATTAAAGGATTCTATGGGCAAAATATTGAATAATGCAGAAAGCACAAAAGAAGATGGAAGGAATACAGAGTCACTCTACCAAAAAGAAATGGTTAATGTTGAACCATTTCAAAGGGTAGTATAGGATCAAGAGCCAATGATACTGAAGGAAGAAGTCCAAGGTGAATTGAAGGCACTGGGAACAAACAAAGCTCTGCGAGTTGATGGAATACTAATTGTAGTCTTTCAGCAATCGAATGGAGCACTGGAGGCACTAACTCATTTAAGCCAAGGTCTTTGGAAGACAACTACCTCGCCTAACTGGCTGGATGATATCCACATTTGTTGCCCATGCCAAATAGAGGTGACCCAAAGGAATGCAAAAGCCATTGAACAATATCATTGATATCTCATTTAATAAAAGTTTGCTAAGGATAATCCATAAATGGCTACAAATATACATTGACAGAAAACTTTCCAAAAGTTCAAGTTGTATTCAGATGAGGAGTACAATGAAGAGTATTCTTGTTTAATGTCAGATGGATCTTGACTGAAAGAAAGATGTTTACTTATGCATTATTGATTTTCCAAAGACTTTCAGTTGTTTGATTATGACAAGCTATGGACAACATTGTGGAGAATGAGTATTCTGGAACACTTAATTATTCTAAAGGGGAATCTGTACATTGATCAAGTAACAGTTGTTCCAACAGAAGAAGGGAACAGTGAATGGTTTTACATTAATAAAGTTATGCACCAGGGTTATATTCTTTCACCATACTTATTCGATCTGTATGCTTAGGACTTAATGTGAGAAGGTGACTGATATGAAGAAAAACATGACATCAGGATTGGAGGAAGACTTCATTGACAACCTGTGTTATGCAGATTATACAACCTTGCTTGCTGAAAGTGTGGAGGATTTAAGATAATTAAGATAATCAAAGACCACAGCCTTCAGTATGGGTTGCACTTCATTGTAAAGAAGACAAAAATCCTCACCACTGGATCAAAACATACACTCCATATAAATGGAGTAAAGATTGAAGTTGTCAAAGACTACATTTTTCTCAAACCTAAGTCATGGCATTATCAATAACCTCATATGTGAAATTTTGACAGTGAGTTAGGAAGACAGTATAAGAATCGATGCATGTGTGTTATTGTGTTGATGTAGAATCTTAAAGTACCATGGACTGCCAAAAGAACAAACCAATCTGTGTTGGAAGAAGTACAGCCAGAATGCTCTTTGAAAGTCAGGATGACTAGAGTTTGTTTCTCATATTTTGGACATATTGCCAGGAAGAACCTGTCCCTGGAAAAGTATATCATGTTTGGTAAAGTGAAGGGACAGAGAAAAAGAGAAAGACCCTCAAGCAGATGGATTTGAATCGGGCTGCTAACCTCAGGGTCATAAATTCAAAACTACCAGCTGCTCCACAGGAGAAAGATGAGGTTTTCT
>NW_006408607.1:10631158-10638606 GCF_000296735.1 Chrysochloris asiatica | reverse complement strand
ATGTTTTTGTTGTTGAGTGCTGTCGAGTCGATTCTGACTCATAGTAACCCAATATTGGGTTTTCAAGGAGCAACTTATCCCACATCACCTCACATTCTAAGGAGCAACTTATCCTACATCATCTCAAGTTGGTGAGCTGCCAACCTTGTTGTTCAAACCAACCTTGCAGTCCAGCGCATTCACCCACATTGAATGTTTACATTTTTGACATTGAGTTGAAAAATTCTGCTGGTAACTTTAAATTATTTCCATTTGATACTTGTTTATGAATAATATATTTTTTTTAATTGTTCATTAACTATAGATTAGTTATCCAAATCTTTTTAGAAAACTACTTTTCTTTCAAGTGGAGAGAGCATAATTCTTTCTAAATGCTTTCTGAATTCTTAATAGTCTCACCCATACCTTGTTTGGCAGCCTCTCTTAAATCACTTGACTTTATCATGTTTTCAAAGTATAATATCCATGATTTCCTCATAATTTATCAGCTAATTTGGGACTTCTTACAGCGTGCATGTCTCCCTTGAGTCCTGAAACTTGGAACTCTTCATTTCATCATATAATTACAATGTTAATTTCAAGTGCCCATACTTGCATGAAAACAAACACAACTGACTCAACAAGTTATTTGACTAGCCTGGTGGAACAGAAACATATGGGAGTATTGAAGAGGATCTCCTACTTAGATTCATCATCCTGAGTATATTGGCATGTTTTTGAGGACATTTTTAAAGCATTAATGAGTAAATCATGAGGAGTTGCTTAAAACAATTAGCTATATTTTGATATGCCTTTAGTTAAAATACTTAAGGTATGTATGTATATATGCTTGGTAATGTGGAGTGTCAGCAAAAGAGAGGACCCCCAATCAGATTAATTGAGGCCATGGCAGCAGCAATGGTTTAAAATATAACAATTCTGAGGATGGAGCAGGACGGGCATAGTGTATGTTTTAACTTGAAGTAGATATGTGTATATCAATTTTATATTTTTATGAATGAGTTATTTAGTTACTGCCTATCCAACTATCAGTTGAATGGTTGTTGTTGTTAGGTGCTGTTGAGTCAGTATTGATTCAGAGTGCCCTTATTAACACAGAACAACTCAACAGCTCCTAATTAAAAAACAAAAGAAAACAAAACAAAAGCAACATATATATTGTTTTTCTACTAACAAAAATTTTGTAATATGCTGTTTTGCTTTTTAAGTTTTTATTGTGATGATTTACAGAGCAAATCTGTTTTTCATTCAACAATTTATGCACATTCTGTTTCATATCATTGATTGCAATGTAACATCACTTTGCCCACTTTATCTCTGTGCTTCCTATTTCAATTCCTCCTCTATTCCTAACCCTTCTGATGTATATTTTAAGTTAAAATACATATGAGTGTTTCATTTTTACTTTTTTATGGCTGAGTTCTTTAGTTACTAGTTGAATATTCAACTATCTGTTCCATTATTGTTATTGTGCCAATGAGTCAGTTCCAACTCACTGTTGTTGTTGTTAGGTGCCATGGAGTCTGTACCAACTCATGGTGACCTTATGCACAATAGAAAGAAACACTGAGTAGTTCTGCATCAATCTCACAAGTGGCCACTGTGCCAATTCATTTCATTGGGGGTCTTCCTCTTTCTCGACCCTCCCCTTTATGAAGTATGATGTTCTCCAGGGACTGGTCCCTTCTGATTACATGTCAGAAGAAGAAGAGATGACATCTGACCATCTTGGATTCTAAGGAACATTTCTGGTTGTATTTCTTCCAATGCAGATTTGTTTATACTTTTGGCAGTCCATGGTACCTCAATATGATTTTCCAACACCATAACTCAAATACATTGATTCTTCTACTTTCTTCCTTATTCACTGTCCAACTTTCATATGCATATGAGGCTATTGAAAATACCATGGTTTGAGTCAGGCATACCTTAACTTTTCAAACTGACATTTTTGGTACAGCAGATTTGCCTAATGTGATATGTCTTTTAATTCTTTAATTGCTGCTTCCATGAGTGTTGATGGTGGATCCAAACTAAATGAAGTCTTTGACAACTTCATTTTTTTTTCTCCATTTATTTTTATGTTGTTTATTTCTCCAGTTGTGTGGGTTTTTTGTTTTCTTTATATTGAGGTACACCCCATACTAAAGGTGTGGTTTCTATCTTCATCAGTAAGTATTTTAAGTCCTCTTTGCTTTTTGAGAGCAAGGTTGTATCGTCTACATATCAGTTTGTTAGTGAGTCTTCTACCAATGCTGATGCCATGTTCTTCTTCATATAATTCAACTTCTCAGATGATTTGCTCAGTATACAGAATTAATAAGTATGATGAAACAATACAACCCTGACATACCTTTTGCACGATTTTAAACCATTCAGTTCCCACAAGTTGTGTTTGAGCAACTGCTTCTTGTTCTTTGTACAGTTCCTCATGAGCAACATGAAGTGTTCCAGAATACTCAATTTCTGCAATGTTTTCCACGGCTTTTCATGGTCCACACAATCTGTTTTAATCTGGAAGTTCAGCTAAAAACTGTTCATCATGGGTAACTCTTCCATTATTTAAAATACTACTGGTATAGCTTCCAGAATCACAGAAACACTCAAGCTACCACAACACATCAAACTGACCTATGAGTGGTGAGTTTGAACTGCCCTGAGGAAGATGGCGAGTTTGAACTTCTGACTTTGCATTTCAAACTGACCTTGTGTTCCAGTGCTTGTCCTACAGTGCCACACCAGGATTCCACAGAGTTCAAATATAGTATTTCTACTATATGAAGGGATATCAAAAAGTTCATGAAAAAATAAATTATCTTTTAATTCTGTTTTTCCCCACAAACGATTCTTAGCCCCCCTTGTATTCTACAAAGGAAGAAGGTTAACTTTTTACTTTTACTGACTAAAATTAAGCTAAGGGAAATATATCTGCATATCTACTGACTGAGAGATCTGTACTACTTAATGCAATTGGTCAATTTAAGATATCTTGAAACATTTGCTCTCATGTTCTGGCATTATTAAGGTAACGAGTATGTTTTAGCTGTACTTTTTTTTCCCCCTGCTTTAAGTCACGTCATGTCCCTTAAATGCGTGTGTGAAATGGAATGAGATGTAGGCCACTTTGTTTCCACAGTGCAGTTAAGGCCTTGATTCAAGTAGAACCGTAGAGTTTCTCTGAACCCTCTAAGACAGTGATCCCAAAGGTGAGAATTCTGATAAGAACCATGTTCTGCAGGGGAAGAATGACTACATATGGAGACAGACCCAGGCCTTGTATCAGAATTTGCAAATCAGTATTTATTCAAAATTAAATTGACTCAAAGTTAAATTCAAGTCAATTTTATAAGTATAAATTATGGATTTGAGAGACTATACAATGCAAAAGAACTGTATAAAAATGTATTGTGATTTGGACAAGGAAAAGAAAAAGTTTAAGGAAGACCCATATTAGGACAGATTTCTTTAAAGGCAAAAAGAATTAGTTTTAGTTATATAGTTTTAATGATATTTATGTTGCCCAGTAATGGAATTGGCATTTATAATTAATAATAAAAAATAAAGTTCATTGGGATTTAGCTCTGCCTTGGAACTAATATAGCTTAATTTCTTCCTACAATATTATTCAATATTGTTTTTCCCTAAAGCTAATATTTGATATTCCCCAGATCTGAGTCTTATTTTCTTATTCTTTGGCATCTTTCTAACATGAAGATTTTAAAGATTATGACACATAATGTAGATTTTAAAGCTTTCTTTTTTAATGGTTCTACTCTCTCAAATAAATTATTGTGCTTTATAAAGATTCATTTTACCCCTAGCTTTAATTCATTTTAAAAATGTGCTTTAAAATTATCTTTATTGTCAGGTTTCAACATGCATCACAAATTGGATATCATAGGATAGAATATTGTTTTTATATAGTGTCCAGTTCCAGCTATTTATCTAATATATTATGTTGTTGTTAAGTGCCATTTAGTCAGTACTGTCTCATGATGACCTTGTAGAGGGTTTCCAAGGAGTAGCTGCAGGATTTGAACCACTAACCATGTGGCTAGAAGTCCAACACTTATTCTACAGAGCCACACCAGGATAGTGTTATAAAATGTTCTTGATACATATTACTCTATATTAGGGCATATTACTGCTTTCCTGTTCTACTGCTTAAAAATAACCAACTACACTACACATTATCCTTTCCTTCAGGAAGCTTATTTATTTTCTCTTGTTGGCATTTATTTGGTATAATAATAACAATAATAATAAAATGCATTGTCTTAATTTTGGCCTAAAGGTGGTGTATGTTTGCAGGGGATAGCCAGTCATGCATGATAAGAGTGAGACTCATACATGAAGGGCTAGGAATGAATATAATTTAATATCCACAAGTCCCAAAGAGGAAACTATAGCACACTTAGAAGTAGAACTAAACAGGAGGTTGCACATGGGGATAAGGGAACAACAATTTGTAACTGTAACAGAGAGATAAAGTATCACAAACAGAATGGGGTCTTGGGTTTAGCACACAATCAAGTCTTATAGGTCAGTTTAAAGTTTACTAAAGCTGGACAGTGAATAGGGAAGATTGTAGAAGAATTGATGACTTTGAATTATTGTGTTGGAGGAGAATATTGAAAGTGCCTTGGGCTACCAAAGAACCAATAGTTCTGTTTTGGAAGAAGTGCAGCCACAGTGCTCTTTGGAGGCCAAGATGGCCAAACTTCTCACACTTTGGACATATTGTCAGGAGGGACCAGTCACTGGAGAAGGATATCATGTTTGGTAAGGTGGAGGGTCAGAGAAAAAGTGGAAGACCCCCGACGAGATGGATTGGTCAAGTGGAAACATCAATAGACTCAAGCATGGCAATAAAAGTAAGGTTGGCCCAGGATCGGGCAGTGTTGGCAACTAGAAAGAATTAATGCATGTTGAGGTAGTAAGCTATCTATGTCACAAAATGGTCTTGTGACATATTTAATATTTACAAAATACATAGATGGAAATCAGTTCTTTGAACAAGGCCATACTACAGTGAAAAGTTCATATCTAGAATGCACGTATGCTTATTTTCAGTTTAACCTGTATATTGCTGTTGAACTGATGTTGGATGCCATGAGAAGATTCTGACATGTAACAGAATAAAACTGTGCCACAGGATATCCTAGGCTATAATCTTTATGGAAGCAGATTTCCAGGTCTTTTCTTATAGTGAGTTATTAATGTATTCAAACTCTATTTTTAAGCAGTGCATCTACTGATAATTGCTTCAACTATACGCATTGGCCTTGAGTGCATTTTGACTCATAGTGATCCTCTAGCTGGAAATCCAGATCTTGATGATATAGATAGTACTGGAGATCACATAGTGCAATTTTGTAAGACCAATTATTTCTTCATTGCAAATACCATTTTTTAACAACATAAATAGTGACTATATATGTGAATTGACACAGTGATATCAACAATGGGCTCAAACATAGCAATTGCAAGGACAATTTTAGACTGAGCAGTATTTCATTCTATTTTGTAGAGACACTATGAGTCAGAATTGACTAGGAGACACATAATAACACCAATCCATATTTTTCTCACCAGATGGAATGCACAGGAATCAAATTAATTTCATATATGGAAATAAACAAAGGAGAAGCTCAAATTAATCTATGAAAACAAGGTCATGATCTGACTGTGGAACAGACCATCAATTCCTCATATGCAAAATCAGAATGAAGCTGAAGAAAATTAAACCAAGTTTGCAACAGACAAACTTTATCACACCTGAATTTAGAGACAAGCTCAAGAAAGTTAAAGAACAAGACTGTGGCAATAGATGGAATGAAAACTGAAATCTTTCAAAATCTGGCATGGCACTGGAGTCTCTCACTCATCTATGTCAGTGAATCTGGAAGATAATTATCTAGCCAATTGAATGGAAGAGATCCATATTTGTGCCATTACAAAGTGAGGTGAACTATTGTAATGCGAAAATCATCAGACAATAATATTAATATCACATTCCAGTAAAATTTTGCAAAAGATAATTAGAAAATGACAGTAACAATACATTGTTAAGGAACTTCCAAAGATTCTAGCCAGATTAAGATAAGAATGTGGAATGAGGGATGTCATTCCTGATGTCTAGTGGATCTTGACTGAAAGCAGAAAATACTAGCAAGATGCTTACTTGTGTTTTATTAATTATGTAAAGGCCTTTGACTTTGTGGATCATGACAAGCTATGGACAACATTGTGAAGAATGAGAATTACAGAACACATAATTGAGCTCTTGATTAGCCAGTATATAGACCAAGAGGCAGTTGTTGGAATGGAACAAGGGGACATTAATGGTTTAAAATCAGAAATTATTTGCATCAGGATTATATTCTTTCACCATATATATTCAATATGTGTGTTAAGCAAATAATCTGATAAATTGAGTTATATTAAAAAGAATGTGACATTAAGATTGGACGAAGACTCACTGACAACCTGCAGTGAAAGTGAAGAGGACTTAAAATGCTTGCTGATGAAGATTAAATATTACAATCTTCATTATGGCTTGTATCTTAATGTAAGAAAAATAAAAATCTTCAGTACTGGTCCAATAAATAACATTAGAATAATTGGAGAAAAGATTGAAGCTGTCAGAGGCTTCATTTTGCTAGTAGTCACAATCAACACTCATGGAAGCAGCAATCAAGAAATCAAACAACATATTTTATTGAGCAAATCTGCTGCACAAGACCTCTTTAAAGTGTTCAAGAGCAAAGATGTCAGTCTGAGGTCTAAAGTGTGCTTGACCCAAGTCATGGCATTTTCAATAACCTCATATGCATGTGAAAGTTGGAAAGTAAACAAGGAAAACAGTATAATTGATGTATTTGAATTATGATGTTGGAAAGAATATTAAAGGTACTGTAGACTGCCAGAAGAACAAACAAATCTATTTTAGAAGTACAAGCAGAAATGGTCCTTAGAATCCAAGATGGTGTTACTTCATCTCTCAGACTTAGGACATGTTATTAGGATCATCAATGTTTGGTAAAATGAAAGGTCAGAGAAAAAGAGGGTGGCCCCTAATGAATGGATTGGCACAGCGGCAACAGCAATGGGCTCAAGTGTAACAGCTATTGTGAAGATAGCACAGGACTAGGCAGGTTTTTCTTCTGTTTTACCTAGGTTTGCTATGAGTTGGAAAAACCTGGATGGCACCTAACAACAACAATAGCACACTTCTTTGCAGTTACATGTGCTCTTTTGATTTATTTTTAGACAGAAAATGTAAATGGAAGTGATTGGGGAAGCTGCCAGACATGGTGCAAAGAGAGTTCAAACCATACTCTTATACTGTATCTCTCTAGTTCTCGCTCTTGCTCTTGCTCTCACTATCTCTCTCTCACTCTCATTCTCATTCTCTCTCTCTCTCTCTCTCTCTCTCTCTCTCTGTC
>NW_006408607.1:10629405-10631058 GCF_000296735.1 Chrysochloris asiatica | reverse complement strand
CTCTCTCTCTCTCTCTCTCTCTCTCTCTCTCTCTCTCTCTCTCTGTCATACACTGGACAAAAGATTAAATTTGGAGGTCACAGGCTGTAGACAGAACACAATCTGTCAGTTTAAGTTCAGAATAGACTACATGGAGGGAGGTTACCCATCACTTAATTACCCCCACATGGTTTCTATGTGAGTAAATAATCTTCTATTATTGTTGTTCTTTAGACAGGGAGGTCTGTATGTTAGCGTATAAAACTGAAGTCAATAATATTCCATATTACAGATTTTATTCTAGTTTATGAGGAACAAAGCAAAGTCAATTGGACTTTGTTTTCTGTTCAACAAAGCTATCTTTTTCACTTTAAGGCTTTAAAAGATTTAACCTGACCATAATTAAAAATTAAGTAGAAACAGTCTCTGTCAGTATATTGTATCTTACGGAAGGAAATGGTTTCATAACATATTGCTAGATAACAAATACAGACTTTTAATTTTTATAGTAGGAATAACTTTGTTGTTGCTGTTCAGTGTCTTAAAGTCCATTACAGATCATAGAGACCCCGTATGTACACGGTTTCTAAGGGGTGGCTGGTGTGTTTTAACTACCAACCTTGCAGTTAACAGTTCAGTTTTTATCCTTCAGTGCTACACCAGGACTCCAAAATAAAGCTAAGAGAACACTAAAAAAAAACTTGATAAAATATACATTTTTCACTTTCATTTGTTTTCCAATAATTGTTTTTTGTCCTTAAATAGTTTTCAATGCATTTTTAATAGTAAATTTAACATTCAACCACTTAAAACACAATCTATACTCAAGGAACTCATTTTCTTTCATTTGCTCTTTTTAGTCAAGCCCTCACCTTTCCCTTATCATACAAATTTTCAGTTAGTCATCTACCAATTTATGATTTTAAGAAAACTTTGCTTATATTTCTTGATATACCCTATGATTTACTCACCTAAATTGAATAGTTCAATGGCTGTCAGTATTATTGCAGAGTTGTACAATCAATGTGAGAATGTAATTTTAGAAAATTCATTTTATGCCCAAAGTTGAAATCACCTAATCACAATTATTTATCATTGCTCACCAACTCACTCTCAGCAAGAGAAAATTAGTAATCTACTTTCTGTCTCCATAGTTTTATTTCCTGGGGACATTTAATTTTGCATAATATTTTCAGGTGCATTCTGAGTAATAGTCGATTCATAGCAACGTTATAGGCCAGAGTAGAACTTCTCCACAAGGTGTCCAAGGGTGTGATGCTTACAGGACCACACTGTCTGAAACTATGAAGAACATTATAAGAAGTGGAAATTCCAGAACACTTAATTTTGCTAATTTGGAGTCTGTACATAGACTAAGATCTAATCTTTCAAACAGCACAAATGGATAATGGGTTTAAATCAGAAACGGTATTTGTCAATGCTGTAATCTTTGATAAATGTTTAAATTGTATGCTGAGCAAATCATTCAAGGAGCTGGAATATGTGAATATAAGGTGGCATTAAGATTAGAGGAATACACATAAACAACCTGCAGTATTCAGATGATGCATTCTTCCGGCTGAAAGTGAAAAGGGCTTGAACACTTTCAATATAGTAATGAAGATAAAAGACAGTCTTCAGTATGGATTCAACCTCAACATAAAGAAAACAAAA
>NW_006408607.1:10625375-10627685 GCF_000296735.1 Chrysochloris asiatica | reverse complement strand
GCTTTCACATGCATATGGGGTGATTGAAAATACTAGGACTAGGGTCAAGCCCATTTTAGTCCTCAAACTGGTATCTTTGTTCTTTAACACTTCAAAGAGGTATTTTTCGGCACATTTGCCTAATGCAATACTTAAAAAAAAACAACAAAAAACAAACTTATTGTCTACTGCTTCCATAAACATTGATTGTGGATCCAAGAAAAAATAAATCTGACAATTTCATTCTTTTTTACTGTTTATCATGATTTTATTTATTGTCCAAGTTGTGAGAATTTTGTTTTTATACATTCAGGTGTAATCCATCCTGAAAACTGATTTTCATTAAAGTCATCTTTGCTTTTCAGTGGGCAGAGTGGTATCATATGCATAGTACAGGTTGTTAATGACTCTTCCTCCATTCCTGATGCCAAACTTTTCTCCATGTAATTAAGATTCTTGTATAATATGTTCAGCATACAGATTGCATAAGCATGATGAAAAGATACAACCCTGACACACACACCTCTTGATTTTGAACCATTCAGTACCCATTGTCTTATTCTCTTGTCTGTTTCTTGGTCTATGTACACATTTCTCATCAGCATTAATTAGTATGTCAGAATTCCCATTATTCCAAATGGTATCTATAGCTTGTTAAGTTTCACACAGTCAAATGCCTTGGTATAGTCAATTAGGCACAACTAAATATTTTCCTGGGTATCTCTGTTTTCAGCCAACATCCACTTAAGGTTAACAATGATATTCCTAGTTTCACCTCCAGAATCGAGCTTGAATTTTTGAAGTTCCTTTTTGATGCACTGCTGCAAAAAATTTTAAATTATCTTCAGCAAAATTTTACCTTTATACTACATTACTGATATTGTTCAATAATTTCGGCATTCCATTTTGTCACCATTTTTACAAATGGGAACAAAAATGAATATTTTTCCAGTTGGCTGACCAGGTAGCTGTCTTTAATTAATTAATGAATTAATTTTGCATAGATGAGTAAGCATCTCCAGTGCTGCATCAGTGTGCTGAAAATGTTCAGAAAAATTCAAATGATATTCTGTTAATTCATAGAGGCTTATTTTTCGTGTGTGTTTTTTTTGTTTTTGTTTTTGCCAGTTCCTTCAGTGCTACTTGGGAAGCTTCCTTCAATAACACTGATTCTTGATCATACACTACCTAAGAAATGGTTGGTACATCTTTGATTTTTTTTTTTTTTTTTTTAGATCACAGTGGCCTTTTTGTATTCATTTCATTTTCTTTTGATGCTTCTTGTATCATTCATTCTTTGCCTATAGAATCCCTGAATGTTACAATTTTGAGTTTTGATTTTTTTTTTCTTCAATTATTTCAGCTTGAGAAATGCTGAGTGTATTCTTTCCTTTGGATTTTCTAAACCAAACCTGTGTGCATTTCAGTGTAATGCTTTACTTTTCTTCACAAATAACCCTCTAAAATTTTCTGTTTACCTTTTTTGTGTCATCATTTCTTCTAGTTTCTTTAGCTTCTCAGTGAACATGAGCAAGATTCAGTCTCTTCTGATAACCATTTTGATCTTTTCTCTTTCTTTTCTACAACTCATCTGTCAGTTTGTTTTACTGTGGTGGCTTGTGTGTTGATGTTATTCTGGAAGCTATTGACAATATTGTAGAGAATGAGTATCTGGGAACACTTAATTGTGCTGATAAGGAATCTGTACATAGATCAAGAGACAGTTGCTTGAACAGAACAAGGGGGCACTGAATGGTTTACAGTTAGGATAGGTGAATGTCAAGGTTTTTTTCTTTCACCTTACATATTCGATCTATATGATGAGCATCAAATAATCCAAGAAACTGGATTATATGAAGATTGGTGGACAACTCATTAACAACCTGCGATATGCAGATGGTACAATTTTGCTGAAAGTGAAGAGGACTTAAAATACTTAGTTATGAAGATTAAAAATCACAGCCTTCATTATGCCTTGCACTTCAGTGTAAAGAAAACAAAAATCCTCACCACTGGATCAATAAACAGCATCCAGACATATGCAGAAAAGATTGAAGTTGTCAAATACTTCATTTTGCTCTGATCAACCATCAACACTCGTGGAAACTGCATCAAGAAACCAAACAGGTAATGCATTAGGCAAATCTGCTGCACAAGATCTTTTTACACTATTCAAGAGCAAAGATGCCAGCTTGAGGTATTTCTGACGCAAGCCATGGTATTTTCAATAACCTCATATACATGAGAAAGTTGGACAGTGAATAATGAAGATGGTAGAATTGATGCATTATAGTTATGGTGTTGGAGAAGATTTAAAAGTACCATGGACTG
>NW_006408607.1:10620189-10624260 GCF_000296735.1 Chrysochloris asiatica | reverse complement strand
CTGTAGAATCAACACTGGACTATAATCCCCAAAGTCTGCAGTTCAAAACCATCAGCTGTTCCTTGGAAATCCCATACAAGGTCTTTGGAAATCAGAGCACACTCAATGGAATTTAACAACTGCATGCCTGTGATTAAGGACATATTATAAACTGAGTTGTTAATGAAGTGTGGTTAAGGTGAGCTATGGATTAAGATACAACACAGGAGCATGGTGTCTACATAGAAAAAGCACTGGACTGTGAAATGCAAGATTCTTGGACCGAGCCACAAGCCCACAAGAGGTGTGGTGCTGTAGAATCAGCATTGATCTTCATAGCACAAAGTTGACTGTTCAAACCCACCAGCCATTCCTTAGAAACCCTATACAGGGTGCTATGAGTCAGAACAGACTTGATGACACTTAACAACAAGAGAAAGGGGTAACAATTAGGGTGGATCTAATGGTTAAGGATGCCCCCACCTTACCAGAGGGTGTGAATCAAGTTGTTGTTTGTTGTAAAGTGCTGTCACATGAGTTTAAGTCATAGCAACCTTGTATAGGGCTTCTGAGGAGTAGTTGGTGAGCTTGAACCAGCCAACTTACTGTTTAAACCAACCTTGAGGTTAAGTTCTTATCCTGTAGTGCTACAAGCATTAAGCAGTGATCTGAGTCTGAAATATAGCGATGCTTTGGCCAATTTGCCTCTATTGCTCTGGATCTTACATCTGATTCATCATGTCTGACCTCTAGTTTGTTGAGTCTTGTGGCCTATCAAACAATTTGATTCATGAACTTCTACAACTGCATGCATCATCAACCTGTCATGTGACCTACCAATTTGGTGTCCTCAGTTCCTGAGACTACATGGGTGAGAGAAATCCTCCAGACTGACCTTTGAACTATGGACTTGGGACTTCCAGCCTCTGTAATTGTGTGAGCCAATTCCTTTGACAAGTGTAAGTTCTGTGAAGCCTTGAAATACATTGTAGAACCCTAATATGTGAGGTATGGAGATTTATATCAAGGATTATAGAATGATAAAACATGTTGGAAAAGATTGATATTGAGGATATCTTTAATCTCCATTTCAAAAGGAGCAGCCTCATGATGGTCTTTATAAAATAAATTATTCATTCACAGACAAAACAAAAATATATACCTGGATTAGGACTTACCTGAATGCTACTCCAATATTACTTCATGCTAACTGGTCAGAGAAAAAGAGAAAGACCCCCAACTATTGGCCAAGTGGCAGCATTGATGGACTCAAGCGTGACAACAGTAGTGAGATTAGCCCAGGATCGGCAGAGTTTTGTTCTGCTGTGCATACGTTGCTATGAGTCAGTACCAACTTGATGGTACCTTACAACAACAACAACAACAACTGGTAATGTCTCTGAATAGCTTATTTACAATCAAGGTCATTTTCAAAGGTATTAGATGTTGTCATTGTTAAGTGTCGTCAAGTTAATTCTAGCCCATTGCAACCTTGCATAGGGTTTCCAATGAAAGGCTGGTGAGTTTGAACTCCCGGACTTACAGTTTAAATAGACCTTATGATATAGTGCTTATCTACAATATATATTGGTGATGCAACCCTAGGAAATTAATATGTACTATCGCAATGTAAAGAAAACAAAAATCCTCACCACTGGATCAATAAACAACATTCTTATCAACAGAGAAAAGATTGCATTTCATTCTTCTTGGATCAACCAACAACACTCATGGAAGCAGCAGTCAAGAAATCAAACGATGTATTGCATTAGGCAAATCTGCTGCACAAGAACTTTTAAAAGTGTTGAACAGTAAAGACATCAGCTTGAAGACTAAGGTGTGCCTGACCTAAACCATGGTATTTTTTATAGTCTTATATGCATGCAAAAGCTTGACAGTGAATAAGGAAGACCACAGAAGAATTGGTGCATTTGAGTTATGGTGTTGGAAGAGAATATTGAAAGTGCCATGGCCTACCAAAAGAACAAACAGATCTATCTTGGAAGAAGTGCAGCCAGAGTGGTCTTTGGAGGCCAAAATGGCCAAACTTCATCTCTCATACTTTGGACATATTGTCAGGAGGGACTAGTTGCTGGAGAAGGATACAATGTTTGGTAAGGTAGAGGGTCAGAGAAAAAGAGGAAGACACCCAGCAAGAGTGGCAACAATTGTGAGGCTGGCCCAGGACCAGGCAGTGTTTCATTCTGTTTTTCATAGGGTTGCTATGAGTCGGCACCAACTCAATGGTACCTAACAACAACAACAATTCTGATTGGCAAAGAAAAATAAAACAGCTATTGAAGAGTCCTGGTGTGGCTCTTTTGAATAAAGCACTAGACTGAAAGGTCAGCTTGAACCATAAGATCTTTGACTCACACTCACCAGTTGCTACTTGGAAACCCAATACAGTGTCACTATAAGTCAGAACCTACTTAACAACAACACTTAACAACAACAACAAAAACAATTGAGAGGTATAACTTAATCGTTTTTAAAAAAAACATGTCTTACCTGTAGCAATAGCAGTTGAACAAGAATTGTGCAAGAAACCTGGAAAATTCCCTTGTTGTTGTTAAGTGCCATCGAGTCAGTTCTAACCTATAGCGACCCTGTATAGAGTTTCCAAGGAGTGACTGGTGAGCTTGAACTGCCGATCTTGTAGTTCAAATGCCTTTGCAGTGTGGCACATTAACCCACAGCACCACACCTTGCCCCTCTTTATTCTTTTGTGCTTATTTTTTCTAATGGTTTGTCCAGGAAAATTAAATACAATAAAAACATAAGTAAAAATTAAGACACTATTGTCTATTAAAGGATCACATAAAAATTATGTGAAAGATAGCAGAAAGAACCATACAAAGGAAAATTCCATCAAAAGACAATGCAAACTGTAAAACAACATTATAAATTAGATCAAATAGTTTTATATGTAACATTCTAACCTAACGGCCTGTGTGCAAGCATGTATAATATCGTATGTATATTATTATTCATTGAATTAATGATTATAATAAAAAATAATAGCACAAATGATCATTTACAAGAAACAAATGAAATAAACTGATGCATCTACAATTTAGAAAAAAAAAAAGATGGGAGAAATCTCTTTTTCTTCTCTGAAAATATTTCTAGGAATTATTGCTAAAAACAACAACCAAAAAAGAGCTATTGGAGGTGGAAGAAAATCAGATATATAGGATATGGAATCTGGAAGAACAGCATAACTTTTGTATGAGTTTCTTTCTTTGCTATTTGGATTTTAAACTGGCTGAATGCTTTATCCATCCCCATAACAGAATTTTTATATATGAGATATATTTATCAAGCATTTAGTAATGATGTGAATATTCCATAAATATAGCAATAAATCAAATAGACAAGACTCTGGATCTTAAGGTGATTAAATTCTAGTTGGTAAATGTTGTTGGTCTTATAAAAATGGTCTTTAATCAAATTTTCACTTCCTTACTGACATAATTCTAAATTCACATATTATATATGTACCAAGGTTCTCTTGCACTATTACTTCAATTTTCAGTTTAACCATTAGAAAGAAAGAAAGAAAGATTGCTGTTGATCTTGATTCTGAATCACAGTAGCCCTGTAGGGCAGAGGAGCTCTGCTTACAGGGTTTACAAGGCTGGAATTTTTTCAGAAGCATTTTGCCATATGTATATCCCATGGAGAAGCTGGCCGGTTCAAATAATTGATCTTTTTGTTAGCAGCCTAGCACCTGAGTGCTTAACCACTGTACTAACAGATAGAGTTAAATTACATTCATAGTGACCCTGTATAGGATTTCCAAGGAGCAACTGGTGGGTCTGAACTTTTGATTTTGTGATTAGCAGTCCAGTACTTATCCTACGGAGTCCTGGTGTGGTGCTGTGGGTTAATGCGCTGGACTGTAAAGTGGGTTTCTGTCCCAAGGTCAGTGGTTCAAACTCACTAGCCACTCCTTGTAAACTCTACACAGGTTTGCTATGGGTCAGAAGCGACTCAAAGGCACTTAACAACAGCAACAACTTATCCTACACTGCCACTCAAAAATTCTCTGTACTACTTGTTGTGATTGTTGTTGTTGTTGTTAAGTGC
>NW_006408607.1:10616157-10617807 GCF_000296735.1 Chrysochloris asiatica | reverse complement strand
CTGATATTCTCTGCTTTCAGCCAGGGTCCATCAGACATCAGCAATGATATCACTCATTCCACAGCCTCTTTTGAATCTGGGTTGAACTTCTGGAAGTTCTCTGTCAATATATCCTTGCAAGCATTCTGTTGGGTCACCTCTCTTTGGAATGGGCACAGATACGGATCTCTTCCAATCAGTCCACCAGATAGTGTCTTCCAAATTTCTTGGCAGAGACGAGTCAGTGCCTCCTGTGCCGCCTCACTTTCTCGAAAGATTTCAATTTTTTTCTACTAATTCTTGGTGCTTTGTCTTTGCCAATTCCTTCAATGTACCTTGGGCTTCCTCCTTTAGTATCATTGGCTTTGGATCATATGGCACATCTTGAAATGGTTAAACATTAACCATTTCCTTTTGGTACACTGACTGTGTATTTCTTCCATCTTCTCTTGATGCTTTCTGCATCATTCAATAATTTGCCCAGAGAACCTTTCAATAACAAAAATTGAGGCTTGAATTTTTTTTTCTTAAGTTGCCCCAGCTTGAGAAATGCTGAGTGTGTTCTTCCTTTTTGGTTTTCTGATTTTGTTGTCATATTTGGCTTTATCTTCTCGAGCTGATCTTTGAAATATTTGAAATATTCTGTTCAGCTCTTGGACCTCTTCATTTCTTCCATATAATTGTTGTTAAGTACCATGGAGTCGGTTCCAACTCATAGTGACCCTGCACAGGGTTTCTGAGGCTGTAAATCTTTACAGGAGCAGAACACCTCATCTTTCTCCTGCAGAACCTCTGATAGTTTCAAACTGCTGACGTTGAGGTTGGCAGCCTGACTCGTAACCACTACTCTACAAGCTTGTTGCTGTTGTTAACTGCTGTCTTGTCGATTCCGACCCATAGCGACCCTGTGTAGGGTTTCCAAGCAGCAGCTGGTGAGCTTGAACCACCGACCTTGCTGTTCAAATGACTTTGCAATCTGACTCATAATAGCTTATTTGTAGACAATTTGAATAGTATGTTGACTTCATATCAGAGTGATTTATGTAATTTATAAAACAATAATCTTAAAGCACAATTTCAGTACAGGACTATAATTTAAGTTCCTGTTGAATTGCAATGGCTATAATGTGTAGTAATCCATGGTGGAAAACATTAAATCGATGTTGTGTTTGAGAAAACTGCAGACTTATTACATTATATGCTTGAAAAGACAGCATTCTTGCTTACTCCTTAAGGAAATAAACAGAAGATGTATGAATTGATTTATTTGAAATTTTAATGAGAAAGTAAATATAATGTGTACATGCCCCCCAAATTATACAAAAATTATGTTAGTTATCAAATGAATGACAGAATAAGAACATGAATCTCAATAAAGTACAACTTTACTAATATTTCAGGTAGTTCCTTGCCTCATCCCACCTCATTCTCACTCCTATCCCAGAAGTTTCCATTATACTTTTTTTTTTCACCTTTTTTCGTAACAGCTTTATTGAGATAGACTCATATCCCAGAGAATTTGCCTGTTTACAGTGGGCCATTCATTGGCTTTTTTTGTTGTTGTTGTTAAGGTTTTTATTGTGGATTGAGTGAAAGTTTTCAGGGCACATCATCGGTTTCACATTCAAACATTCATATACCTTGCTTCATTACATTGATTATAATCCCCTC
>NW_006408607.1:10607568-10615647 GCF_000296735.1 Chrysochloris asiatica | reverse complement strand
CTACCGGAGCTCCTTATATATGAATGTATATATATGCAATTTGTGGGATCCCAGTGTGACATGGTAGGATAAACACTACATTGCTAGCCACAAGGTAGGTAGTTCAAACACATTATTTGTTCCTGTGAAATCCTATGCAGGGTGATTATGAGTTGAAACCAACTCAATTGCATTGCAAAACAACAACAAAAAATGCAACTTATAAATATTTCCTTAATTAAATATTACCTTTTGTATTGTATTTTATTTATTTTGATAATGGTGGTGGTGGTAGTGGCGATGTGTCATTGATTTGGTTCCAAATCATAATGTGGCTTCAGAGGCTATAAATCTTTATGGGAGCAGAAATCCTCATCTTTCTCCTACTGATCAACTGGTGAATCTGAACTGCTATCTGTCTTTTTGCCATACCGTGCTGGCTTGTGCACTGCTGTGATGTTAGAGGTCATGCCATCGGTATTTAAAACATATAAGGCTCGCTCATTGCCATATAGCATTAGGCACATCTGCTGCATAACATCTTTTTGAAGCATTCAAGAGAAAAGATGTCAGTTTGAGGACTAAGATGCACCACGATATTTTCAATAACCTCATAGGTATGTGAAAGTGGGGCAGTGAACAAGGAAGACCATAGAAGAATTGACGCATTTGAGTTGTGGTGTTGAAGAAGAAAGAATAAACATGGACACCAAAAGAACAAACAGATTTGTATTGGAAGAAGTACAGTCAAAATATATCTTAGAAGCCAGGATGGCCGTACATTGTCACTCACACTTCAGACATATTATCTGGATGGACCAGTTACTAGAGAAGGGCAGCATGCTTAATAAAATGGAGGGACAACAACAACAAAAAGGAAGTCTTCCAACAAAATGGATTGGCACAATGGCAGTAGCAATGGATTCAAGCCTAGCAACAACTGTGAGCTATGAGTGGTACTGACTTGATGGCACATAACAAAAACAATGCAAGAATAATTCTTTATAGAAGGATCAACATGAGGCTAGTCCCATGAGATGGAGATTACTAATATCCCACATGTTAAACTTTTCCAAAATGCTGTATCACTACATTATCTCATGATTGTGGAGGCTGGTAAGTTTCAAATACATAGGTCATTCTCCTTATTCATACCAACTTGGGCTTTTGACTCACAAGCATGCTAGATCAGGCAGCTTAGGTCAGGCAGCAGATATCCATCCAGCTCAAATCTCAAGGCCTGGAGGTCAGACAGAGATAAGTCAGACACAAGATCCAAAGTAAGAAAGCAATTTTTTTTTCCCAAAGTATCTCAGGGCAGTTATAGGGCCAAAAGTGGAAGAATAGGAAGTGTGCATTGACTCACATTATCAAAATGTGTCCTTGAATTCTGAGGCAGGGGCCTTTTAGGGCTATAAGTTGTATCTGATTTGTGGTTCTCTGAATGACTCAGCAAAAGAACAAATCCTCTTCACATCCTCAGGCAGAAAAGAGGAGCCACAAATATGATGTTTTTATTATCTGTGCCTGGGGTACTGATGGAGGTGTGTTTTTAGCCTTGTGGTATCAAAAAGTCAGGCAGAGGATAACTTGGTCACTAATGTGCATGCTAAATAACTCAAGTTTGTTCTTAGTCAATTCTGTAACCCCAGTCTCTTTCTTTTCTTAATTAAGCAGAAATCTGGCCTTTTGTTAAAAAGGTGATATATGGTAACACACATATCAAAAATTACATGTAATTTGGAAAACATAACCTAAGGAAACTAAGGATCATGACTTGAGTTACACACTAGAACTTGGGAACAAAAGAGCCATCCTACCTTAATGTGACTTTATTAAAATAACAGGCCACTGACTACAAAATGAGACCATAGCCAAGAGCATAATGCTAGATTTGCAATTCATTACACAATGTAGGACTATGGCTAGAGGCCACAATTCATCTGTCAATGTTTCATACTTTGGTGATTTATATGTTAATATGATGCTGGAATTTATGTCACCAGTATTTTTAATACCAGCAGGGCCACTCATGGTTGGTAGGATTCAGTTCAGCTTCCAGGTTGAGACAGACTAGAAGGAAGAAAATGGAGACCAATACTGAATGGTTGTTGTTGTTGTTAGGTGCCATTGAGTCGGTACCAACCCATAGCAAACTAATGCGCAGCAGAATGAAACATTGTCCGAACCTGGACCAACCTCACTATTGTTGCCATGCTTGAGTCCATCGATGCTGCCACTTGGCCAATCTATCTAGTTGGGGGTCTTCTTCTTACCAAACATGATATCCTTCTGAATGGTTAGCCACTGAAAATCTAATGAACAGCAGTGGAACACTGACAGATACACTGCCAGAAGATAAGCCCTTCAGGGTGAAAGGCACTCAAAATGTCTTTTATTGGTATAAATATGGAAATGCAATATTGGTTAAATGCCATCATTTGTAACACAGTGTGTCATTTGAAAAGAGTTTCAAAGAAACTGACAGCTTTCAAAACAAAAGGGAAATCCAAGGAACTGTTAGCAACTAACAACATCCTTTGTTTTCAGATTGAATAGTGTACTTTTGAAGCACAGAATCCAGTCTGGTATCACTATGCCATGACCATTCCCTGCCTCTTTCATAGGACACTTCACTGCCAATTTTTATGTGCATGTGGAAAAATACATGTGGAAATTTAATCCTTGGGAAAAAAAAAAGAGGTGCCTCCTCAAAATAGACTTGATCTTAATTACCTAGTTGGAGTTAAGTTTTAGGGACTTTCATTTCTTAGTGTGACAAAATTCAAAATGAGAAGAAATGGTTGCAAACATCCATTAATGATTGGAACGTGGAATATACTAAGTTTGAGTCTAGGAAAAATTGGAAGTTGTTGAAAATGAAATGGCACACATAAAAATTGATACCTTAAGCATTGTTGTTGTTGTTGTTAAGTGCCGTCGAGTCGGTTCCGACCCATAGCGACCCTGTACAGGGTTTCCGAGGGTGTAAATCTTTACGGGAGTAGAAAGCCTCATCTTTCTCCCGCGGAGCGGCTGGTAGTTTGAACCGCTGACCTTAAGGTTCGCAGCCCGATTCGTAACCACTACGCTACCTTAAGCATTAGTTAGCTGAAATGGACTGCTATTGGCCAATGCACTTCAGACAAACATATGGATTATTATGCCGGAAATGTAAAATTAAAGAAAAATGGATTTACATTCATCATCAAAAATAAAGTTCAAATATCTATCCTGAAGTGTCTTCTATGATAGAATGATATCCACACACTTAACTCCAAGACCAGTTAATACCACTAGTATTCAAATTTATGCACCAACCAATAAGCCAGTGATGATAAAATTGAAGAATTCTGCTAACTTCTTAAATCAGATATTGACTAAACATGCAATCAAGATGCATTGACAATTACAAGTAATTGTGATGTGAAAGTTGAAAACCTAGAAGAAGGATCCAGAGTTAGAAAATATTGCCTTGGTGATAGAAAAGTTGTTGGAAATTGTAGGATACAATTTTTCAAAATCAATGACTGATTTATTGCAAATACCTTTTTTTAAACAACATAAAAGATGACTGTAAATCTGGATCTCACCAGATGGAATACACAAGAATCAAACTGATTACATATGTGGGAAAGAAAAATGAAGATGCTTAATATCACCAGGCAAAGCAAAGCCAGGGATTGATCTATGTTACATATGCTTATATGGCTCACATGCAATTTCAAGCTGAAGCTGAAGAAAACTTAAACATCTCCACAAAAGTAAAAATATGACATTGAGTATATCCCACAAGAACAATTTGATGCATTAGATAGTAATGACCAAGGACCAGAACATCATACCTGATGAAAGCAAAAGGACATTGAAAAGACAGGAAAAACAGAAAAAATTAAAAGGATGACAGAAGAAACTCTGAAACTTGCTCTTGAGTGTAAAGAAGCTAAAGTGACCAGAAGAAATGATGACGTAAATGAGTTGAACCAAATATTTAAAAAGACAACTCAAAAAGACAAAGTAAAATATTACAATGAAATGTTCAAATACCTGAAATTAGGGAAACCAAATGGTAAGAACATGCTCAACATTTCTCTGGCTGAAAGAATTGAAGAGAAAAATCAAGACTCGACTTGAAATACTGAAGGATTCTATGGGAAACACAGTTCTGGTGTGACTTTCTAGGATAAGCAACAGACTGCTAATCACAGATAGGCAGATCAAACCTACCAGCTACTCCTCAGGAACTCTATACTGGGTAACTGTGAGTCAGAAACATTTCGATGACACATATGAGCAAGAAAAATATAAGCAAAATATTAAATTACATTGGAAACAACAAAAGAAGATGGAAGAAATATGCAGTCATTCTTCATGTCCAAAGAAGAGTTGGTTGATGTTCATTGTTTCAAGAGGTACCCTCTGATGAAGAATCAATGGTATTGAAGGAAGAAGACCAAGCAACACTGAATGCATTGCCAAGAAGCAAATCATCAGGAATCTAAGAAATACAAAAAGAAACGTTTTCACAAACTAATGCAACTTTGAAGCGCTACTTCTTCTATGTCAACAAATTTGGAAAACAGTTACCTGGCCTACTGATTGGAAGATACTTATATTTGTGCCCATTCCAAATAAAGGTAACCCAATGTAATGTGGAAATCACTGAGCACTATCATATGCCAGTATAATTTTGCTGAATATGCTTCATTTTTTTTTTACAAAAGTATATCAACTGCCATAAATTCAAGCTGGATTCAGACGAGGACACATAATAAGGAATGTCTTTACTGATATCAGATAGATCTTAGCTGAAAGCAGAACCACCAGAAAGATGTTTGCATGTGCTTGATTGAACATGCAAAGACATTCAACTGTGTGAAGCATAGCAAACTATGAGTAATATTGTGAAGAATGGTTATTCCAGAAGACTTAGTTGTGCTCATGATAAACTTGTAATTAAAACAAGAGGTAGTATTCTGAACAGAATAAAGGGATGCTGAATGGCTTAAAAGCAGGAAAGATATGTGCCAGGGTTTCATTCTTTCACCATATATATTTAATCTGTATGCTTAGCAAATAATTTGAGAAGATAGATTATATGAACATGAACATAGCATCAGGATTGGAGTAAGAGTCATTAACAAACTGTGATCTGCTGATGATAAAACCTTGCCTGCTGAAAGCGAAGACAATTTGAAATACTGAGTACTGAAGATCAATATGGATTGCACCCCAATGTAAATTAAAAGTTCTTACAACTGGACCAATGAATGATATCATATAAATGGAGAAAAGACTGAAGTTGTTAAAGACATCAATGTTTTTGATCCACAATTAATGATCATGGAAATGAAGAAATCAAATTATTTTTATCTTCTCGAGCCAATCTTTGAAATTTTCTGTTCAGTTCTTGGACCTCCTCATTTCTTCCATTTGCTTTAGCATCTCTATGCTGGAGAGAAAGTTTCAGTGTCTCTTCTGACATCTTTTATGACCTTTTTCTTCTTTCTTGTCTTCTCAATAACTTTTTGCTTTCTTCATGTATATAATGTTCTTGATATCATCCCACAATTTTTCTGGTCTTTGGTATTTACTGTTTAATGTATCAGTTCTGTTCTTCAGATGATGTCTAAATTCAGGGGTGATGTATTCATATTCTGGCTCTCGTGGATTTGTCTTTATTTTCTTCATCTTCACGTTGAATTTGTATTTGAATAATTGGTGGTCTGTTCCACAGTCTGCCCCTGGCCTCCTTTTCACTGATGATATGGAGCTTTTCCATCGTCTCTTTCTGGAGATGTATTCAGTTTGATTTCTATGTATTCCATCTGGTGAGGTCCACATGTATAGTCATCTCTTATGCTATCTAAAGAAGGTATTTTAAATGAACAAATAATTGGTTTTGCAGAATTCTATCATGCGATCTCTAGCATCATTTCTATCACCAAGGCCATATTTTCCAACTACTGGTCCTTCCTCTTTGCTTCCAATCTTTGCATTCCAATCACCAGTAATGAGAAATACATCTTGATTGCATATTTGATCAATTTTAGATTGAAGAAGTTGGTAGAATTCTTCTATTTCACCCTCACTGGCTTTAGTGGTTGATGCCTAAATGTGAATAATAGTGGTATTAGCTAGGCTTCCCTAGCTGGCATATGGATATAATCCTATCACAGACAGTGTTGTACCTCATGACTTATCTGGATATGTTCCTTTTGACAATTAATGCGACACCATTGTTCTTTAATTTGTCATTCCAGGCATAGTAAACCATCTGGTTGTCAGATTCTAAATGGCCAATACCACTCCATTTCAGCTCACTAATGCCTATGTTATCGATGTTTATGCGTTCCATTTCATTTTTGACAACTTCTAATTTCCCCAGAGTCATACTTCGTACATTCCATGTTCTGATTTTCAGTGGATGTTACAGCTGTTTCTCTTCATTTTGAGTTGTGCCCCATCAGCAAATGAAGGACCTACGTGCTTTTCTTCCATGGGTTTTACTCCATTTGTATCATGACGGTCAACTCTACTCTGAGGAGGCAGCACTTCCCTAGTTGTATTTTGAGTGCCTTCCAACCTGAGGGACTCATTTTCTGACACTGTCTGACAGCGTTTCTCTGTTATTCATATGGTTTTCAGTGACTAAATATTCGGAAATAGTTCGTCACTCTTTCTTCCTAGTGTGTCCTTGTCTGGAAGCTCATCTGAAACCTGTCAACCATAGGTGACCCTGCAGGTATTTGGAATACCAGTGGCATAACTTTCAGAATCACAGCAACTCACAAGCCACCACAGTACAACAAACTGACAGCACCTTACTTATGTAATGGTATTTTCAATCATCTTATATGCATTTTAAAGATGGCATAATGAAGACAGGAGAAGAACTGATGCATTTAAATTGTGGTGGTTGGACAGACTATTAAAATATCATAGACTTCCAGAAGAACAAATGTTTCTTGTAATACGTTTAACAAGAATGACCCTTGGAAGTCAGGATGGTGAGACTTCATCTCAGATGTTTTGTGCATGTTTTCAGGAGGAACCAGTCCCTGAAAAAGACATCTTGCTTGGAAAAGTAGAGGATTGGTGAAAAAAGATTAAGATCTCCAACCAGATGGATTGACTAAAGTGGGATGAAATATACAAAGAAGTATAAGGATGGAGCAGGAAGAGGGAGTGTTTCATTCTGTTGTGCATAAGGTTTCTATGAGTCAGAACCAAGTCAATGGCACCTAACAACAGCAACAAACAACATCATTTAACAGTGGTGGTGGTGGTTATGTGTCGTGATGTAGGTTCTGTCTCATAAGGCTGTAAATCTTTATGGGAGCAGAAAGCCTCATCTTTCTCCTGCAGAACCGCTGGTATTTTCAAATTGTTGACCTTGCAGTCCGCAGCACAGTTCATAACTACTACGTTACTAACAGTAGCATAGCTTAATGACATACAAAGCAAAGTAGTTATAAATGCAAAGAAGAGATAAATCCACAATCACATCTAGAAAACTGAAGACACATATTTCTTGCGTATGTTGGCATCTATGGTTTAGTGACAGAACTCTTACCCAGCATGTGGAACATTCAGATTCATTTTCCTGCCTTTGTACCTCGTGCACAGTCATCACTCACTTGTATATCAGTGGAAATTGGTTAGTGTTACATAAAGATGAACAGGATTCAGAAGAGATTTTACACTAAGATATACAGGAACAAAGGCCTAGTCATACATGTTGGAAAAATCCCACAATGAAAATCTAACAGTAATATGCACAACCACTCATATGGATAGGGATGTACAGCATTTTCTTATAATTCCCAACTTACAATGAGGTTCCATTCTTAGAATTTCATCTTATCTTTTCTTATGTAAATCAAATACCTTTAATTATTATTTTTAAGTTTTTCATTATTATTTTGTGTATAAATTCAATCTTGATTTTTGAGTGGTAAGAAGCATTACATATAAAACTACAGATATGACTTGATACATACATAAAAATACCAAACCAGAAAAATTTACTCCATCAATGAAAAAGAGTTGGATAATGTTGATATTATATCAGCTATAGTAATAATTTCATTTGTGGAA
>NW_006408607.1:10597676-10600507 GCF_000296735.1 Chrysochloris asiatica | reverse complement strand
CCATAACTCAAATGCATTAATTCTTCTATAGTCTTCCTTACCCGTGTCTATAAAGATTAATACCTTAAACATATTATAGGGTAGTTTTATTCTGCCCTATACTGTTATTACTAGCAACAACAATATAGTGTTGCTAGGATTGTACTCCATGGAATGGATTTTTATTTTGTTGTGTTTTTATTTGGTATGTTGAGTTCTTTAGAAGGAAATCACTATACCCTAATTGTTTCAACTCAGATCATTACTAAGTCTTTCAACTGTATTCTTTGACAAACCCTGTTATTATGTGTTTTTGTTTTCTTTTGTTCTTTTATTATTATTATTATTGTGATTTGGGAAAAAGTTTACAGAGTGGATCAATTTTCTATCCAAAAATGAATGTACATTTTGTTTAATTTCATTGACTAGAATCCTACAAAGAAATATCACTTATCTATCATGTTACCTGTGATTCCTATTTCCATACCTCATTCTTTCCTAAGTATTTAAAGCTTTATCCTTGGGCAAATGCTGTCCTTTTGACCTCAAATGGCTTATTATCCCAAAGTTATTTTTGCAGGCCTTCATATTATGACACTAAAATAAGTTCAGCATGTATATTCTCTGCCTCGTCCCTTGAATCAGCCCCTGCTTCCTTCTAATGAAGAATGGTCTTTGAAACCAAGATCTAAGCATTAGCTGTACTTGATTTCTTTCTTTCTCTTAAAGTCTGACTCTTATTATGACAATAACTGAATTATATATTAGCTTATTTTTACTCACTCTTGTTTCATCATTGTTCTATCTATGGGCATCTTTTTATTTTTGAAATTGAATTGATCATTAACTTTAAAACATTATTGAAAATAAGTTTTTTTCCCGAGAAACTGATGTCTGTTGCTGCCAGTTACTTGTGTGTTTCTCAACTTGGCATCATTCTAAATTAAAATATTCATTTGAGGTTTCTGCGACAACATGAAAAGTTTGAATTTTCATTGCAATGACATGGGAAGCCTGTGATATGGAATCTCAGGGGAAATATATAACTATTTCTCCTTTTCCTATACCAACTTTAAGACAGGCAAGTCTCTAGGTGTTACATTTTTCACAACAGTATTTATTTCTATATCATCCTTATAATGCAACTATAGTCTTGAATTTCTCGTGAAATTCTCTATACGGGTTGGATCTGAACTTTTAATTTTTTCTATAAACTACAAACATGACTGAATATGTAATTGGCTGTAACTGTTGGGGATAAAGTCATCTGACAATAACTTTCTTGTAAAAGACCTAGTTTCATGTTTTCTTTGTTCTTAATATGGCTTTGAATTCTATGGCATCTCCAGAATGTTTTCATTTTTATTTTATAATTGTATCCTGGTGTGACATTCTAGGATAAGTACTGGACCACTGACCATAAGTTTGGCTGTTGAAATCCACCAGCACTCCTAGGAAACTTTATACTAATTCAGCAGTACTTAGCAATAACATAGAATACTAGTTGTTTGGGTCAGAAGGGATATCAGGTTTCTTCTATATCATGATATTGGAAGCTATAAGTTAATGTGTTCTATAATATTTTATCAAATACAACAACTGTTTCTTCTTGGCATATCAATTATTTAAAATGTATATTCCATATTTTCTAATAAGTATGATGTGTAACTACCACTCGTCTGTCAGTTTGTCATACTTTAGCCATTTGTGTGTTGCTGTGATGCTGGAAGATGTACCACCAGTATTTTAAATACCAGCATGGGCACCAATGATGGACACATTTCAGAGAACCTTTCTGACTAACACTGACTAGGAATAAGTAAAGGCAAAACATTTTGGAAGGGTTAGCTATTTAAAACCTTATGAAAAGCAGTAGAACGTTCTCTGATTTAGTTGCTGTTGTTGTTAAGTACCATTGAGTTGGCACCTACTCATACCTACCCTATGCACAATAGAATGAAACACTGCACAGTCCTGGGTCAACCTCACTATTGTTGCCACATTTGAGCCATTGATGTTGCCACTTTGCCAACCCATCTCACTTGGGTTCTTCCTTTTTTTCTCTGACCCTCCACCTTACCAAACATGATATCCTCTCCAGCTTCAGGTCCCTCCTGACAATATGTCTGATAACTGAAAGACGAAGATTGGCAGTTCTGTTCTCTAAGAAGCACTCTGGCTGCACTTCTTCTAGCACTCGTCTGTCCGTTTGTTGTACTATGGTGGCTTGTGAGTTGCTGTGATTCTGAAAGCTATGCCATCGGTATTTTAAATACCAGTAGGGTCACCAATGGTGGACAGTTTCAGATGAGCTTCCAGACAAAAACAGAGTAGGAAGGAGTGATGAATGACTTCCAAATATTTATTCACAGAAAATATTATGAATAACAGAGAAATACTGTCAGATCTATTTCCAGAAAATGAGCCCCTCATGTTGGAAGGCACTCAAACTGCTACTGGGAAAGAGCTACTTCATCAAAGTAGAGTTGACCATGATGAAGCAAAGGGAGTAAAGCCCATACAAGTAAAGCCGTTGGAAGGTTAATTTGCTGATGGGACACAATTCAGAATGAAATGAGATGCACAAACTTCAATATCTTAGACATTGTTGTTGTTGCTATCAGGTGCCATCTAGTCGGAACCAACTCATAGAGACACCATGCACAGCAGAACGAAACACTGTCTGATCCTGGGTCAACGTCACTATCGCTGCCACACTTGAGTCCATCAATGATGCCACCTGGCCAGTCCATCTCATTGGGGGTCTTCCTCTTTTTCTCGGACCCTCCATCTTACCCAGCATGACATCTTTCTTCAGTGACTGTTCTCTCCTGACAATAGGTCCAAAGTAT
>NW_006408607.1:10594477-10595730 GCF_000296735.1 Chrysochloris asiatica | reverse complement strand
GCTTCAGTTTGAATTTGCATATGAGTAATTGATGGTCTGTTCCACAGTCTGCCCCTGGCCTTGTTTTCACTGATGATATGGAGCTTTTGCATCTTCTCTTTCCACAGATGTAGTCAATTTGATTTCTATGTGTTCCATCTGATGAAGTCCTTGTGTATCGTCAGGTATAGTCAGTCATCTGTTATGCTGTCTAAAGAATGTATTTGAAATAAACAAATCATTTGTCTTGCAGAAATCTATCATTCATTCTCCAGCATCATTTCTATCACCAAGGCCAAATTTTCCAACTACTGGTCCTTCCTCTTTGCTCCCAACCTTTGCATTCCAATCACCAGTAATGAGCAATACATCTTGATTGCATGTTTGATAGATTTCAGATTGAAGAAGTTGGTAGAATTCTTCTATTTCATCTTCACTGGCTTTAATGGTTGGTGCATACATTTGAATAATAGTGGTATTTACTGGGATTCTCTGTAGGCGCATTCATGTTATCCTATCACTTAAAGCATTGTGCCCATTAATTGAAGAATGCATAAACAAACTGTGGTACATACACACAATGGAATACTATGGTACCTTGAAGAATAACAAGGAACCTGCATGCCTCTGCATAACATGTATGAACCTTGAGGACCTTATGCTGAGTGAAATTAGTCAGTCACAAAAGGAGAAATACTGCATAGAACCATTATTGTAAAAGAGTAAAAAAAAGAACCCACACTTAAAAGGGGGAAAAAAAACCAACAACAAATTTGTATATATATATTTGCTGATCATTGAGATTCATGTATGGAATGAGTTTAGGGGAGAGGAGGAGGGGAAGATAGAGCACAAGGTCAGGAATAGACATAGGATAGCTTGGGTGTTGGGGGTGAAGGGAGCTGATAGGGGACAATACAGAAGAAGGAGATGGGAATGGAAGAACAAGTTGGATGAGAGAACATTTAGGCAGGTTTGCATGGGCTAAGTGGGACAGAAGTAAATGATGATTTACACTCCACCTTAGAACAACAGGGCTCCATGATACAGGGATTGAGGAATGGTTTTAATAGGTAAAAGAGGAAAATAATGTTAAGATGCTTGGCTCTCTTTTGAATCTGGGTCTCCCTTGCCTACCATTGTAAAATAGACACTTGGGGGTGGGGGAGAAAGGAATAGTCAGAATCATCATTACAGAAAGCCTATAATTGATTGGAATACCTTAAAGGGGGCTAGAAGTTGCCCAGTGAAAGAGGCTTCCTGTGGAGCCTTTG
>NW_006408607.1:10585963-10594252 GCF_000296735.1 Chrysochloris asiatica | reverse complement strand
TGGGACCCTTCAGAGCAAACCCCCTTCCAAGACTGAGCCTCAAGGGGAATACATGAGCAGGCATGTGGTCTGGCTGGTGACTATATTGGTCACCGATAAGGGGAAGGGGGGAAACACAGCACTGAAGTTGTGAGCTAAGCCCGACCATATTCAATAGACCCCAGTGAACCCTGGTGGAGACCTGTATAGCCAGCAATATGGCAAGATCTGGGGACTTCTGGGTCCAGAGGCAGTGACATTGCCACAGAGGACTAGGGCAGAGAGTGAGCATCCAGCTGATATGAAGTTAGGGAAGATGTACAAAAACACCCAAACTTGCAGATAGCACCCACTTGACCTGGCTTCAATGGCTGAATGATCAGAACTTGACTACAAGAAGAAAGATGAGGGGAAGAAAAACAAAATGAGTAAACTGCTACAACGTGATGAGCTTTACCTATACTTATGCATGTAGCAGCTCAAAAAAGGGAGAAAATCTTTACATTGAGGATCACTCCCACCCCTTCAGTATGCAGGATTGACAAGGATGGGCAACTTAGACATTGGCTACACAAAATGGGGGTGGGGGCTATAAAGGCAAGAAGTGACTGGCTTACAAGTTTTCAAGAGGGATCCTTATTTCAGACAGTGCAGGGGGAAGGTAGAATCACCAATGAATGAATTCCAATTCATTTTGACTGGGCTGGCTAAAGGAAATGGGGATAAGACTTTTGTGGTACAATAGTGAATAATTGTCATCAGGCTGGCTGTGAGAGTACGAAATATGGAAGTAGACTTTTTTTTTTTTTTTTAACAAAAGGAAGGGAGTGATTGATTTTGTAGCCCAGGAGTGGAGGTCACTGAGACCATCAAGTGAGAATAATGGAGAGTGGGACCCTACTCTGAAAGGAAGTGATGCCAGGGATGGAGACACAGACGATGACATGGACAGATAGAGCAGCTGGGGACACTGGACTCAGGGAGGGAGAAGGACTGTGTGCTGGCAGCCAGGTGGCGGGCCTGTGTGGTGTACACTTTGGTTATTTGATGATGCATAGAGGTGATTGTAATCATTGCAATGAAATGAAATATGATGAGTGTAAAGCTGATGTTCTCCCATGTAAACCTCACAATAAAAACTTAAAACACAAAAAAATGAGGGAGTTTAGTTTAAGAGTGTTTAAGGTCTTATATACGAAACATGGAGTCCCCACTGAATAGTTTTCATCTTGTTTAGATGGGTCTGGTTAAAAGAGATGGGGATAAGATGCTTATGATTCCATAGTGAATAATTGTTATCAAGACTATTTGTGACTGTCACAATTGCAAAGGTAGAAGTTTTGTAACAAAAATGGGGGCGTTGTTAATCTTATAATACAGAAACAGAGGACCCTAGGACCATTAAGGGAAAAAAGCACAAGTATAATCCAGGACCCTATTCAGAGAATCAGTGACACTAGAGATAGAGGCAGAGATGGGGACATGGAGAGAGGAAGCAGCTGAGTATTCCAGATTCATGGAAAGAGAGGGACTGAAAACTGGAAGCTAGGAGTCAGACTTGCAGAATGTGCCCTTTAGTGGTGTAAATTATTAAATATGACTACGTGTAAAAAAAAAAAATAGTTAAAATGAATAGAGAGAAATACTGTTAATTGATGGTACATGGAGGGGATTATAATCATTGTAATGAAACAATGTGTATGATTTGTTGAATTTAAAATTTATGATCTACCATATAAACATTCACTCAATTCACAATAAAAACTTTAAAAAACTAATAATGTTGGTTGTTTGATTTGCACTTAAGTATATGGAAGAATTTCCCTTCAATGCCTATGTTTTGAGTGTTTTCATCAGGAATAGATGATGGATTTTGTCAAATACTTTTCTATATCAATCAATATGATTATTTGGTTCTTTCCTTTTGTTTTATTTTTATGACGGACTAAATTGTTTTTTAGATTTTTTTTGAAACTAGCATTTCTAGTATGAATCACACTTGGGCATAGTTTATTTTATTTTATTTTTTTGGATATGTGGTTGAATTCTACTGGCTAAGATTTTGGTGGAAATTTTTGCATCTATGTTCATAAGGGAAAATGCTCTATAAATTTATTTTATAGTGATGTGTCTTGTTGTTATTCTTAGGTGCCATCAAGTGGGCACCGACTCATAGTGACCTTATGCACAGAAGAATGAAACAGTGTTTGATCCTGGGCTAACTACACTACTATTGCCACACTTGAGTCCATTGATGCTGCCATCTGGCCAATCCATCTCGTTGGGAGTCTTCCTCTTTGTCTCTGACCCTCCATCTTACCAAACACGATCCTTCTCCAGCAACTAGTCCCTCCTGACAGTATGTCCAAAGTATGACAGACGAAGTTTGTCCATATTGCCTCCAAGAAGCACTCTGGCTGCACTTCTTCCAAAACAGATCTATTGGTTCCTTTGGCAGCCCATGGCACTTTTAATATTCTCCTCCAACCCATAACTCAAAGGCAACAATTCTTCTATGGTCTTCCTTATTTACTTGTCCAGCTTTCACATGTATATGAAGTTATTGAAAATACCATGGGTTGGGTCAGAAGCACCTTAGTCCTCAAGCTGACATCTGTGCTCTTCAACACTTTAAAAAGGTCTTGGGAAGCAGCTTTGCCCAATGCAATACGTCCTCTGATCTCTTGACTGCTGCTTCCATGAGTGTTGATAGTTGATCCAAGAATGAAGTCCTTGACAACTTCAATCTTTTCTCCATTGATAAGATTGTTGTTTATTGGTCTAGTGGTGAGGATTTTGGGGATTTTTTTAAAATTGAGATGTAATCCATATCGAAGGCTGTGCTCTTTGTTCTTCATCAGTAAATGTTTTAAGTCCTCTACAGTTTCAGCAAGCAAGGTTGTATCATCTGCATATCGCAGGTTGTTAATGAGTCTTCCTCCTATCCTGATGCCATGTTTTCTTCATAGAACCTAACTTCTCGTACTATTTGCTCAGCATACAGATTGAATAAGTATGGTGAAAGAATACAACCTTGTCGTACAACTTTCTTAATTTTAAAATATTCAGTGTCCCCAAGTTCTGTTCAAACAACTGCTTCTTGGTCCAGGCACAGATTTCTCAGAAGTACAAGTGTTCCAGAATACTCATACTTCACAATGTTGTCCATAGCTTGTCATGATCCACACAATCAAAAACCTTTGCATAGACAATAAAGCACAGATAAACATCTTTCTGATATTCTCTGATTTCAGCCAAGACCATCGGACATCAGCAATGATATCTCCCATTTCACGGCCTCTTCTGAATCCAGCTTGAACCTCTGTTAGTTCTCTGTCAATGTATGATTGTAGCCGTTTCTGTATTACCTTTAGCAAAACTTTACTCGCTTGAGATATCAAAGAGATTGTCTGATCATTTCTGCATTCTGTTGGGTCACCTCTCTTTGGAACGGGCACAAAACTGGATCTTTTCCAATCAGTCGGCCAGATAGTTTTCTTCCAAATTTCTTGGCATAGATGAATGAGTGCCTTCTGTGCCACTTCACTTTCTTGAATGATTTCAATTTTTATTCCATCAATTCTTGGTGCCTTGTACTTTGCCAATTCCTTCACTGCACTTTGGACTTCCTCCCTGAGTTATCAGTGGCTATTGTTCTTACGCTACCTCTTGAAATGGTTGAACATTAACCATTTTATTTTGGTACAGTGACTCTGTGTATTCCTTCCTTCTTATCTTGATGCTTTCTGCATCATTCAATAATTTGCCCAGAGAATCTTTCAATAACGAAAGTCGAGGCTTGCATTTTTTTCCTCAGTTCCCCCCAGTTTCAGAAATGCTGAGCGTGTTCTTCTTTTTAGTTTTGGGATTCCAGATATTTGCACATTTTATTATAATATTTGGCTTTATCTTCTCCAGGTGATCTTTGAAATTTTCTGTTCAGCTCTTGGACCTCCTCATTTCTTCCATTTGCTTTAACATCTCTATGCTGGAGAGCAGCAGAGTCTCTTCTGACATCCATTTTGAACTTTTCCTTCTTTCTTTTCTTCTTAATGACTGTTTGCTTTCTTCACCTATAATGTTCTTGATGTCATCCCACAAGTCTTCTGGTCTTCGGTCTTTAGTGTTTAATGTATCAAATCTGTTCTTCAGATGATCTCTAAATTCAAGTGGGATATATTCAAAGCCATACTTTGGCTCTTGTGGACTTGTTTTCATTTTTTTCAGCTTCAGTTTGAATTTGCACGTGAGTAATTGATGGTCTGTTCCACAGTCTGCCCCTGGCCTTGATTTCACTGAGCTATGGAGCTTTTCCATCTTCTCTTTCCACAGATGTAGTAAATTTGATTTCTATGTGTTCCATTTGGTGAATTCCATGTTGATAGTTGTCTATTACGTTGTCTAAAAAAGGTATTTGAAATAAACAAATCTTTGGGTTTTCAGAATTCTATCATGTATTCTCCTGCATCATTTCTATCACTAAGGCCATATTTTCTAACTACTGGTCCTTCCTCTTTACTCCCAACCATTGCATTCCAATCACCAGTAATGATCAATACATTTTGATTGCATTTTTTATCAATTTCAGATTGAAGAAGTTGGTAGAATTCTTCTATTTCATCTTCACTGGATTGCAAATTTTGGTGCATAAATTTAAATAATAGTGGTATTAACTGGGTCTCCTATCCTATCACATGCAGTGTTGTACCTCATGACTGATATGGATATGTTCTTTTTGATGATGAATGCAACACCATTCCTTTTCAATTTGTCATTTCTGGCATATAAACCATGTGGTTGTCAGATTCAAATGGCCAATGCCAGTCCATTTAAGCTCACTAATGCCTAAGATGTTGATGTTAATGCATTCCATTTCATTTTTGACAACTTCCAATTTTCCCAGATTCATACTTCATACATTCCATGTTCTGATTTTCAGTGGATGTTTACAGTTGTTTCTCTTCATTTTGAGTTGTGGCCCATCAGCAAATGAAGGTTCTGTGGGCTTTTCTCCCACAAACTTAACTCCATTGGTGTCATCATGGTCTACTCTACTTTGTGGAGGCAGCTCTTCCCCAGTGGCATTTTGAGTGCCTTCCAATCTGAGAGCCTCATTTTCTGGCAGTTTATCTGACAGTGTTTCTCTTCTATGCATAAGATTTTCAGTGACTAGCAATTCGGAAACAGTCCGTCACTCTTTCTTCCTGGTCTGTCTTTGTCTGGTATCTCATCTGAAAGCTGTCCACCATGGGTGACCCTGCTGGTTTTTAAAAATACCGGTGGCATAGCCCTCAGAATCACAGCAACTCACAAGCCACCACAGTACGACAGACAAATGAGTGGTGGCCGTTGGTTTTATGTCAGAACTGTCAGTTTAAATTTCGAGGAGATCTATACACATGCGTAGTAGAACCCTCCAGGGTTTGGGGTGGGATATCCATTCACTCAGGTGTCCCCGCTAGTTACCAGAATGGAGGTGTGCAGTCAGTGAGAGACCAATGAACAATGGACACATATCAAAAAATTGAATGTCCACACCTGTATGTCCTCACTTATGTCAGGCGTTCATGGCAGTTCTGATCCTTTCTGCATCTGTTCTCTCCCAGGTTGGCGGCTCCGGGAATAGCTGAGCATCCTTGAATTAGAAAGCAATGGATTTCATGATTCTCCTTCAAATTCTTCTAGCTTTAAGCTTTCCAATCTTCTAAATATTCTTTTATATGTGTTTCAGAGTTCTAGCACCATCCCATGAGCGTGCTTGACCCAGTATTCTGTGTTGTTGGTGACAGAGCTCCTCACAGCACGTCTACCTGATCCGCCATCTTGATTGATGTGTCTTAGCCTGGTTTAGTATGAGGGTTATGCTGATTTCATAAAATTTATTAATGAATTTTCCATTCTTTCTTATGTTTGAATGACTGTCTCTTGATCTATGCACAGGTTCCTCATGAGCTCCGTTTTGTTTTCTGGAATAGCCATTTTTTGCAATGTTATCTGTAGTTCATCATGGTCCACACAGTTGGAAGCTTTTGCATAGCCAATAAGACAGAGTAAATGCCTTTCTGATAGTCTCTGCTTTCAGAAATCCATCTGTCATCAGTGATATTCCTAGTTCCCTGTTCTCTTATGAATCCAACTTGTGATTCTCACAGTTACCTGTTGATTACAACCATTTTGAATTATCTTTAGTAAAATTGTAATTTCATATGATATTAATGCTGCTGTTCAATTATTTGCATATTCCATTGGGTCACCTATCTCTGGAATATTTCTGATAGGATTATATATCAATTGTGAATGATAGTTAAGAGTCACTTGTGATTGTAAATACTCGGAACTCTAATATGTGTATTGGCTAGTTTTGTCCTTCTACTCTATATAAAATGAGACATCTTGGAAGCCAGAAGGTGGATCACACTACCGTCAAGAAAGAAGGTGCAGGAGAGGATCATGTCCTTTTGATAACATGGTGTGACTCAAAATAAAAACCTTGTGTTCACTTACCTAAATCACCCATTGAAAATCCTAAGGATCCCTGACAAACTTAGGCTTTACTCTGACAAATCTTAGGGTCAGTGTGAGTAGCAGTTTCCTCAATGGTACATGATTATAAAACCTTACACAAAATAAATATTTCGTTGAAGTAGTTATGATACAATGGATACAGAAGATTTATTCTCATAATACAGACTGATGTCCTGACTAACTGTTGTTGATAATGACATCAAGTCTGTACAGACTCATAATGACCCTATGCACAACAGAATGAAACACTACCCGGTCCTGGACCAACCTCACCATTATTGCCATACTTGAGGCGATTAATGCTGCCACTTTGCCAATTCAGCTCACTGGGGGTCTTCCACTTTTTCTCTAACCATCCACCTTGTCAAACATGATATCATTCTTCAATTACTGGCTCCTCCTGACAATATGTGCAAAGTATTAGAGATTAAATATGGCCATCCTGGCCTCCAAGGAGCACTCTGGCTACACTTCTTCCAACACAGATCTGTTGGTTCTTTTAGGAGCCCATGGCACTTTAAATATTCTCCTCCAACACCATAACTCAAAAGCATCAATTCTTCTACAGTCTTCCTTATTCACTATCTAGCTTTTGCATGCATACGAGATTATTGAAAATATCATGACTTGGGTCAGGTGCACCTTAGTCCTCAAGCTGACATCTTTGTTCTTCAACACTTTAAAAAAGCCTTGTGAAGCAGATTTGCCTAATGAAATACGTCATTTGATTCCTTGACTGCTGCTCCCATGACTGTTGATAGTTGATCCAAGAAGAATGAAGTTCTAGAAAACTTCAATATTTTCTCCATTGCTAAGAATGTTGTTCATTGGTCCAGTAGTGAGGACTTTTGTTTTCTTTATATTGAAATGTAACCCATACTGAAGTAAATAAATATATTACTAATGAAGTCTTTGATCTTCATCAGTAAATATATTTTAAGTACTCTTCACTTTCAGCAAGCAGTGTTATATTATCTGCATACCACAAGTTGTTAATGACTCTTCCTCCAAACCTGATGCCACATTTTTCTTTATAGAACCCAGCTTCTTGAATTATTTACTCAGCATACAGGTTGAATACATACGAAGAAAGATTACAACCCTGTTGCACACCTTTATTAATTTTAAACCATTCAGTGTTCCCATATTCTGTTTGAACAACTGCCTCTTGGTTCAGGTACAGATTCCTCATGAGCACAATAAAGTGTTCTGGAATACTCATACTTTGCAATGTTGTCCATAGCTTGTGACGATCCACACAATCAAAAGCCTTTGCATAGTCAATAAAACACAGGTAAACATCTTTCTGGTATTCACTGCTTTCAGCCAAGATCCCTCGCACATCAGCAATGATATCCTTCATTACATGTCCTTCTCTGAATCCGGCTTGAACCTCTGGAAGTTCTCTGTCAATGCATACTTACAGCCATTTCTGTATTACCTTTAGTAAACCTTTACTCTCATGAGATATCAAACATATTGTCCGATGGTTTCCACATTCAGTAGGGTCACCTCTCTTTGCAATGGGCACAAATACAGATCTCTTCCAATCAGTTGGTCAACTAGTGGTCTTACAAATTTCTTGGCATAGAGGAGTGAGTGCCTCCAGTGACACCTCACTTTCTTGGAAAATTTCCATTTTTTAATCCATCAATTCCTGGATCTTTGTATGTTGCCAATTCTTTCAATGTATCTTGGACTTCTCTTTCAATATCATTGACTCTTGATCAGATGCTATGTATTGAAATGATTGAACATCAACCATTTCCTTTTGGTACCGTGAGT
>NW_006408607.1:10571787-10584976 GCF_000296735.1 Chrysochloris asiatica | reverse complement strand
AATAAAATTAGATAATATTTCTTTAAATGTCTGAGTCTTAATATTTTGCAGAATTTTTGAATGTCATTCTATTACACTTTAGGACTGGTTTATTTTTAATTCTCCAGAGGAGCATATCTTCAGGCATATCTAAGTTTATAATGAAAGTCAATAAGAAAATCAATTTTAATACATAGGAATTAGATTTATAGGCAACTCTTCAACAACATATTTATCCAGCAAAATGATATATGGCTCTATGTTTGAATGTGTAAGAACTTGCCCAAATATAAAAAAGAATTATATACTTTTATATGCTGTCATGTAACGATTTTTCAAAATATTCTGAAAAAGTCTTATTTGAAGATTACAGATAAATATTTTGATAAATGTTTGTATTCATTAGACAAACTAAAGAATTAAGCTAATTTATTAGGTACTCTAAATTAAAAAGACATTATGTAGTTTAAACTGTGTGGTTAATAAGAAATATTTTTGCCTTTTTATATCTCAGTTATGTATTACATTCCTCAATTACCACATTAATGTTCAATGTAATGATTTACCAATGAAATATTAAGAGTCTTTCAAGAATACATTGCTTTCTGAAAAGGAAGCATCTTGCCTTTTCCCAAAGTTCTTTCATTTCTTGCATGTGAACTTTACAAAATACCACATCTCTTGGAACAGAGATGGGTGCATGAAACCAAAGATAATAAGGATAGGGTGGGACTAATTTACCTCACAATAACTGGCTTTGATTTGATTTTGATTCATGATGACAATGTTTCCATATTCTGTTCAAACAACTGCTTCTTGGTCCAGGTACAGATTCCTCATGGGCACAATTAAGGGTTTTGGAATACTCATACTTCACAATGTTGTCCATAACTTCTCATGATCCACACAACCGAAAGCCTTTGCATAGTATATAAAGCATGGATAAACAACTTTCTGATATTCTCTGCTTTCAGCCAAAATCCATCAGACATCAGCAATGATATCCCTCATTCCACGGCTTCTTCTGAATGCAGCTTGAATCTCTGGAAGTTCTCTGCCAATGTACGCTTGCAGCTGTTTCTGTATTACCTTTAGTAAAACTTTACTCTATGGGATATCAAAGAGATTGCCCAATGATTTCCATATTCGTTGGGTCACCTCTTTTTGAAATGGGCACAAATACAATGGGAAGCAACAGTCAAGAAATCAAACAATGTATTGCATTAGGAAAATCTGCTGCACACGTTCTTTTTAAAGTGTTGAAGAGCAAAGATATCAGCTTGAGGCCTAAGGTGCACCTTACCTAAGCCATGGTATTTTCAATAACATCATATGCATGTGAAAGCTGGACCATGAATAATGAAGACAGCATAAGAATTGATGCTTTTGAGTGATGGTGTTGGAGGAGAATATTGAAAGTGCCATGGGCTGCCAAAAGAACATATAGATCTGGTTTGGAAGAAGTGCAGACAGAGTGCTCCTAGGAAGCCAAGGTGGCCAAACTTCATCTCTCATACTTCAGACATATTGTCAGGAGGGACTAGTCACTGGAGAAGAACATCATGTTTGGTAAGATGGAAGGTCAGAGAAAAAGAGGAAGACCCCCAACAAGATAGATTGACCAAGTGGCAGCATCAATGGACTCAAGCATGGAAGCCGTAGTGAGATTGACCCACGATCGGGTAGTGTTTTGTTCTGCTGTGTATAGGGTCACTGAGTCAGTACTGACTCGATGGCACCAAACAACCACAACAACAAAAGGGACAGAACTGACTCAACAACACTGACCAACAACAAGAATGGGTTGGGAAGACCACCACTCTACCTCATGCTTTAATTCTTAGTTCTGCTATTGGTGGTCTTCTGCAATTTTCCAGTGTCACAACTTTCTGCCTTAGGTGGAAGGGATTCAATGTGCAGGTATCTCTGGGTCCAAAGAACACACTCTACTCCTTATTCTTCTTTAATGACTGTGTCATCCTCTCTTCTGTTTCTGAAATGGTTCATATTTCATCTCTCATGGACTTCTTTTAAAATTCTTCAACTTCAGTCTAAACTTGTATATGAGCAATTCATGATCTGTTCCACTGCACTTATTTTAGCAAATGTATTGATCTTCTTCATCTTTTCTTCCCCCAAATGAAGTCAATTTTATTCCTTTGAATTCCATCTGGTGAAATCCATATTCTTTATCTTGCTTAAAAAAAAAATGTATTCAAATGAATAATGCATTGGTCTGTCAAATTCTATCAAATTATCTACAACATTTCTATCACCAAGGCCATATTTTCTAGCTACTGATACAACCTTTTTGCTTCCGAATTTGCACTGCAATCATCTCTAATTATCAATATATACGTTGATTTCATATTTGATCAATTTCAGACAAGAAATTAGTAGGATTTTTCAATTTCATCAACAATGGCTTTAGTAATTGGTGAATAATAGTGACACATTAACTGGCCTGCCTTGTAAGCATACAGATATTGACTTATCATAGCTTGCATTATACTTCAAGATATATATGAAATACTCTTTTTAATGAAGAATGTGACTCCATTCCTCTTCAATTTGTCACACTCAGCATATTAAACCACAAGCCTGCTTCAAAATTATGAATACCAGTACATTTCAGTTTAACAATGCCTAGAATAGTATTCAATTTAATAATGACAAAAATAAGATGAACACATCTTTATGTGTTCCATTTTATTTTTTATGATTTCTCATGTAACTAGATTCATTTTTGTAAATCCCACAATTTGATTATTAATGAATGTTACAGCTGTTTCTTCTCATTTTGAGTTGTATCTCAAATGAAAACTAAAGTCCCAAAAGGTTTGCTCTATCCATGTCATTATTGTCAACTCTAAGAGACAGCTGTTCATCAGTCACGTTTGAGTGCCTTTCAACTTGAGAGGTTTACCTTCTGGCACTATGTCTAATAATGTGCCATTATGATTTATATTTTTCATTGATTATCGATTCATAGTAGTGACTCCATAGGATGGATACTAGACTGTGAACCACAAGGTTCTTGATTCGAGCCCACCAGCTACTCCATGGGAGAAAGAAGAGGTTTTCTGTTCCCACATATATTTATAAGCAGCAGAAACCCTATACAGGATTGCCAAAAATGTTTCCCAGTCCATGAGTTCTCTTCTTATTCTTTTATTGAATGTTTTGATACACACAAATGTCTACATTTTATTTAGTCTCAATCATCTAGTTGGATAAGACATCTTTAAAGTGTTAAAAAGCAAAGATGTGATGGCGGTTAGGGTAGAGGTGCAGTGAGGTTCACCATCAGCAATACCACAGAATACTAGGCAAAGCAGATTCAGGGCAGAGCTCCAAAACTCGGAACCACATAGGTAGAAAATTTTACAAGGTTTGAAGGCTTATAGCTAGTGGAACTTGTAGCAAAAATAAAAAATCAAGTACATTTGAATCTGTTGGGCTCAGTGTCCCGGAACTGATAACTTGGGTGAGACTAAACAGCAAGAACTAGAGGGAAAGCAAACACACCACAGAAAAATGCTGTGTAAACCTCAAAGCAAAGGTGGCCAATACATTTTGTCAGTTTTGTTTTGTTCTGATTTTCTATTTTTTGGTATCTGTACATTGGCCCCCATTGTTTGTGCACCTCCATTCAGGTGACTAGAGGGGGTGCCTGAGCAAGTAGACAACCCCACCTTCACCACTGGAGGGTTCTTCTGCCATGTATATGCACAGATACTCTCAGCCCAAGAGAAGTCACTGAACTGTTTTTTGTTTTGTTTTTAGTACAGAAAGGCCAGAACATGGGCATTGGAGAGGAAAAGAGAGTTTAAAAACAAAACAGACCAAAAAGTAAATTAAATCCTGAGGTACAGCATAACAACCAACAGTGGCATCTTGAAATCTCTCAGGCAGCTTTGAAGGCAAGAAGGTGAAAGAGGACATTAAAGTCATACTCATATTAGGCCACAGAATTTTTTTTCTTCTCTCCTTCCTCCCCTGTTTTTACAATAATAGACTACAGTATCCAGTCTAGTTTTTTTTTTTTTTTCCTTGTTTTTTTTGTTTTTGTTTTTGTTTTATTTTGCTGTTGCTCTATTTCTGTTTTATGCTCCCTTTTCAACATATGTGGCAACACCTCCCAGAACTGAATAGACAGAAGGAAGAGTTGAGAACAGAACAAAACTATAAGAGCAAAGTCAGAGAATCTGGGAGAATCTAGGAGGTTAGTCTATGATCAAAACAATTACAGTGTAAAATAAGGTAAACATGTAGGAATAGACATGCAGATGGTAATAAGGTCAGGTAGATTACAGGATAAAATAGACTGCACTAAAAGGAGGGAAAAGTTAATGAACTATAAGGTAACCTCAAACAAAATTAACACTTTACAACATTCCAAAAAAATGGAAATACAAGAAGAACATAGAAACATTAAAGCTATGAAGAAATTCACAAGAATGAACACAAAACACATGAACTCAACAAAGGAAGACACACAGAACAAAGAAAGCAGCAACATACACACACACAAATAAAACCAGCATAATGGCAGTAATTAATCCAGACCTTTCAATAATTACACTGAATGTAAATGGATTAAAAGCATGAATTCAGAGATGCAGGGTGGCAGAATGGATAAGAAAACAAGATCCTTCAATATGCTGTATACAAGAGACACATCTCACACAGAGACAAAAACAGATTAAAAGTCAAAGGATGGAAAAAAAATTATACCAAGCTAATTGCAATAAAAAATGAACAGGAGTGGCAATACTAATCTCTGAAAACCAAACCAAAACAAAACAAAAAAACTTTAAGTCAAAACAAATATGGAACAAAAGAGAATGAAAACACAACATACCAAAATCTTTGGAACATGGCAAAAGTAGTGCTGAGAGGAAGATTTATTACAATAAATGCACACATCCAAAGAGAAGAGAGAACCAAAATTAACATATTAACACAGCATCTACAACAATTAGAAACAGACCAACCTATAGCCATGAAAAGAAAATAAATAGTTAGGATTTGAGCAGAAATAAATGAGATAGAAAACACAAAAATTATAGAAAGAATTAACAGGACAAGAAGCTAGTTCTTTGAAAGGATTAACAAAATTGACAGACCATTGGCAAACCTAACAAAAGAAAAGAGGGAAAAGACACAAATAAAACACATTAGAAATTTCATGGGTGATGTCACAAAGGAACCAAAGGAAATCAAAAAGATAATAACAGAATACTAAGAAGAGTTGTACTCCAACAAATTTGAAAACTTAGAAGAGATGAATACATTTTTAGATAAACACAACCTACCTAAACTTACACACAGTGAAGTAAAACACCTGAACAGACCCATAACAAAAGAAAAGCTTGATGTGTATCAAAACACTTTACCAGAAGAATAAAATGGGAACCCAGATTACCGGGGGGAAATCGTTTGCAATGACACATTAGACAATGGATTCATTTCTAAAATATATAGGAAATTACAACACCTCTACAAGAAAAAGACAACCTAATTAAAAATTAGGCACAGCATGAACAGACACTTCACCAAGGAGGAGATCCAGGCAGCCAACAAACATATGAAGAAATGTTCATGATCACTAGCCATTAGAGAGATGCAAATCAAAACAACAATGAGATATCATCTCACACCATCAATATCATCAAAGATCAAAAAAGTAGATTGCAATAAATCCTGGCAAAGATGTGGAAAGACTGGGACACTCCTGCATTGCTGGCGGGATTGCAAGATGGTCCAACCTCTCTGGAAGCAATATGGCACTTCCTTAGAAGGTTGGAAATAGAAATATCTTATGACCCAGCAATTCCTCTACTTGGTATTTACCCACAAGAAATAGTAGCCATAACATGAGTAGATATATACACACCAATGATAATAGCAGCACTATTTACAGTAGCAAAAAAATGGAGACAGCCTAAGTGCCCATCAACTGAAGAATGGATAAGCAAACTGTAGTTTATACACACAGTGGAATATTATGCTACCTTGTAGAATAACAAAAAGCTGCAAGCCACTGCATAACATGGATGAACCTTGAGGACATTATGTTGAGTGAAATTAATCAGTCACAAAAGAAGAAATACTGCATAGGACCACTATGGTTATAGAATAAGAAAAAGAACCCATGGTAAAGTGGGGTGGGATTCTTTGCTGGTTACCGGGATTTGGGGGGTTGGGTGAGTGGATGGAGAGGAAAGTGGATAACAGGGTAGGGAATAGACACAGGATAGTTTGGGTGCTATGGAGGGGGGCAATACACAAGAAGGTTGAAAGGAATAGAAGAACAAAGCAGATGGGAAAACAATTAGGCAGGTTTGCATGGGCTAAGTGGGATAGGGGTAAATAATGATGTATGCACAACCTTGGAAAAACAGGGCTCTGGGATATAGGGATTGAGACATATTTGGAATGGAGAAAAGTGGGAAAATAATGTTAGGATGCTTGACTGTCTTTTGAATCTAGTTTCCCTGGAATATTATTATAAAATAAACAGTTGAGGCAGAGGGAAAGGAATAGCCAGAAATATCACCTTACAAAGCTTTTAAGTCTGTCTTCTGCCTATAACTGATTGGAATACCTAAAATGAGGCTACAACGTGCCCAGTGAAGGAGGCTTCCTGCAGAGCCTATGTATTACATAAGACCATAGGTGGAATCCTAAACCCCATCCAGAATCTTCTGAGGTGGGAAATATCCACTTTAAAGGACAAGGAGACCAGCCTGGAGTAGCTAGAAGAACAGAAGATAATTCTTGAAAGAGACAGCCACAGGAAAATTAGAAAATAATATAAGTAGTCCTATTGATTACTTCAAAAACAAGCAAGTTGCTCATCCAGGAGTCATCAAGGCAAATGGTCAGGTCCCCTCAGGGCAAACCTCTTTCTAAGACTAAGACTCAATGTGAATACATGTTATTGGTGACCACGTTCGTCGCTGACAAGGGTAAAGGAGGACAAAACAGCAATGAAGCTGTGAACTAAGTGCTACAACGTCCAATAGACTCCTGTGAACCTGGGTGGAGACCTGGTCGGCCAGCAGTGTGGCAAGATCTGGGAACTCTTGGACCCAGATTCAGTGACATAGACACAGAGGACTAGAGTGGAGAGTGAAGCATCCAGCTGATAAGAAGAGAGGGCATATGACTGGATGATCAGATTGTGATTCAATGACTGGATGATCAGAGCTCAACTAGGAAAAGAAAGAGGAGGAAAAATAAAAAAGAGTAATCTGATACAATTTGATGAACTTGACGTATACCTAGAGTTACAGTAGCTCAAAAGAGGGAACAAATCTTTCCAACAAAGATCATTCCCACCCCTTTGATACACAGAGTAAACAGGGATGGGCAACTTGGTCATTCTTCTTGTTTTTGTTGTTGTTAGGTGCCATCGAGTCAGTACCAACCCATAGCGACCTTATGCACAGCACAACGAAACACTGCCTGATCCTGGGCCAACCTCCCTATTGTTGTCACACTTGCGTCCATCTATGTTGCCACTTGGCCAATCCATCTCGTTGGTGGTCTTCCTCTTTTTCTCTGACCCTCCACTTTACCAAACATGATAACCTTCTCCAGTGACTGGTCCCTCCTGACAATATATCTGAATATAAGAGATGAAGCTTGGCCACCTTGGCTTCCTAGGAGCACTCTGGCTGCACTTCTTCCGAAACGGATCTATTGGTTCTTTTGGTAGCCCATGGCACTTTCAATATTCTCCTCCAACACCATAATTCAAAAGCATCAATTATTCTATAGTCTTCCTTATTGACTGTCCAGCTTTTGCATGCATATGAGTTTATTGTGAGTACCATGGATTGGGTCAGGCACACCTTACTTCTCAAGCTGACATCTTTGCTCTTCCATATTTAAAAGGGACTTGTGCAGCAGATTTGCCTAATGCAATGTATGGTTTGATTTCTTGACTGATGCTTTGTCGAGGTCCTATGTCGGGGTCCAGCCTCGGCAAGGAAGTGTGGGTGTCATGAAGAAGGGAGATCTGGCGGTGAAAGGGATAGAGAAAGAGAGAGATGAAATATATACAAAAAAGACAGACACACAGATATGATGCAAGCTTGCATGTAGGCAGATCTGCAAACTCATTGCCTAGCATTGCACCCAGAACTCAGTCTACCTCAGTCTTTTATTCTCTTTTTTAGAGAAGGATTTGTTACAAAGGAAAGATGTAATTCACAAAGGGAGGACGCGATTCTTTAGATAAGATAGGATACAGAACTGAAATGTGATTAATCATTCAAAACAGGACATAATGATTCACAGGAACAACTTTTAAGATATTTTCATGGTTTTCTTAACAATCAAACAGTTTTATTTTTACAGAAAAAAGGTTCAATCAAGCTGTTATATATTAACTTTTAGGCTTAAATGATCTAGAGCAGTGATGTGCGTTTTCTCAAGGATACTTAACATAAAGCAAGGTTCCTGAAAGGAGCCAAGCTGTCTCTATACACTTTGCAAACTTTTGTTTGTGAGCAAGATCTCAGGCACCCGGCTTCATTTATCTATATCTAAAATGCTACGTTGTTCTCAATTATCACATTTCTATATACTTTCAGGAGGAAGGAGAGCATCTGGGTTAAACTGATTATATTCAGATACGGTTTAATGGGGCTGCCACTATTATTCTCTAATCCAACATTCCCAGAATTTACCATTCTACTTTATTTACAAACCTTGGGTAGTTTTTCTCTGAAAACCTTTTCTCAGATTCCCAATATACCTTTTCCTGGCCTTTCTGAATTATCTGAGGAAACTTTTACTGCCTCGGCTCTAAAAAGGGGTTTCAAACCCATTTTTGTTCACGGATATCAAACATAACTGAATAATCAAATAAGGAGCAGTTCTGACATTCATCCCAGGTGGCTATCGCTTGTTCCTCAGAAAGATTTGTTCCCAGAACTCCACACACTGCCAACACAGTGGAGGCATTAAGAGAGGCATTGTAAAAGAAACCATTTTCTCAGAAGTTACAATTACTGGAGTTGGATACATAGAATGAACAATATTAGGACCAAAGTAAATTATACAGAGGTAGCCAACCAGTGAGTTCGCAAAAACCAATGAACCCTGGAAGTCAGGAGGTCACTTCCTTTGGCCCTTAGGGTCCATGGCTCATAATCCTGAGAAGGGCCCCGGGGTTGGATTTTCATTCATGTTGTCACAGGGCCACAACATCTCAGTACTTGCGTATGTCCCCAACAAAGCTTCTGTGAGTGTTGATAGTTGATCCAAGAAGAATGAAGTCTTTGACAACTTCAATCTTTTCTCCATTGATAAGAATGTTGTTTACTGATCTAGTGGTGAGGATTTTTGTTTTCTTTACATTGAGATGTAATCCGTACTGAATACCGTGCTCTTTTATCTGTCAGTTTGTCGTACTATGGTGGATTGTGAGTTGCTGTGATTCTGAAAGCCATGCCACTAGTGTTTTAAATACCAGCAGGGTCACCCATGGTGGACAGGTTTCAGATGAACTTCCACACAAAGACAGACTAGGAAGAAAGAGTGACAAAGTTATTCCCACGATTTAGTCAATGAAAACCTTATGAATAGCAAAGAATCCTGGACATCGGCTACTCAAAATGGGGTGCTACAAAGGCAAGAAGTGAGTGGCTTACAAGCTTTCAAGTGGGAGCATAGATCCAGAGGGCATGGAGGAAGGTAGAATTTCCAGTGAGTAGTATCCAATCTGTCTGGGTGGGGCTAATGAAAGAAGATACGGATAGGGCTCTTGTGATACAATAGTGAATAATTGTTATCAGGACTGACTGTGAAGGTTGGAAATGTAAAGGTAGACATTTTGTAGCAAAAGAAGGGGAGTGATTGACTTTGAGGTCTAAGAGCAGAGGTCCCTGGGACCATCAAGGGAGAAGAGCACAGTGTGGGACCGTACCCACAGAAGCATTGATGCCAGAGATGGAGGCAGAGACAATGACATCGAGAGATGGAGTAGCTGGGGACTCTAAACGCAGAGACGGATAAGGGCTGGGTGCTGATGGCCAAGGGGCAGGCTTGCAAGATATACCCTTTGATTGGTTGATGATGCATAGAGGGGATTGTGGCCATGGCAATGAAATGATATATGATAGGATTAATTTAAAGCTAATGTTCTCCCATGTAAACGATCACATGATTTACAATAAAATATTTAAAAAAAAAAAAAAGATGTCACTGTGAGACCTAAAGTGTACATGATCCAAGCCATGGTATTTTCAACCACTTGATATGCATATGACAGATGGACAATGAATAAGGAAGAAAGAAAAAGGATTGATGCTCTGCATTAGGTACTGGCATAGAATATTGGTAAAATGGACTCTCAGAATAATAAGCAAATATGCTTGAAAGAAATACCACCAGAATGTTTCTTAGAAATGAGGGAATGATGAAACTTCACCTCAGAAACTTTGGACCTGCTATTGGTAAGTACCACTCTTTGGATAAGAACATTATGCTTAGTAGAGAATCAGAGAAATAGAAAAAGACTATCAACGTAATAAATCGACACAATTGACACAATGGGCTCTAACATAGAAATAATTTGAGGATGTCAAAGGACTGGGAGGCATTTCCTGTGTTGTACATAGTGTTCCTATGAATTGAAATCAATTCAGATGCATCTAACAGCAAGTCTCATGAAAGATGAATGCAGTTGCTATTTTATTTGAATTTTGATTTTTAAGATTTATTGTTGATGAATTTCTATTCTTAATGTTTCTACCTGTAATGTATATATTTTCTTAAGCTATTTCATTTATTAATTATCAATTAAATCTGAACGTTAGTACTCCAATTGTCAAGTTCCTCAAGCTTGAAGGAGAATTGGAACAATATCTCCTTTCCAATTAGAATACAAGTGGGATTTCAGGTACTTTCTATTCTTAAAATCTTCATTCAAGAATTTACTAATTTTGAACTAGATTTTCAGTTTTCACATTCAAAGAAAATGTAATGGCCATTTGTTATGGATTAAATTGTGTTCCCTCAAAATATGTGTCAGTTTTACTGAACCATGATTCTCAGTGGGATGGCAGTTATGTGATGATACTCCATGATATAATCTGATGTAATAAATGAATAAGAGGATTAGTCCTGGAAAGGCACTGTGGGTTAATGCACAAGACTGCAAAGCCACTTGAATTGCAAGGTCCACAGTTCAAGCTCACCAGCTGCTCCTCAGAAACCCTATACAGGATTGCTATGGGTCAGAATCGACTCTACAGCACTTAACAACACACCACTCTTAATCCATCCATGATACTGACCTTGTGTATGGAAGCTTCCCAAGGATGTGGTTTACAAATTCTATCTTATAAAATAATAATTAAAAAAAGGTTTTAAATTGTCTTACAAAAGATAAAAGAGAGACATAAGCCAAGAAAGAGGGACTGACTGGCACCAAGAAAAAATTGTACGCACTATAAAATTCATAGATCCAGAGCAAGATTTATACCAAGGGACATACAGAACTCTAAGGACTGCTGAAACTATCAGTGCTGAAATGAGACAAGAATCTTTTTCCAGAGGTGGAATTCTTAATTTGAATTTCTAGTGACACCGAACTACATGGTCAGTTTGAACCACAAGGTCGGCGGTTCAAATTCACCAGCCAATCTTTGAAAATCCTATACAGGGTTGATATGAGTCAAAAATGACTCCATGGGAATTAACAACAACAAAGTGTGAGAGAATAAATTTCTATTTGTTAAATTTGTTCCTAAATTTGTGGCATTTCTGTTACAGTACTACTCGAAAACTAAGACATTATCTTTTGTATTGGTTCACTATTGGAAAATTGTATACTACTTGTATAGTTAACTGTCACCAAACAATACAAATATTGATAGCCTCAGAATGAGTCCTGGTGTGGCACTGTGGGTTAATGCACTGGACTGCAAATTGTCTTTGAACCTCAAGGTCAGCAGTTCATATTCACAAGCTGCTTCTCAGAAACCCCATGCAGGGTCACTATGGGTTGGAACCAACTTGACAGCACTTAACAACAATAACAACAGCATCAAGAGTAAACAGTTCCAAAGACTAGTTTTACTTCAGGTTCAGAGTAGCTGTCATACCAGCAAGAAAATTTATCATGCTTTCTAGCTTCCTTTTGGTTCATGAGTAGAAAAAATGATTTGTGCTAAACCGCTAATAAAGAAATTGTCAATCCAGAGGGAACAAATAGTTACAGCGAGGATCATTCCCAACCCCTCCATACACAGAATACACAGGGATAGGCAACTTGGACATTGACTACCCAGAATCGGGGCCTACAAAGGCAAGACATGACTGGCTTACAAACTTTCAAGAGGGAGCATAGATCCAGAGGATGTGGAGGAAGGTAGAATCTACACTGAGTAGTATCAAATCTATCTGGGTGGGGCTGATGAAAGGGATAGATCTCTTGTGGTACAATAGTGAATAATTGTTATCAGGACTGACTGTGAGGGTTGGAAATGTAAATGTAGACATTTGGTAGCAAAAGGAAGAGGGTGATTGAATTTGAAATCCAGGAGTGGAGGTCCCTGGGACCATCAAGGGAGAAGAGTAGAGTGCGGGACCCTACCCATAGAACCAGTGACACCAGAGATGGAGTCAGAGACGATGACATCGAGAGATGGAATGGCAGTGGACTCTAAACCCAGAAAAGGAGAGGGGCTGTGGCTGACAACTGAGAGGCAGTATTGCAGGGTAGACCCTTTGGTTGGTTGATGATGCGTCGAGGGGATTGTGGCCATGGCAATGAAATGATATACGATAGGATGAATGTAAAGCTAATGTTCTCCCATGTAAACTATCACATAATTCACAGTTAAATAAAACAAAACAAAACAAAAACAGATCGACAATCCAAACTCACCCAAGAGCGCCACAAAATGCCTGGAAAATATCTCAGCAAACAAATAATCAAACTATGGAGCAGTTTCACTGGATTTGCCATGAGTTGAAATCAACTTGACAGCAATAGGTTTGATTTGAGTTCTTCTTTGTTGTTGTTGTCAGGTGCCATCGAGTCGGAACCGACTCATAGCGACCCCATGCACAGCAGAACGAAACAATGCCCGATCCTGGGCCAACCTCACCAACGCTGCCACCCCCGAGTCCATCAATGATGCCACCTGGCCGATCCATCTCGTTGGAGGTCTTCCTCTTTTTCTCT
>NW_006408607.1:10566918-10570197 GCF_000296735.1 Chrysochloris asiatica | reverse complement strand
GCACCTCTTCAATTTTTCCATTTGCTTTGGCTTCTCTACGTTGGAGAGCAAGTTTCAGAGTCTCTTCTGACATCCATCTTGATCTTTTCCTTCTTTCTTTTCTTCTTAATGACTTTTTGCTCTCTTCATGTATGATATTCTACATACATGTATGAGTTCTTCTAGCTGCCTGTATATTTCCATAATAGAGTTATATAAAGACATTTATGCCTAGAATACTCTGCAAATAGATCATAACAGGTTTCTCTTCCCTATTTTTGCGCTGAAAACGTTGAATCTTTTCTTAGTCAACCTATTCAAGACTACCCAACTTCTACCATTCAAAGTTATTCTGGATGCTATTACACAAATGCACTACTCAAAAGTATATCGATCATTTGTCATAGTGCTTGCTAATTGTTTTTCTCTCCACTGGTGTATATATATACATATTTATATATATAGCATCATAACAGTAGTTAGGTTGACCCAGGATTGGGCAGTGTTTCATTCTGCTGTGCATAAGTTCTCTATGACTTGGTACTGACTCGATGGCACCTAACAACAATACTATATATATAAATTATATATTGTGTATTGCGTGAAGGTCTACAGAGCAGATCATCAGTTTTACATTCAACAAATCATATACTTTCCTTCAATGCAATGGTAGCAACCCCTTCCATGTACAAAGAGTTAACAGAATTTATCTCTATTTACTTTAGCACTTGAATTCCTCTGTAAACCTCCCTCTTGTTGTATTTGCCTGTCCCATTAATCATGTTAATAGGTGTCTACCTTTTAGCCTCTGAATAATTATCCTTCATGCCATTCTGTAGCCATGATATAATGTTTCTTTCATCAAGAAAATATTCACATTTTACTGCCGGGGACCAGCCTCGACACAGTTATTAGGAGGGTCTCAATAGGAGGATGTGGAGTTGGTGAATGAAAAAAAAAAATAAATAAATAAAATTCAAAATGTCAATGGGTCATTTTGAGTCTCAGGCAGGTGGTGGTAATGGCTTTCTCTGATGACTCTCTTTTTGACTGCTGCCTTGACTGTTTATTTCAAAATTGTTGCTTCTTATATCCCATTTAGAACATACAATGATCTCATAACAGTCACGTACAAGCAGTTACAAATCAATGTTACATCAATGGTACAAGAGGAACACAAGGTCACCAAACATTCCTGTGACTCTATGCTCCTTAGTTACTCCTTAGTTACCGTGATAACATCTGCCTTCTGTGAACGACTCTGTTTCTCTCTAATCCTCCCTAAAATGTCAGATTAATTTTAAACAAAGTTCTACATCTTAGTTTTCTAACTTTACCAACATCGATTACTTTTTATAGATTCATTAGTTACAGGTTACAATCAAAAGCATAATTTTTACATATGCTTATTCAACCTGTATGCTGAGCAAATAATCCGAGAAGTTGAGTTCTAAGAAGAAAAACGTGGCATGAGGGTTAGAGGAAGACTCATTAACAACTTGCAATAGCAGATGATATGACCTTGCTTGTTGAAAGTGAAGAGGACATAAATTACTTAGTGATGAAGATCCAAGACCACAACCTTCAGTATGGATTGCATCTCAATATAAATAAAACAAAAATCCTCACCACTGGACCAATAAACTACATTCTTATCAAAGGAGAGAAGATTGAAATTGTCAATAACTTCATTTTTCTTGGATCAATCATCAACACTCATGGAAGCAGCAGTAAATAAATAAAATGATGTATTGCATTAGGCAAATCTGCTGCACAAGACCTTTTTAATGTACTGAAGAGCAAAGATGTCAGCTTGAGGATTAAGGTGAGCCTTACTCAAGCCATGTTATTTTCAACAACCTCATAGATATGTGAAAGCTGGACAGAGAATAAGGAAGACCGCAGACAAATTGATGCATTTGAGTTATGGTGTTGGAGGAGAACATTGAACTTACCATGGGTTGCCAAAAGGACCAATAGATCTGTTTTGGAAGAAGTGCAGTCAGAGTGCTCCTTGGAGCCCAGGATGGTCAAACTTCATTTCTCATACATTGAACATTTGTCCGGAGGCACCAGTCACTGGCAAAAAGTATAAGGGTTGGCAAGGTGGAGGGTCAGAGTAAAAGAGGAGATCCCCTGTGAGACGAATTGGCAAAGTGGCAGCATCAATGGGCTCAAGTGTAGCAACAATTGTGAGGTTGGGCCAGGAGCAGGCAGTATTTTGCTCTATTGTACATAGGGTTGCTATGAGTCAGTACTGACTGGAAGGCTCCTAACAACAAGAACAACACATATTAATTGAATTCTAGAAGGTGCTGTCTTGTATGTTTATCTCAGATTTTTGTCTGCTTTTGTTAGTCTTCAGCCCAAAGATCACTATTCAGGATTTAATTTATAAATTTGGTTTTGTTATTATGCTGTTGTTGTTAGGTGACATCAAGTTGGTACCAACCAATAGCAATCTTATGCAGAGCAAAATGAAACACTGCCGATTATGGGCCAACTTCACTATTGTTGCCAAGTTTGAGTCCACTGATGCTGCCACTTGGCCAACCCATCTCGTTGGGGGGTCTTCCTCTTTTTACTCTGATCATCCACCTTAGCAAACATGATATCCTTCTCCAGCGACTGTTCCCTCCTGACAATATGTCCAAAGTATGAGAGACAAAGTTTAGGCATCTTGGCCTCTAAGGAGCACTCTGGCTGAACTTCTTCCAAAAGAGATCTATTGGTTCTTTTGGCAGTCCATGGCACTTTTAGTATTCTCCTCCAATACCACAATCCAAAGGCATCAATTCTTCTACGATCTTCCTTATTCACTGTCTAGTTATCACATCCATATGAGGTTATTGAAAATACCATGGCTTGGGTCAGGCGCACCTTAGTCCTCAAGCTGACATCATTGTTCTTCAATACTTTAAAAAGTTCCTGTGCAGCAGATTTGCCTAATGTAATGCGTCGTCTGATTTCTTGACTGCTGCTTCAAATAGTGTTGATAGTTGATCCAAGAAGAATGAAGTCCTTGACAACTTCAATCTTTTCTCCATTGATTAGAATGTTATTTATTGGGCCAGTGGTGAGGATTTTTGTTTTCCTGACATTGAGATTGCAACCCATACCGAAGGCTGTGCTCTTTGATCTTCATCAGTAAATGTTTTAAGTCCTCTTCTCTTTCAGCAAGCAAGGTTGTATCATCTGCATATAATAGGTTGTTAATGAGTCTTCCTCCAATCCTGATGCCATGTTCCTCTTCATAAAACTAAGCTTCTCATATTATTTGTTCAGCATACAGGTTGAATA
>NW_006408607.1:10542852-10565855 GCF_000296735.1 Chrysochloris asiatica | reverse complement strand
GTATGATGTTCTTGATGTCATCCCACAATTCTTCTGGTCGTCGGTCCTTAGTGTTTAATATATTAAATCTGTTCTTCAGATGATCTCTAAATTCAGGTGGGATAAATTCAGGTGGCTCTTGTGGACTTTTTTTTTTTTTTTCATTTTCTTCAGCTACAGTTTGAATTTCCATATGAGTAATTGCTGGTCTGTTCTGCAGTCTGCCCCTGGCCTTGTTTTCACTGATGATATGGAGTTTTTCCATCTTCTCTTTCCATAGATGTAGGCAATTTGATTTCTATGTGTTCCATCTGGCAAGGTCCATGTGTATTGTCATCTGTTATGGTGTCTAAAGAAGGTATTTGAAATAAACAAATCATTTGTCTTATAGAAATCTATCATGCGTTCTCCAGCATCATTTCTATCACCAAGGCCATATGTTCCAACTACTGTTCCTTCCTGTTTGCTCCCTGTTCAAGACACTCAGCTGTTCCTGGAGCCACCATTTTGGGGCAGAACATTTTGATTGTATCAGGATTGATATAGAAATTTAAAGTGAATGTTTCGACATAAAACCAAACGACCCACCACCTGTCTGTCTGTCCTGCTTTGGCAGTTTCTGAGGGCTCTGACACTGGTATTTTAAATAACCAGCAGGGTCACCCATGGAGGACACGTTTCAGATGAACTTCCAGACAAAGACAGACTAGGAAGAAAGAGTGGCAAACTACTTCTGGATCACTAGTCACTGAAAATCTTATGAATAGCATAGAAACACCGCTATATACAGGGCCGGAAAATGAGCCCCTCAGGTGGAAAGTCACTTAAAATGAGACTGGGGAAGAGATGCCTCCTCAAAGTAGAGTTGACCATGATGACATGAATAGAGTTAAGCTAGGGGGAGAAAAGCCCATAGAACCTTCATTTGCTGATGGGGCACAACTCAAAATGAAGAGAAAGAGCTGCAAACATCCATTGAAAATCGGAACATGGAATGTACAAAGTATGAATCTGGGAAATTTGGAAGCTGTCAAAAATGAAATGGAAGGCAACAACATCATTATCTTAGGCATTAGTGAGCTGAAATGGACTGGTATTGGCCATTTTGAATTTGACAACCACATGGTTTACTATGCAGGGAATGACAAATTGAAAAGGAATGACATTGCATTCATTGTCAAAAAGAACATATCCAGATCAGTCATGAGGTACAATGCTATTAGTGATAGGATAATATCCATGCGCCTACAGGAAAGCCCAGTTAATACCACTATTATTCAAATTTATGCATCAACCACTAAAGCCAGTGAAGATGAAATAGAAGAATTCTACCAACTTTTTTCAATCTGAAATTGATCAAACATGCAATCAAGATGTATTGCTCATTACTGGTGATTGGAATGCAAAGGTTGGGAGCAAAGAGGAAGGACCAGTTCACTTCCCTAAAAAACCCTGTAATCCTTGAGTAATGTCTATGAGATCTGTGTAGCTGTTAGATGGATTATTGAACCAGATGTGAAGCAGTGAGTGTTGTGGAATGGGTGGCTGTTATCAGAAGAGGGCAGAGATGGTTGAAGCATGGAGGCATGTCTGACCTCTGCTGATTTGAGTTAAATTCTTCTTCCTTCTTTTAAAGCCAGAGAGAGTCAGACATGTCCTCCTTGTTGTTTTTGGACCCCCATCACTCAACTTTCAACCAAATGATTTACAAGTGGAACAATAATAATAGGAAGGTATGTAAACTTCAGAATGATAAACCACGTTATGTCAAAAGAGTAGCATTTTTCCCAAGACAAAGTTTATGAATGCTAGGAAAAGAGGAGGAATGGAAAAGGAAATATAGGGATGAAGTGGGATAATAAAGTTACATTTTGAGTATTGTAATCAATAACATGAAACAAAATGTGTACGACTATCTATCTTCATGAAAAATTAGCCTTCTCTGTCAATCTGTATTTAATTTATAATAAAAAAGTTAAGAAAAACTAATATAAATCCAATGATGTATTATATTGGTCAAATCTTCAGCTAAAGATCTATTGAAAGTTTTAAAAGTATAAATGTCACTTTGAGAACTAAGTTGTGCTCAAGGCATAGTAATTTCAATCACTTCACATGCACGTGAAAGCTAAATAGGAAGATCAAAGAAGAATTAATGTGTTTCAATTATAGTGTTGGCAAAGAATATTCAATACATCATGGACTGCCAAAAATAAAAGAATAAATCTGTTTTAGAAGAAGTACAATAAGAACACTCCTTAGAATCTCATAAGTATGACAACACTTCATCATATATACTTTCAACATGTTATCTTGAAGAACTAGTTTTCCTATTATGATAGGACATCATGCTTCATAAAGGGTAGAGTCAGCAAAGAAAAGAAGAAGTTCCTCAAGGAGATGGATTGACACTTGACACAGTGGCTGCAACAGCATGGTACAAACTTTCAGGACGGCAAGTACTAAGCAGTATTTTGTACTGTTGTATATAGGCTTACTATGAGTTAGAACTGATTTCTGCTGTACATAAGGTGGCTATGGGTCAGTACCGACTCGGTGGCACCTAACACCACCAACAACATAAAAATTTTTGTGTGAAAATCTTATATAGAATGATAAAATGCTCAAACAAACCCATTTTGACAGCTTTACTCTTATAGACAAAAGACCGTTGTATTAAGAAGGACAACTGGCCAAGGAATTTCTGCTATAGCTTTTGGAGTTGTGAGTTTGAATTAGAACTAGAAGTAAATAGTGTTATTTAGGATCTAGGGAGTGTCATATATATGTGGCAAAGAAATAGGCATTATTTCATTTGCTAAGTAGGAATTGACAGCTTTTTATATGAGAGACATTATTATAATCATCTTCATTTTATTAATAAATTATCTGGAGCTCGACAGAATTAAAAATGTGCCCAATATCACATTGATATAACTTCTTGAACCAAGAATTCTAAAGCCTTGGATTGTAAACATTTGTTTTCAATTGCCTCGATTTTTAAGAATTGTTTTATTTCAGTTGAAACAAGTATAACCACAATTAAAGGAATTAAAATAATATTGATGCATACATAAAGACCTATCTTAGTTATTGAGAGTTTCTATAATATAGAAATACCACAAGTTGATGCATTGAAAATCAGAGACTTATTCTCTCACAGTTTACGAAACTCGAAGTCCAAAATCAGAGCGCTAGCTCTGAAGAAAAGTCCTTGTCTACTCTCAGCATAGGTAGGCTCAGCATTTCTTGGAGCTCTCAATGTGTCCTGGAATCAGTCTTCCTCTAGGTCTGGGAGTTTCACAGTGCAGGCAATCCAAGTCCACAGGACACACTCCACTCCTGGCTCCTTCTTGGTGGTAATGGTCTCCTTTTTCAGCTCACTTTTCTCTTCTTTTATACCATAATTTTGAGAAACTCCCTTACATTGAGAGTGTTGTTACTGTTGTTGATAGGTGCTATCGATTCGGTCCTGACCTATAGCGACCCTGTACAGGGTTTCAAAGGCTATAAATCTTTATGGGAGCAGAAAGCCTCATCTTTATCCTGCAAAACTGTTGGTAGTTTTGAACTGCTGACCTTGAGGTTAGCAGCCCAACTTGTAACCACTATACTACCAGAGCTCCTTCTTGTTGTTTTTATGTGCCGTAGGGTTGGTTCCGACTCATAACGAGTAAATCTTTATGGGAACAGAAAGCCTCATCTTTCTCCTGCAGAACAACTGGTAGTTTTGAACTGCTGACCATGAAATTAGCAGTCCAATTCATAGCCACTATGCTACCAGAGCTCCTTAGCCCACCCTTAATCCTCTTACTGATTTATATCAGATTACATCATGGGGAAGAATCATATAACTGCCACATGACATTATTACATAATTGCCAAATCATTGAGAATCATGGCCAAGCCAAGTTAACACATATTTTGGGGCATACAATTCACACCATAACAGACCCTATCTTCCAAAAAAAGCCTGCGAAGAATCTATCAACTGAGAAAATAAACCTTATGAATATAGGCAAGCATTCAACAGTTTGAAAGGGTGAAGAAAAGAGAAAACAGCACTTAGAAAAAGTCAAAGCAGCTCTCCCAGTAAGTGGCCTGAGGTAATCTCACAAAATGGTTCACTACTCACTTGACCCAGAAAACCCCACAAAATCATACAAATCCAGAGGTTAGAATCTCCGGGTCTATTTTAAGAACACCGTGAGACTGCCCCGGCCATCAAGTGTATGCATATCCAGAAAGCTACCAATATCTTAAAGATGTCACTTTGCAGAAGCAATGTGCACCATTCCGATGTTACAGTGGTGGCGTTGGTAGGTGTGCCCAGGCCAAACAGTGGTGTTGGACACAGGGTTGGTGGCCCAAAAAAAGCGCTGAATTTTTGCTGCACATACTTAAAAATGCAGAGAGCAATGCTGAACTTATGGGTTTAGATGTGGGTTTTCTGGTCACTGAGCATATCCAAATGAACAAATCTCCCAAGATGCGCCGCCGAATTTACAGAGCTCATGGTAGGATCAACCCCTGCATGAGCTCCCCCTGCCATATTGAGATGATCCTCACTGAAAAAGAACAAATTTTTTTGTAAACCAGAAGAGGAGCTTGCACAGAAGAAAAATATATCTCAGAAGAAACTGAAAACAAAAACTTATGGCTTGGGAGTAAATTAAGCTTAAAATAAAATGCAAATAAAAGTTAAAAAAAAAAAAAAAGTCAAAACAATATGGTGACCTAATACATTTTTTTCTGATTCCGTTATTAAAGTCAGAAATTGATCGTTTTCCAAAACTCACACTCAGAAAAAAAATAATAACATGCTGTAGCAGTAACCTAAAATATGTATGATGTTAAACTGACATATGTAAAATAAAAATACCACATCAAAATAATACCTGCTCAAAGCAACAATTATCACATAGACAGTAGCAACTTAATAAAAATAGTATGTACAGAATGCTGGTTCTTTACCCAAAGTGCTTGTCTCTAATGTTTTGGTCAGCTATTCAGCGATTCATTCAGAGGATTGAAATGTACCCTTAAGAAAAGAAAACCTAAATTTACACTTGGTTGGAAACAATTCATAGCCATCCCTGTCTGTCTTTGGCATTTACTAAAATCTCTTTGATGTTTACTACTAATAGATTTTGAAAGCAAAACCTCCTAAAGAAAATGAAACAAAAATAAAAAATTAACTTTAGGTTATTAATATAGAGTCATTTGGATTATCAGTATGTTAATATGAACAAACTAAAATAAATCTTTCTGATTAATATTTTTATTTTTGTTCTTTTGCCAGTAAACTCTTTAGAAAAATTGTATTCTTCCTAAGCTTGAAGAATCAGGTACTGTGTATAGCAGTAACACTGTTTTAACTGTCTTTTGAAGGATATAGGAATGGGAAATATTCGTTCTGCATATTAAGTGATTAATGAACCTTGGATTAGTTTTGACTGATTTGCTGTTGCATTTTTGTCTGGGATACTTTGTCAGCACTAAAGTTTCCCACGATGTTTTATAAAGGAATTAAATCATTCCAAGAGTTTGCAGAGGCTTATATAACATTTCAGACAGTAATGAAACTTAAAAACTCCATAGATGACACTGTAGGATAAGCACTGAATTGTTTACCGCAAAGCCAGCAGTTCAAGAGCACCAATTCGTTGAAAACCTGTACAGGATTGCTATGAATGTGAAATCACTAAACAACAACAAACAAAAGTACAAGGGTGAGTAAAAAATAATCCACACTATGGCTAAAGAATTTACCTTAATCAACTTTTAAGAAAGACAAATACATTATTTTTCTATATAAACTTCTTGCTTTTCAATACACATTGTCTATATGTCAGCAGACTTTCATATGCCCTTATTAAAAATGTTTTAGGCTGAGCTGTGAGCCACCAATGCATCGCTATCTTCACTTCTATATCAAAGGTTTAATATTTATCCCTTTTGCTTACAGGGGATCAAAGAAGTGAAAGTCCAATACAGCAAGATCAGAACTATAGAGAGGATGCTTTAACACCCCAAAATGAAGTTTTTGAAGAGTGTCAACAGTGTGGACAGAGGTGTAAGGTTGTACATTGTCATGCATGGTCACAAAGTCCTTGCATAACAACTTCTGCCTTTAATCTGAAGTTTATGCTTTAGCTCTTTAGTGAACATCTCACTGTAAGGAGCATTGTCGATTACTGAAGTTTTTTCCTGATAGTGTTGCAATACTGACCATTGAGAATCCAAAAAAAAATTAACATCAAATTTCCAGCTGTTCGTTGACTTGTGAAATTTTTCTTGGTCCATGATTACTCTGCTGTTTAGTCTCAGGTCTGTGGTGATGAATCCATGTCTTGTCACTAGTAACCTTCCTTCTAATAGCAGTCCAAAGTTGGTTAGCAGATTTCTAAACACTTCTGTTTATGCTTTTCTGTGAATTGTTTTGGTACCCATCTCACACAAACTTCTCAAAACCAATTCTGTCATCGATTATTTCATAGGCAGAGCCATGGGTGATTCACAAATTATTTGCCACATAATCCAGTGTCACTCATGTCTTCGACAGAAACATTTCATGTGCATGCTCAATGTTGTCATCAGCCTTGGATGTATATGAGCGTTTTAATATAATCTGATTGAGGACAATTTTTGACTCAGCCTTGTATACACACTGATGGAGTCATAACATTTGGCCAAATATTTTATATGTTGACTACATAGAAGGTACATCAATAAAACATATTGCAACCTACATATTGACCAATTTAGAAAAAAATTTTTGATGTAGATTAAAAGTTATGAATTAAAGAATTTATAGAAAAACATTATTAGCTAAAAAACATGGCTGATGTTAGCAATATAGCTTTGTATTTCTGAACAACACAAGATGATTAATTAACTTTTCAGGTGTAGTTCTGAAGTCTAAAGGAATATCATTTTATATGTATTCCATCTAATATTTTCATTAAAAATAACTCACATTCAGGAAAATTGAAATAAAGAAAGGCAATAAATAAAGGAAGAAAAAAAATCTATAAATATTTTCAAGCTATTTTCTAGGTCATATATATTAATTTGAACTTAAGTATATATATATATTTTTTTAAATTTTTTTTCCTTTGAAAATTTTTAGTTTTTATTAAGTATTATTTAAAAGCTGATTTTTATGATTTTTCATGATGACATCTTCAAATTATAATAAAATAGATTCTCCATCCTTTTTAACTGAGCTTATATTTTTCAAGTTTTATCATTTAAAATAATAATAAAAAGCACATTTTACCTCTAAAGTTGCAATAATGATTATTACAAAGAAACAGACAAATGTTTTAAAATATGGGTGATCTTGTTCATATTCTAGCATACCCATTTCTGTCTGTGTCAACATGAAAATGTTTAAGATTTCTAATCCTTAGTTTCCTAAGGTGAAGCATATGAACAAATGTAGAAGGGTATTAAATATACCATGAACTGCAGAAGAATAAGCAAATCAGACATATATACCAGGCAAACACAGCCAGAATTCTCCTGAAAAGCTAGGATGGCTAGACTTCATCTTGCTTGTATTGAATTAATTGAGAGGAAAGACCAATTATTAGAAAAGGACATCATGTTTGGTAAAATAGAGGGTCATGGAAACAAGGAAAATCCTCAATAAAATGAATTGACACTATAGCCTCAATAGTGGGCTAAAACATACCAGACAATGAAGATTGTGTATAAGACAGGGCAGTATTTCATACTAATATTCATAAAGCTGATTCTACAGCAACTCATAACAACAACAGTTTGGCAGCAGTGCATTCTGAAATCTAAATACATTGATTGCTAATCTATTTTCTCAAAAAATTTTATTCACCTATCCCTGAGCTCATGGTTGTTGCTGTTAAGTGCCATCTAGTCAGTTCTGATCATAACAACCTTTATAGGGTTCCTGAGGAGTGGGTGGTGGGTGATGGTAGAGTGGGTTAAAACTTTGTCTGCTTACTAGAAACTCAGTGGTCCAAACCTATCATCACTCCACAGGAGAAAGATGAGATGCAGGCTTCAATTATATTTGCAGTCTTGGAAACTCTAAGGAACAAATCTCCTCTGTTCTATAGGGTAGCTAGAAGTCAGATAGACTTAATGTCAGTAGGTTGACTTTTGGTTTTGTCCCTTACCAAAAATCCAAGCACGATTCGACGAAGGACATAGAGCAAAATATGTCATTTGCTGATGCCAGATGGATCTTGACGAAAAACAGAGAATACTAAAGAGATGTTGACTTGACTATGTTTTATTGAACTTGCAAAGTCATTCAACTATGTGAATCATTTACATACACCAAGAAGCAATCATTCAAACAGAACAAGAATATATTGAATGGTTTAAAATCAGGAAAGGTATGTGTCAGGGTTGTATCCTTTCACCATATTAATTCAATTTGTATACTGAGCATATAATTTGAGAAGATAGATTAGAGGAAGGCTCATTAACTACATGTGACATGCACATGACACAACCTTGATTTCTGCAAGTGAAGAGGTCTTGAGGCATTTATTGATGAAGATCAGACTATAGTCTTCTGTGTAAATTACAACTCAATGTAGAGAAAAAACACATCCTCACAACTGGACCAGTAAAAAACATGACTATAAATGGGGGGAAAAAAAACATTGGAATTGTCAAGAACTTCATTTTACTTAAATAAACAACCAATGACCATAGAAGCAACATGAAGAAATCAAATAACATTGTATTGGACAAATCTGCTACAAAAGACGTATGGAAAGTATTAAAAGTAAGATGTCACTTTTAAGACTTAGGTGTGCCAGACCTAAGCCATGATATTTTCAATTGCTTCAGATAGATATGAAAGCTGAACAGTAAATCAGGATGCTCAAAGAAGAATTGAAAAAATATGGTTATGGCTAAGAAAAATGAATATATCATGGACAGCCAGAGAACAAACAAATCTATCTTGGAATAAATAGAGTTAGAATGCTCATTAGAAGCAAAGATAGATATGCTTTACCTCATGTGCTATTATCAAGAGGGACCAGTCTCTGGAGAAGCACATCATCTTTTGTAAAGAAGTGGGTCAGTGAAACAGAGAAAGATTCAAAATTAGGTGGATTTAAACAATGGAATGACAACGGGCTCAAACATAAGAAAGATTGTGAGGATGGCACAACACCAGGCAGTATTTTGTTCATATGTGCATGGAGCCATTATGAGTTTGAATCAAATCAAGGGTTGTTGTTGTTGTTAGGTGCCACCAAGTTGATACCTACCCATAGTGACCTTATGCACAGCAGAATGAAACACTGCCCAGTCCTGGGCCAACCTCACTACTGTTGCCATGCTTGAGTCCATCAATGCTGCCACTTGGCCATTCTATCTCATTGGGGATCTTCCTCTTTTTTTCTGACCCTCCAATTTACTTCTGCAGTGACTGGTGCCTCCTGACAATATGTCCGAAGTATGAAAGACGACGTTTGTCCATCTTTGCTTCCAAGCAGTATTCTGGCTGCAATTCTTCCAAATTTATTGGTTCTATGGCACTTTCACTATTCTTCTCTAACACCATAACTCACATACATATGAGGTTATTGAAAATACCATGCCTAGAATCAGGCACACCTTAGTCCTAAAGCTGACATCTTTGTTCTTCAACGTTTTAAAAAGGTTTTGTGCAGCAGATTTGCCTAATGCAATACATCATCTGACTTCTTGTCTGCTGCTTCCATGAGTGTTGATAGTTGATCCAAGAGGAATGAAGTCCTTGACAACGTTTATCTTTTTCTGCGTTGATAAGAATGCTGTTTATTGGTCCAGTGGTGAGGATTTTTGTTTTCTTTATATTGAAATATAATCCATACCTAAGGCTGTGCTCTTTAATCTTCATCAGTAAATGTTTTAAATCCTCTTCACTTTCAGCAAGCAAGGTTTTATCATGTGCATATCACAGGTTGTTAATGAGCCTTCCTCCAATCCAGATGTCATGTTTTCCGCCATAGAACCCAGCTTCTCAGATTATTTGCTCAGCATACAGGTTGAATAAGTATGGTGAAATAATACAACCTTGTCGCACACCTTTCTTAATTTTAAAACATTCAGTGCTCCCATGATCTGCTTGAACAACTGCTTCTTGGTCAGGTACAAATTCCTCATGAGCACAATTAAGTGTTCTGGAATACTCACACTTTGTAATGTTGTCCATAGCTTGTCATGATCAACACAATCAAAAGCCTTTGTGTAGTCAATAAAGCATAGGTAAACATATTTCTGATATTCTCTGCTTTCAGTCAAGATCCATCAGAGATCAGCAATGATATCCCTCATTCCACGGCCTCTTCTGAATCCAACTTGAATCTCTGGATTCAGATTGAATTCTCTGTCAATGTATGATTGTAGCCATTTCTGTATTACCTTTAGCGAAACTTTACTTGCATGGGATATCAAAGACATTGTCCGATGTTTTCCACATTCCATTGGGTCACCTCTCTTTGGCATGGGCACACATATGGATCTCTTCCAATGAGTCGACCAGATATTTGTCTTCCAAATTTCTTGGCAGAGAAGAGTGAGTGTTTTCTCTGCATATTATCAGAAGGGACCAGTCTCTGGACAAGGATATCCTGTTTGATAAGGTGGAGGGTCAGAGAAAAAGAGGAAAACACTCCCCACCCCCAACAAGACAGATTGAAAATATGGCAGAATCAATGGGCTCAAGTTTGGCAACAATTGTGAGGTTGGCCCCAGACCGGGCAGTGTTTTGTTCTGTTGTGCATAGGGTCACTATGAGTCTGTACCAACTTGATGGCACCTAAGAACAACTTCCATGAGTGTTGATGGTGGATCTAAGCAAAATGAAGTAGTAACAACTTCAAGCTTTTCTCCATTTATCATGATGTTATTTATTGCTCCAGAAGTGAGAATTTTTGTTTTCTTTACATTGAGGTGCAAACAGTACTAAAGGCTGTAGTCTTTGATCTTCATCATTAAATATTTTAATTCATCTTTGTTTTCTGCAAGCATAGGTGTACCATGTGCATATTACAGGTTATTAATGTGTCTTCTTCAAATCCTGATGACATATTCTTGTTAGATTATTGGCTTAGCATATAGATTGAATAAGTCTGGTGAAAGAATAAAAACCTGATGCAAACATTTCATGATTTTAAATCATTCAGTGTCCCTTTGTTCTGTTTAATGACTGCATCTTCTTCAATGTACAGGTTCCTCATGAGTATAATTAAGTGATCTGGAAAAATCATCCTCCACAAAAGTGTCCATAGTTTGTCATGATCTACAAAGTTGAAAACTTTTGCATAGTCAATAAAGCCCAGATTAACATGTTTCTGTTATTCTCTGCTTTGGGCCAAGATCTATCTAATGTCTGCAGTGATATGACTGAATTCTTTATACTCCTTTGAATCCACTGGAACCTCTGGAAGTTTCCTGTCTAAGTACTACTGCTGCCATTTAAAAAAAAAATTATCTTTAGCAAACATTTACTTTTATGTGATATTAATGATACTGTTCTATGATTTCCACATTCTGTTGAGATACCTGTATTTGGAATGGGCACAAAAATGAATCACTTCAGATCAGTTGGCCAGGTAGGTGTCTTCCAAATTCCTTGACATAGTTGAGTAAGTGTTTCCAGTGATGCCTCAGTGTGTTGAGAGATTTCAATTTGTATTCATGAATTCCCTTAGCCTTTTTCTTTGCCAAGACCTTTAGTGAAGTAGGATTTGTTATTTCAGTACCATTGACTTTTGATTATTTACTGCATCTTCAAATGTTGAAACATTGACTGTTTCTTTTTGATACAGTGACTGTGTATTATTTTCATCTTCTTTCCATGCTTTTTGCATCATTAAATATTTTGCCTATAGAGAATCCTTCAATATAGCAAGTTAAGGCTTGAATTTTGTCCGCCATTCGTTCAGCTTGATAAATATTGAGTGTTCTTCCTTTTTTGATTTTCTAACACCAGCTCTTAAGGAACTATGTTAGCATAGTGGTTATGAATCAGACTGCTAATCTCACAGTCGGCAGTTCGAAACTACGAGCTGTTCTGCAGGAGATAGATGAGGCTTTCTGCTCCCGTAAAGATCTACAGCCTTGGAAACCCTGTAATGGTTTGCTATGAGTCATAACTGACTCCATGGCACATCACAACAACAAAAACAACTCCAGATCTTTGCGCATTTCATTATATTTGACTTTGTCTTCTCCAGTTGCCTTTTGAAATATTTTGTTCAGCTATTTTTATTCTTCATTTCTTCCATTTGTTTTAGCATCTCTAGCCTTGAAAGCAAGTTTCTGAACATCCTCTGACATATGTTTTGGTCTTTTCTTTCTTTCATGCCTTCTTATTGACCTTTTGCTCTTTTTTCTGTATGATGTTCTTGATGTCATCTCACAACTCTTCTGGCCTTATGTCATTGGTGTTTAATGCATCAAATAATCTTAAGAGGATCACTAAATTCTGTTGTGATATGTTTAAGGTAATATTTTGGCTGCCATGGATTGGTCTTATTTTTTTTATAGTCAGCCAAACTTACAGAGGAGCAATAGATGGTTTGTTCCACAGTCTGCCCCTGGCTTTGTTTTGGCTGATGATATGGAGCTTTTCCACAGTCTCTTTCTGAAGATGTAGTCAATTTGATTTCTGTGTATTCCATTTGGTGAAGTCCAAGAGTATAATCAACTATTTTATTTTTTAAAAAGGGTATTTGCAATGAATGAGTTGTTGGACTTACAAAACTCAATCATGCTATCTCTAGCATCATTTCTATCATCAAGGCCATACTTTTCAATGACTGATCCTTCCTCTTTGTTTCCAACCTTTGCATTCCAATCACCAATAATAATCAATGCATCTTGATTGCATGTTTAATCAATTTCAGATTGAAAATATTGGTAGAATTCTTCAGTTTCATTATCACTGGCTTTCATGGTTGCTACATACATTTGAATAATCATTATATTAACTGGTCTTCCTTCTTGGTGTATGGATAGTATTGTTTCACAGAAAAGTATTGCACATACATTCTCCTCTACATCCCATTGATCAAAACTCCATTTCATTATTTCCATGTATTTTCTTAAATGCTTGAAATACACAACATTTGTTGTGTCTAGAGAGATAATTTCACAGATACTTGCCTTATATAGTCAGTAATCAATGGAATAATATATGCAAAACTGTCAAATAAATTACATTAGCAAAGTGAGGACTCTCATTTAGTTTCTAATGTCTAGAGTAGACAGTCAATTAATTCCTTGTTGATGCCTATAGGCTAATGTAGGGGTGGCCTGAAGTTTGGTAGTTAAGATATCATGGAGTTTGGTCCCTGTGGCTGTTGAAACAAGTAAACAAAATGATGCACAAGCTTAATGCTTCTGGGAAACATGACAAAATATTTTTTGTTGAAACTTGGTGACAAATTTGGAAGGACTTCGATTTTATCTTATTGTATACATTTTTAAAGTATTTTTTTCTCAGTGGTAAAATCAACAGAATGATCTTTTTTTCCATGTTATTTAATGCACAATTTCAATAGAATTTTAAGACTTTCAAATTAATCCAATGAAACGGAGATTTCCAAATTTTATAATTAAAGTATGCTAGCATGAACGCCTTATTTTTTCTCTATAAAATATATTTTTTCAATTACATTAGTTCCATAGAATAGATAAACACATGTAAAATCCCCGTATCTTCATTTACACATAGTTTCTTTTTTCTAGCATATTATTTTATATATTATTCAAATCTTGTAGCTATGAGCTCTTAAACTTAGACCATTTTGTATTGACAATGGAATAAGCAAAATATATTCAAAATCAGTATCATTAATTAATTATTATTAAGTATATGTGTGAGTCTTTGTGTGTGGTTTTAGGATAAGCATTGGACTGCAAGTTTGGTTTGAGCCACAAGATTGGTGGTTCAAACTCACCAGCTGCTCCTACAAAACCTTATATAGGGTCTCTATGTGTCATAGATGACTCAGTAACACTTAACAATGGTAACAGCAACTATATGTGAATTAAGTGATGGCTTGTGTGTTGGTCTGATGCTGGCAGCTATGCTACAGTTATTTCAAATACTAGGAGAATCACCGATTGTGGACAGTTTTCATCAGAGCTTCCAGAATAAGATAGACCAGGAAGAAAGACAGGAGAACTACTTCTGAACAGTTAGCTATGGAAAACCTTGTGAATTACAGTGTAACCTTGTCTGATATATTGCAGATGATGAGCCAGTCAGGAAGGCACTAAAAATACAAATGGGAAAACTGCCTCCTCAAACTAAAGTAGACGTTAATTTACATGAAGGGAGCCAAACTTTTGGCACTTCATTTGCTGATAGAACACAACTCAAAATGAGAAGAAAAATCTGCAAATATCCATTAATAATCAGAATGTTGACTGCATGAAGTTTGAATCTAGGGGGACTGAAAGTTATAAAAAATTAAATGTAGCATATAAATGTCAATATTCTAAACATTGCTGGTGGTGTGTGGTGGTGTGCCATGGAGTCAGTTCTGACTCACAGTCACCCTACATAGGGTTTCCAAGGCTGTAAATCTTTATGGGAACAGAAAGTCTCATTTTCCCCCCATGGAATTGGCCATTTGAATCTGAAAATATTATGGATTGCTATGGCAGAAACAACAAACTGTAAAGGATTGACATGGCATTCATTGGTAAAAAGATTATTTCAACATTTATGTTGAAGTCCAATGTTTTTTGTGATGTATTAACATCCATAAACCTCCAAGGAAGACTAGTTAATATGAATGTTATTAAAATTTACACACCAACCACTAAAGTTAATGATAATAATATTGGTGGTTTTACCAAATTCTTCAGTCTAAAATTTAACAAACATGCAATCAAGATGCATTGATAATTACTGGTGATTGGAATGTGAAAGGTGGAAATGAGAAGGAAGAATCATTATTTAGAAAACATGGCCTTGGTAATAGAAATAATTCTGGGGATCATATAATAAATGTTTGAGAGTCTAACAAATAACTTATATCAGATACATCATTTTCAAGAATACATATGGTGACTAGACATATGGACTTCACCAGATGGAATACACAGGAATCCTATTTTGACTACATTTGTGGGGGGAAAAAAAAGATGTCTCAATATCATCAGCCAAAACAAAACCAGTGATGAACTGTAAAACAGACCATCAATTACTTATATGAAAAATCAAGCAGAAGCTGAAAAAAAAATTAAAAAACCCACAAAATCCAAAATATAATCTAGAATATATCCCACCTGAAGTTAGCTACAATCTCAAGAATAGATGTTTCACATTAACCACTGATGACTGAAGACTAGAAAAGTTGTAGGATGACATCAAGATCATCATACATGAAGAAAGCAAAGCGTCATTAAAAACACAGCAAAGATAGAAAAGACCAAAATGGATAGTAGAAGACACTCAGAAACTTTCTCCTGAATGTACAGAAGCAAAAACAACCTTAAGAAATGTTGAAGTAAAATAATTTAACTAAACAGGACAATTTAAAAGGCAGTTGAATAAGATAACCTTCATAATGAAATTGGCAAAGATCTGGAGTTAGAAGAAAAAGAAAGATTATGCACAGTATTACACAAACTGAAAGAACTGGAGAAAGGAAAAATCAAGCCTCAAGTTTCAATCTTGAAGTAGTTCACGGCAAAATACTGAATGATGCAGGAAGCCTCAAAAAAATAAAAATCCATCTTTTGATAGATTAAATATACAGCATCATTGTACCAAAAACTTTTGGTCAATGTTCAATCATTTCAAAAGGTACTATGTGATCAAGAACTAATGTCACTGAAGAACTCCAAGCTGCACTTAAGGCATTGGGAAAAACAAGACTCCAGAAACTGACAGAATACGAATTGAAATGTTTCAACAAACTGAGGCAGTAGTGAAGGCACTCACTTGAGAAAACCAAGAAATTTGGAAGAAAGCAATTTCTGGCCAATTAATTTGAAGAGATCCTTATTTGTCCTGATCCAAAGAAAGGTGATTGAAGGAAGACTGTAGAAGAATCAATGCATTCAAATTCTGGTGGTGATAAAGAATATTGAAAGTACTATGGATGACCAGAAGAACAAACCAATTTTTTTGGGGAAAAACACAGCCAGAATGCTTTTTATAAGCATGTATGGCAAAACTTCATTTATCATATATTGGACATATTATCAGGAGGGACCATGGAGAGGGACACCATACTTGCTGAAGTGGAGGGTCAATGAAATAGCAGAAATATCCAATAAGATGGATTGACATCATGTCAGCAAGAATGGGTTCAAAAAAAATTTTTGAAGATACACAGGGCTCATATTTATTTCATTGTGTTACACATAGGGTGGCTCTGAGTCATAATTGACTAGACTCCACCTTTTCCAGACACCACCTACCAACATTTGTAGAGTTCTTTTTATATGCCAAAGACTAACAATAGGAGTTTAAGTATTATTATCATAAAGGATCTATGCTATGACCTGAATCAGAAATTAAAATTTAAAAATGATACCAGGTTACATATGACTATATGCAATAAAAGCAATCATTATGTACAAACCTTGTTCACAAGAACTGATAAACACCAAGAAGGCTTTAGGTTGTATACAGAGCTACAGGCCATTACATGAATGAAACAAAAAATGATAGGTAAAATTTCAAAGTATTTGTTGTGAAACCAATATATAGTCACATGCTGTTGTTGCTCTTGCTATTGTTAGGTGCCATCGAGTCAGTACCAACTTATAGTGACCCTGTGCACAACAGAACAAAACACTTCCCAGTCCTGGCCAACCTCACAATTGTTGCCACGCTTAAGCCCATTGATGCTGCCATTTGGACAATCCATCTCACTGAGTGTATTCCTCTTTTTCTCTGACCCTCCACATTACCAAACAGGATATCCTACTCTAGTAACTGGTCCCTCCTGACAATATGTCTGAAGTATGAGAGACGAAGATTGGCCATCCTGGCCTCCAAGGAGCACTCTGGCTGCACTTCTTCCAACACGGATCTGTTGGTTCTTTTGGCAGCCCATGGCACTGGTAGCGTAGTGGTTACGAATCGGGCTGCGAACCTTAAGGTCAGCGGTTCGAAACTACCAGCCGCTCCGCGGGAGAAAGATGAGGCTTTCTACTCCCGTAAGGATTTACACCCTCGGAAACCCTGTACAAGGTCGCTATGGGTCGGAACCGACTCGACGGCACTTAACAACAACAACAACATGGCACTTTCAATATTCTCCTCCAACACCATGACTCAAATGCATCAATTCTTCTGTGGTCTTCCTAATTTACTGTCCAGCTTTCACATGCATATGAAGTTATTGATAAATACCATGGCTTGAGTCAGGTGCACCTTAGTCCTCAAGCTGACATCTTTGCTCTTAAACAATTTTAAAAGATAAAGATCTTGTACAGCAGATTTGCATAATTCAATACATTGCTTGATTTCTTGACTGCTGTTTCTATGAGTGTTGATATTTGATCCAAAAAGAATGAAGTCCTTCACAAACTTCAATCTTTTCTCCTTTGATAAGAATGTTGTTTATTGGTCCAGTGGTGAGAATTTTTGTTTTCTTTAAATAGACATGCAAGCCATACTGAAGGCTCTGCTCTTTGATCTTTATCAGTAAATATTTTAATTCCTCTTCACTTTCAGCAAGCAAGGTTGTATCATCTGCATATCACAGGTTGTTAATGAGTCTTCCTCCATTTCTGATACCACGTTTTTCTTCATAGAATGCAGCTTCTTGGATTATTAGCTCAGCATACAGGTTGAATAAGTATGGTGAAAGAATACAACCTTGTCGCACACCTTTCTTAATTTTAAACCATACAGTGTCCCCATGTTCTGTTAGAACAACTGCCTCATAGTCCATGTACAGATTCTTCATGAGCACAATTAAGTTTTCTGGAATATTCACACTTTGCAATGCTGTCCATAGCTTGTCATGATCCACAGAATCAAAAGCCTTTGTGGAGTCAATAAAACACAGTAAACATCTTTCTGATATTCTCTGCTTTTGCCAAAATCTATCAGACTTCAGCAATGATAACCCCCAGTCCATGGCCTCTTCTGAATCCAGCCTGAATCTCTGGAAGTTCTCTGTCAATGTATATTTACAGCCACTTCTGTATTTCCTTTAGTAAAACTTTTCTTGCATGGGATATCAAAGAGATTCTCTAATGATTTCTGCATTCCATTGGGTCACCTCTCTTTGGAATGTGCACAAATAGGATCTCTTGCAATCAGTTAGCCAGATAGTTGTCTTCCCAATTTCTTGGCACACATGTGTGAATTCTTTCTGTGCCACCTTACATCTAGAAAGATTTCAATTTTTATCCCATCAATTTGTGGTGCCTTGTTCTTTGCCAAGTCTTTCAATGCACCTTGGACTTCCTTCTTCAGTATCATTGGCTCTTGATCCTATGCTATTAAATGGTTGAACATCAACAATTTCATTTTGGTACAGTGACTCTGTGTATTCCTTCCACCATCTTTTGATGCTTTCTGCATCATTCAATAATTTGCCCAGAGAATCTTTCAATAACGAAAGTTGAGGCTTGAATTTTTTCTTCAAATCCTCCAGCTTGGGAAATGCTGAGCATGTTCTTCCTTTTTGGTGTTCTGACTCCATATCTTTGTAAATTTTGTTGTAATATTTCAGTTTATATTCTTGACCTGACCTTTGAAATGTTCTGTTCAGCTCTTGTACCTCTTTATTTCTTCCAATTTCTTTATCATCTCTATACTGGAGAGCAAGTTTCAGTGTTTTTTCTGACATCCATTTTGATATTTTCCTTTTTTCTTGTCTTCTTAAAGACTTTTTGCTTTCTTTCTGTATGATGTTCTTTATCTCATCCCACAACTCTTCTGGTCTTTGGTCTTCAGTGTTTAATGTATCAAATATGTTCTTCAGATTATAGCTGTTGGTTAATAATGCCCTGGACTGTAAGCTGGTTTGGACCTCAAGGTTGGTGGTTCAAGCTCACCAGTTGCTCCTTGAAAATCCTATACTGTGTCGTTATGAGTCAGAATTGACTTGAAGACATTTAACAACATAGTTACATGTGGAATAGTTTATATGGTCAATTGTTGTTGTGAATTGACGTCGAGTTGGTTCTGACCCATAGCAACCCTGTATAGGGTCTGAGGAGCAGCTGGTGAGCTTGAACTGCTGACCTTGCAGTTTAAACGGCTTTCCAGTCTGGCACATTAACCCACAGCACCACACAATAGAGAGAGGAAATATGATATTTTGGGGAATGATTTCATATCAAAAGATAAGTTTTTTGTTTTTTGTTTTTTGTCCTCAACAGATCTGTAGGTACAGAAGCATAGTTAATGTTCTCTCTTTCAGTAATGTTAAAATTTTGATATGTCAAATATTCACACAATGTTGTTTCTGCTAGTCCTATTTGAAAATACATGTCAAGAGAGAAGACAGAATGGATTTAATTATGATACATCAGTCACTATATATTAGAGATCTTTCTTGAGACAATCTAATTCAGAAAGAATATAATAAGTAATATAAAGGATTTTACTAGTCCATATAATACAAGGTTGTGATATAAGATCAGCACTGGAATGCTTATCATAAAGCCAGTGATTCATATCCACCAGCTGCTCCAGAAACCTATACAAGGTCTCTATGTCAGAAACAACTCAATGACACTCAATAACAACAACAATAAATTGATTTATTTTGTCATTGACAGCTAAACAAGCAAAATATATTTATCAAACCATTATTCTTCATTGCTTGACTTTTTTGTTGCTCAAAATGTTTACTTTCAAACCATTTTCTCATCCCACATATTAACTCACAGATTCATTTTTAGGAAGCAATATGAAAGTACCGAACATGCTGTCTGGTGCGTCTTACTGTTAGCTGCCACTGGTAACCTGTGCATATTGGAACAAAATGCTACCTTATCCTGTGCTATCCACACATTACATAGAAGATTGAACCATTGTCATCTATTGAGTTTTCATTGGCTGATTTTTTTTGGGAAGAGATTGCCACACTTTTTGTGTAATTTACATTTAAGTCTGGAGGTAAGTTTGAACTCCACTGATAACTACAAGCCTCCATTGATAGATAGGTGGCAGCTATACATGAGATGCATTAGCTACAAATTGAACCTGAATCTTCTTCATAGAAAATAAAGAAGCAGTGAACTGCTTCTAATACTAATACTAAATCTAATACTAAAGTCTAAGTCTAATACTAAATCAACAACTGCATACCAGACTAATAACAGATCTTAATTACCAAAAAGATAGAATCAGGTATTATTGTATTAATTCCATTTACATCAGTCTCTGAGGGTGCAACAGAGGCTCACACTGAGTTCATGCAATGGGGGGAAAGAGCCCCTATCTTGACTCACAGATTTAACAGCACCATGTCATGTCCTTTACCTCACTGTCTGCCATATCCACCCATCTCATCAAATTTCTTTGTGAACCAACAAATTGAATAATGCTCACAGAAATTCACAAACTAAAAATTCTAGCCCAATGCCCTTTACTCAGAAAAGTTGTAATATTGCCTGCATCTTGTTATATCTGATATTCAAGGGTATTCACATAGTTGTATGGGAGGAAAGTAACATTATTCATTATTCTAGTGTTGAAGACATTCATGATCTAATCTCACTAAAACTGCTGGATACTAGACAAAACAAGATGAGATACTACCTATCTAAATCTTGACAGGCATAGAGGGAAAAGACAGAGAGCAAACTCACTCACCTTATTAAATCTTTTCCAATATTGTACATATCTAGCTAATAGCATCACTTTCCAATGGCATGCCATTTCGTCTAAGTGGCACAAGAAGTAGGAGCAATACTTTCTGAATATTTCTTAGGAGCTACTTCACTGTGTCCCCATCTTTGTCAGATTTTTTTCATTTCTTTCTCTTTTATTTTTTATTTTTTATCAAATCTAGGCTAGGGTTATCTGACTGCATTTGACAGTTGGTAGTCAGGTGAAGAATTTCAAATGAATTTTCAGACAGGAGGTCAGGTCGTGAAGTGCCTTGCTGAGAGTGCTGGTGACATAAACCTGCAGAGTATGAATGAACATAATCTTGTACTATGGAGCCAGCAGATGCCACCTAATCAATTACAATGACTTTTTGTATGACCTTTATGTAAAGAAGTTTACATTTGTGTCATCATAATATTCTTTCCTCCCATGCTATGCTGCAAGTACACAGAAAGCACAACTTAGCTAAGGACCCCATAGAAAATAGAGTTTAAAAAAGGGGGAATTCTGAAAATTAAATTTAAAAATTGTTGTCAAAGCTTAAACCTTTGAGTGGTAAATTTTAAAACATGTGCTTTTCACTTTGACTCTGATATGATTACAGTTCAAGTAAATGGTAGTGAGCTTCAGAGGGAAGTTGGCTAAGAAATTATAGCCACTAATTAGAGTATATAATAAGACATTCAATATTTAAATCAAAATTACAAGGCAAATTAAATAAGCTAGTGAGGAAAAATGAGATTAAAAGATAATGATATTTTTCTACAAACTTTTTGAAGCCCCCCCCCCCCACTAATACTAACAGTTTTTTCTATCTCTGTAAGTATATAAAAACAAGAGAGAAATAAAATAGAAAAACAAAATGAAATCTCAATAGCACACTACAATAACTGTTTATTTTTGCTTACAAAATCAGTTACTGAGCTTAATAATATTGGTTATTAGGCCTAAACTAAGCTGATCAGGGCTGAGTTTCTTCATGCACCTAACAGCTCTCCCATTCAAAAACAAATAACAACAACAACAACAACAACAAAACAGTAACAACATCCCCTTCCCCCTCCCCCCAGCAAAACCTGCTATTATCATGGAGCCTACTCACTGCAGAAACCCTGTACAAGAGAGTAGAACTGCCTCAGAGAATTATTGCAACATTTAGTTTGACTTTTCTCTACAACACATGGTCTCTTTAATTCAAGCAGGCTAGTTGAGCCTTCTTCACAAGGCTGTAGCAGGATTCTGAGAGAAAGTGAGTGGAAGAAGACACATCTTATAGCCTAGGAACTGGCCTATATTTAGCCCAATGCACTTTTTTGTTCAAAGCATGTCATAATACCAGTTCACATTTAAGACCAGTTATTGTTGTAGGTAAGTGCTATAGAGTCATTTCTGACACATAGAGACCCTGTATGGAGTTTCCAAGGAGTGGTTAGTAGTTTTGAACTGATGATCTTGCTTTTAGTAGTCCAGGGCTTATTTCACAATACCACACCAGAATTCTATGTAAAACCTAGAAGAATATAATCCACCTCTTGATTTGAGAAGCTATAAGGACACATTGAGAAGAGTGTTGATACAATAGTGACACTGAAGAATGGTACCAATTTCTCGGCCACTCCACTTTACAAAACATGATATACTTACCCAGGGACTGTTCCCTCCTGATAATATGTCTAAAGAATGGGAGATGAGGACTGGCCATCCTGGCTTCCAAGGAGCACTCTGGCTGTACTTCTTCCAATAAGATTGATTTGTTCCATGTACTTTCAATATTCTCCCCCAACATCATAACTCAAATGCATCAGTTATTCTAACGTCTTCCTTATTCTCTTTCAGCCAAGATCCATCTGATGGCAGTGGTGATATCCCTTTTTCCACATCCTCTTCTCAATTTGGCTTGAAATATTTTACACTTCTAAAATATTTTGCAAATATTTTGCACTTCTCAGCTTGAGTACTAAGGTGCGCCGGACCCAGGCCATGGTGTTTTCAATAGCCTCATATGGATGCGAAAGCTGGACAGTGAATAAGGAAGATCATAGAGGGATTGATGCCTTTGAGTTGTGGTGTTGGAGGAGAATACTGAAAGTGCTATGGACTGCCAAAAGAACCAATAGATTTGTTTTGAAAGAAGTGCAGCCAGAGTGCTCCTTGGAGGCCAGGATGGCTAAGCTTCGTCTCTCATACTTTGGACATATTGTCC
>NW_006408607.1:10534714-10542752 GCF_000296735.1 Chrysochloris asiatica | reverse complement strand
GCCAGGTGGCATCATTGATGGACTCAAGTGTGGCAGCGGTAGTGAGGTTGGCCCAGGATCGGACATTGTTTCGTTCTGTTGTGCATAGGGTCGCTATGAGTCGGTTTCGACTCAGCACCTGACAACAACAACAAAATATTTAATGTATTTATTATGGAGTATAAACATTGCAAATAGATATAACAAACCATGTTTGAATGAGAATAAAAGGAAACATGGAAATACTAAGACTCTTCAAAGAGATAGGAACCATTCCCTCTGTATACAAGGTTGATAGTGTGGGCAACTTAGCCATTGGCTACCTAAAATGAGGGGGCTATAAAGCCACAAATTGGCTGGCTTACAAGTTTTCAATAGGGAGTTCCGTTTAAGAGTATGCAGGGCAATGTAGAGTCCCCACTGAATAGTTTTCATCTTGTCCAGATGCATATGGTGAAAAGAGATAGGGATAAGATTCTTATGATTCAGTAGTAAGTAGTAATTTTTATCATGACTAATTGCAACTGTCACAATTGTAAAGGTAGAATTTTTGTAACAAAAAGGGGGAGTAGTTAATCTTATAATCCAGGAACTCCGAACCTTAAGACCATCAAGTGAGAAGAGTACGAGTGAAATGTGGGACCCTATCCAGAGAAGCAGCAACACCAGAGATGGAGGCAGAAAAGAGGACATGGAGAGAGAGAGCGCAGCTGAAGGCTCTAGACTCGTGGAAAGAGAAAGACTGAGTGACAGTGGCCAGGAGGCAGGCTTGCAGAACGTGCTTTTCGGTTGTTTAAATTATATATTCCTAAGTGTTTTTGTGTATATGCCCCCAACCCCCTCCAAAACAAAACAAAACAAAAACAAAGGGAATAGAAGCAAATACTGTAAAATGATGATGCATGGAGAAAATTGTAGACATTGCAATAAAATGATGAGTGTAAAACTGATATTCTCCCATAAAAACTATCACTCACTTCACAATAAAAACTTAGTTAAAAACAAAACAAAAAACAAAAACCTATACCAGGTCATTATGGGTCAGAACCAACTCGATGGTACTTAACAAAAACAATCCACCTTCTTAACAATTTTAATATCAGTACTCCTTACCTAAAGTTGTTGCTAAGTGTCATTGAGTCTGTTCCAACTCATAGCAACTCTGTGTAAGGTTTCCCAGGATCAACTGATGGGTTTGAACTGCTGCCCTTATGGTTCGCAGTTCAGAGGATAAAAATAGCTAAATGCTTGAGAATCTTGGATGAACAGTAGATCACCTTAAAAAAAATAGGAACTGGGTGATGAGGATGCACATCACATGGAAGGAATAGAGTAGGCATTTCTACCTACAAAACTTCTGCCCTCTGTATAGTGTCCCTGTGATCCCCATAGCAGCCTCGAGGGGCCCTATCCCACCTGGCTCCATCTGCTAATACCTACTGGTTGTTTTTAGTCCTGGGCCTTGTGTGTAAGGCAGGATGTAAGGCCCTCAGACCCTGTCCCCTTCCTTATTTTGGAGTGGAATTAGATGTCACATATTGGGGGGGGGGGGGTGTTGTTGTTTATTTTGTTCTGAAATTAAAATATGAAAAAAATTAAATTAAAAAGATAGAAAGTAAGCCCTTCTCTCACCTCCCTCTTAAGGACCTTTCATGGGTAAGAAACAAATGTAAAGAAGAAATGTAACTTCAGTTATAAGTATTATTAAGCATATCCATTACAGACTTGGCATAGATTTACTCTATTAAATATGGGTCCTGGAAACCTAGGCAGAAGGATGGCAGAAAGAAAGAATTATGTTGACATGACTTGAAATCCCTCACAAAATCTCTCATACCTTCTCTGAAATGACTTTTGTAATCAAATATATCAGTGCATTTCTGATAATTTCTAGTGGCAGATAGGTGATTTAAGAAATTTCAGGGCTTCTGTTCAAGTAATGCTTTTGGATGGCTTAAATGAGATATGTTCCATCCTCAGAGTATAAAAGAACTTCATCATTCGAATAATTCTAACACACATTGAAAATCGGTAGCTATGGAGTGTGTCTTATCACTCATTATTGTTACCTGAGTTCTGTTTCTCACCAAACAGCTATTCAATTACCTCTATTCAAATCCTGGATACATTCAGAATTGAATGGCTATTACTAAATCTATATTATGTTTCATCCTGAATTCCTGAAAAAAGGTCTGAGAATATTAATATAAACTATTGAAAAAATATGACTTTTAAGACAAGGAGGTTAAACGTTTTCATGTGAATGAAAGAAAAAGGCAGAAGGCAAAGCTCTGAAAGTAAATCTCTTTAACCTGTCCCTTGCCTCCCAAAACCACCTATTGACTAAATGATTAGTGTTTTAAACATTAAATAAAAGGAAATAGAAAGAATGATACTAGTTTTTAAGGATACACAACTAAAGTTAAGCTGAGTAGTGCTGATTCAAAATTAAAACCCCTGTGTTTCCTGTATTATTTATAAAAATAATAATAATAATAAAGTTCATCTGAATATAGATTTGCTTTCACTGCCAGATAGTTTTGGTTCATCCTTTAGTTCAGTATGGTGTTTTGCTCACACATATGGAGTCACTATACTAGGTTTGGTTGAGGATAGCAAGGGCTGTTCTACGAAAATTTCATTGGGAAACCTTGTCCCATCTACCTTACAATCCTGATCTTTCCCCTCCAGAAATATTTTTGTTCCCCTAACTCAAAAACCATTTAAAAGGATATAATTTCAGGTCCTCAAGAATGCCAACATTTTTATTTCAACATGGCTTAATTCTAACAGAACAAAATTCTTTTATAAAAAAGTTGAGAAATGGACATACTGCATTCAGAAGTGTATAAACTTAGATGGAGGACAAGTACAGAAAAAATAGCTTCATATATTGATTTTTTTAAATAAAGGTGTTTATGATTTTATACCAATACTTTTTTACTTACCCTCATTTGTCTATCTAGACTCTTGGTCTGACACTGTAGAATAAGCACTAGACTGCTAATCAAAATGTCAGCAGTTTGAACCCATCAGCTGCTCTTTGGAAACCCTGTACAGGGTTATTGAGTCAGAATCAACCCCACAGCACTTAACAACAACAACAATCTACCTACCTGGAGCACAGTTTCTCTGTAGGATAAGCATTTGGGCTGTGAACTACAAGGTTGATAGTTTCAGCCCACCAGCCACTCCAAGGAAGAAAGATGTACCTTTCAGCTTCTGCAAAGATTTACAGCCTCAGAAAACTATCTATCTATCTATCTATCTATCTATCTATCTATCTATCTATCTATCTATCTATCTATCTATCCATTATCTCCCCTTTCTCTCAATCCAAAAGTCTTTGACACAAGTCACTTCTGACTCATAGTGGACTATAGTATACCCCTTGGGCTTTGAAAGTTGTAATATTGATAGATATATTTATAACTGCATGTTTATTAGTAAGTTTGTGTTAGATTTCATCTTGAATTCCTGTAAAAAAGGCTTGAGAATATTGACAAAAATTACTGAAAAAATACAGCTTTCAAGACAAGGATATTTATTGAGAGGAAATCCTCATAACTTGACTGATTTAAAAAAAAAAAAGTTTAATCATAGGTGAAGAAAAAGTTCAAGTTGTAAAACGCTTCAATTTGTTTGGGTTAATAGTGAATGCTCATAGAAGCAGCAGTCAAGAAATTAAAAGGTAAATTGTTTTTAGGTGAATCTGCTGCAAAAAGAACCTCTTGAAAGTGTTCTAGAGCAAATATGTCACTTTGAAGACCAAGTGCAACTGACCCAAACCATAGTATTTTCAATAACCTCATGTGCACGTGAAACTTAAACAATGAATATGGGAGACTGCAGTGCAATAAATGAATTATGGCATTGGCAAATAATGAACTACCAGAAGAACAAGCAAATTTGTCTTGGAAGAAGTACAGCCAGAATGCTCCTTAGAAGGCAGATTACCAGACTTTGTCTCTTATACTTTGGGCATATTATCAGGATGGACCAGTCCCTGGAGAAGAACATCATGCTTGGAAAAGTGGAAGGTCGTTGAAAAAGAGGAAGACCTGCAACAAGATGGACTAACAAAGTGGCAGTAACAATAGGCTGAAACATAACAATTGTGATGATTTACAGGATGTTTGCAGCTCAAACGTAACCTGCAGTCCAGCAAATTAACCCACAATGCCACACCAGTCTTTCATTTTGTCACTAGGGTTCATATGCATATGGGAGTTGATCATGGAACCAAGTAATCTGAAATCCTTGACAACTTCAGTTTTTTTAATCCATTTATTATTATGTTGCTTATTGGCTCAGTTGTGAGTGTTTTTATTTCATTTATGTGAAATCCATACTGAAGTGAGTAGTCTTTATACTCCATCACTAAATGCTTCAAGTTCTATTTGCTTTCAGTAAGCAATTATATCAAAGTTTTGAAGGTGTCTTCCTCCAGTCCTGATGCCTCATTCTTCATTTTACAGTCCAATCTCTTAATTTATTTACTAAGCATATACATTGAATAAGTATGGTCAAGGGATGTAATCCTGTTGAACACATTTCCTGATTTTAATCCACTCAGTATCTCCTTGTTTATGTACAAGTTCCATGAAAGCACAATTAAGTGTTCGACAATTCTCGTTCTTCTCCATGTTGTTTATAATTTGTTATGATTCTCTCAGTTGAATGTCTCTGAATAGTCGATAAAACACAGGTAAACAAAAATCTTTCTGTTTTCTAGTCTTTCAGTCAACATGCATTTGATATCAGCAATGATATTTCTCTTTTTACATTCTCTCCTTAACTAGCCTAAATGTCTGACAGTTACCTATTTACGCACTCCTGCAACCATTTTTTTTAAAATTATCTTCTGCAAATTTTCGTTGCACATAATATTAATGATTTTATTTGAAATTTTCACATTCTACTGTATTGTCTTTCTTTGTAATGGCAAATATATGGATCTCTTCCAATCCATTGATAGCTGTCTTCCAAATATATTTACATAGACAAATGAATGCTGCCAGTGCTGCATATATATTCATTTAAACTTTGTAATTTGTATTTCTTCAATTCCTGGAGTCTTGATTTTACAATAATAAGTTATAACACTGTTATCCAAAAAGTGATTTTGTCAATTGCTTTCTGTTCTCTTCCTTCATGGTATGCCATTCATTTGTATTCAAGTTAGATTCAGTTATCACAAAATTCACTCGATATTAATTTCCCCCCACATACATATCTGGCTGATATTTTCCTTGGATTTTAAATCAGTAAGAGTGTAGTCTTTGTGGTGGACACTTTTATTATATTGAGAAATACATACAGCTGTGTTTACACCATCATAATGCCATGTAGAAAAGTTGTATTGTCTTTTCAAGCTGCCCCACCTCAAACCCAACCCTTTACCAGTAATCCAATCCCCAGCCAAGCACTAATTATTTCACACCTCTATGATTCTGCCATTTCACAAATGCTATATTAATGAAATTTTGAAATATGAAGTCAATTGTATCTGTTCTTGTTCGGCAAGCAAAATTAATTTTAGATATATCCATGTGTTGTTTTATATTAACAGTTTGTTCTAGCTGCTTAGGAGTACTGCATTGTGAATATACAACAGATAGTATGTGGTTTGCATATATTTTCTCTTTGGCTTCAGCAATTCATGTCTTTTTCCTCATAGTCTATTTTAAAGAGCAGTCTGTTACTTGTTGGCTGATTTTGTTTTTAATTGTCATGAAACCCATTTAATTTAATAGATCATGATTTTAAATCTACATTGTCAAACTCAGTGTCACTCAGATTTTACCTTAAAATGTATCATAGAAGTTTTATAATTTTATATTTTATATTTGGGCCTCTGATATAATTTGACTTAATTTTTTTGTTGATGATGTAATTAATAGATTTGATTATTTTTATATTGCATCCAATTATTCAAGTAGCATTTCTTCAAATGATTCTCTTGTCCAACGAATTGTTATTGCATATTTGCAAAACATAATCTTGGTTGATTTTTGGAACATATTTTATATTACATTAATCTATTTATGTTGACTATAACAGCTTCATAATAGACTTGTTGATATTGTTAGGTGCCATTAGTCAGTAATGACTCATAAGTCCGCATGCACAGCAAAATGAAGCGATGTCCAATCCTGTGCCATCTCACATTCACTGCTATGTTTTGATCCACTGCTGCTACCACTGTGACAATCCATCTCATTGGGATTCTTCTTTTTCTCTGACCTTCCACTTTACCAAATATGATATCCTTCTCCAAAGACTGGTCCCTTCTGACAATATGCCCAAAGTATAAAAGACAAAGTCTGACCATTCTGGCTTCCAAAGAGCATTGTGGCTATGCTTCTTCCAATTCAGATATGTTTGTTCTTTGACAGTCCATGGTACCTTTAATATACTCCTCCAACACCATCACTCAGATGCATGTATTCTTCTAAGGTCTTCATTATTCACTCTCCAACTTTCACATGCATATGAGATTATTGAAAATAAAACGGCTTGGGTCAGGCATATCTTTGCTCAAACATATCTTTGCTCTTGAACACTTTAAAGAGTTCTTGTGCAGCAGATTTGTTGAGTGCAATACATCGTTTGATTTCTTAACTGCTGCTTCCATGAATGTTGATGAGTGATCCATGCAAATTGAAGTCTTTGACAATGTCAATCATTTCTCCATTTATGGATGTTATTTTTAAGACCAGTGGTTAGGATTTTCATATTCTTTATATTGAGGTGCAACCCATACTAAAGGTTGTAGTATTTGTCTTCATCATTAAATATTTTAAGACCTCTTCCATTTCAGTAAGCAAATTTGTATCATCTGCATATTACAGGTTAGTAATGAATCTGACTTCAATCCTGATGCCAAGTTTTTCATCAGATAATCCTGTTTTTCAGATACTTTGTTCAGCATACAGATTGAATAAGTATAGTGAAATAATACAACCTTAGTGCACACTTTTCCTGATTTTAAAACATTTGGTGTTCCCTTTTTCTTTTTGAACAGCTACCTCTTTGTCTACATACAGGTTCCTCATGAGCACAATTAAGTATTCTGGAATACTCATTCTCCACAATGCTGTCCATAGCTTGTCATGAACCACACAATAAAAACCCTTTGTGTAGTCAGTAAAGCACAGATAAGTATCCAGAAGTTCAAGCAGAATTTAGAAGAGGTCATTTAATGAGGCACATCATTGTTGACATCAGATGGATGTTGACTAAAAGCAGAGAATACCAGAAAGATGTTTATCTGTGCTTTATTGAGAATGCAATGGCTTTCAATTGTGTGGATCCTGACAAACTATGGGCAGCATTACAGAGGATGAGTATTCCAGAACACTAAATTCTTCTCATTAGGAGCCTGTACAAGTCCCCTTTTTTCCGGCAAGCAAGGTTGTGTCATTTGTATTTCGTAGTTTGTTCATGAGTCTACTTCCAATCCTTTGACATATTCTTCTTCATATAATCCAGCTTCTCAAATTATTTTCTCAGCATATAGATTGAGTAAGCATGGTGAAAGGATACAATGCTGATACGCACCTTTCCTAATTTGAATATCCCCTTACTCTATACTAAGAATAGTATACTAACAACACCCTCTTGGTCTATGTACAAATTCCTTGTGAGTACAATTAAATGTTCTGAAATATTTATTCTTCTCAATTTTATCTGCACTGTGTCATAATCTACAGCGTTGAAAGTCTTTTCGTAGCCAATAAAGCATATGTAAACATATTTCTGGTATTCTCATCTTACAGCCAAGATCCATCAACTTCAAATTTATATCGCTAGTTCCTGAAAATGTACTCTTGCAACTTTTTTTAAAATTTCCCTTGCATATGGCATTAATGATACTGTTTGATGATTTCCACATTCTATTGGGTCACCTCTCTTTGGAATGTGCACAACTATAGGTATTTTTCAAACTGTTGTCCACTTGTTGTTGTTGTTGTCAGGTGCCATCGAGTCGGAACCGACTCATAGCGACTCCATGCACAGCAGAACGAAACAATGTTCGATCCTGGGCCAACCTCAC
>NW_006408607.1:10519890-10534614 GCF_000296735.1 Chrysochloris asiatica | reverse complement strand
CATTGTTTTGGCTAGTGCTATGGCTGTTAGGGCTTTAGGGCTAAGTCAATGGCTGTTAGGATTTTTGGCTAGTGCTATTGAGCTTTTCCACTGTCTCTTTCCACAGATGTTGTCAGTTTGGTTCCTGTGTATTCTTTCTGGTGAGGTCCATGAATATAGTCTCCTTTTATGTTGTTTTAGAAAAGAATTTGCTGAAACAAGTCATTGGTCTTTCAAAAATCTATCACGCATCATTTCTATCACCGAGATCATGTTTCTGAAATGCAGACCCTCCTCTTTGTTTCCAACCTTCACATTTTAATCACTAGCTATGACCAGGGCACCTTGATTGCACAGTTGAACAATTTCAAATTAAAGATGTTGGTTGTTGTTGTTGTTAAGTGCCATTGAGTCGGTTCCGACCCATAGCGACCCTGTACAAGGTTTCTGAGGGTGTAAATCTTTACGGGAATAGAAAGCCTCATCTTTCTCCCACGAAGCAGCTGATAGTTTCGAACCACTGACCTTAAGATTCGCAGCCCAATTCGTAACCACTATGCTACCAGAGCTCCTTAAAGATGTTGGTAGAATTCTTCAATTTCATCACCTCTGGCTTAAGTTGTTGGTTCATAAATTTGAGTAATTTTGGTATTAACTGATGTTTCTTGTAGGCGTATGGCTATTATCCTACCAGAGACAGCACAGATGTTCTTTTTCATCACACATATGATGCAATTCCTCTGCAATCTGCTTCTCCTCATTTTGCATAATGCCACATCAGCAAAAGAAGAACCCCAAAGTTTTGCTCCATTCACATCTTTATGATCAATCCTACTTTGAGGAGGCAGCTCTCCCCTAATAACATTCTGAGCAAAGAAAATCTGAGCAAAGAAACCACCTATATTATGCTTAGACTTCTTATATACAAACCTGTGTGATAATTTATGAGTGGTGTTTAAACCATAAAATCTATTTTAATATGCTATACATCAATAGAAACCTAAGAAAAATAAGTTTATTTACCTTTCTATGTGTGTCAGACTGAAAAGACATTTGAACTACAAGGTCAGTGGTTGACACAGCTGCTCCATGGAAATCCTATCCAGGGTTGCTATGGGTCAGAATCAGCGCAATGGCACTTAACAACAACAACAACATATTCCATTATCATTGCTCTTATTTTCTTTGTGTAGATATACATTTATATCTGGAATATTTTTATTTCTTCCCCTGGAAAATTCTCTTTAGCATTTCTTATGTTGGGGTTTCAGTGGGGGCTCTGGTTTGCCAATAATAATGCATGTATAACTTTTTTCCAATTAACCTTCAACTTAAGTCTTTCTTCTGAACTAATGTTTTTAGTATTAGTTACTCAGAGGTTGATAGATAGTTTGCTGGGGTAAGGCTGGGGAAGATGAGGGTGATTTTCTGTTATTCTGATTAAGTATCATTTTAGGGTGACACCAAGTCACTGAGTTTCAGGGATGTGGCCTTCTTAACGCTCCTTTCCTCCCTCCCTCCTATGGTTGTACATGTATTCAGAAACTGTTCCCAGGAGTACTAGGTTATTTATTTTATTTTGTGTTTGCTATTCTCCTATTCTTTTCCCCTAACTGGTTTGGGTTTTTACCATTGCCTTTAGGTGTTTGTTCATGCATTGCTTATACAGAATAAAGTGAGGAAAGTATCAATAGAGTTTCAAAACTCTTTCATAGCTCTACAGTCTTAAGGTGATTTTTCCAGGAATCTCCCTATTATAATTGTGTAAATCCATCCTCTCTCCAGTAGTTAATAGTCACCCAGGCTTAACTCTTCTTAGACGTGTCTGGCTGGTGTTTGCCTGTCTAGACACTTGTAGGAATTGTTTTGCTTCTTTCTCCTTAGATTTTGGGCTATTTAGTTGCCATGTAACTTCAACCCACAGGGAGGTCAAGAAACATTATAAACTTGTTCTTTGCTCACCATTTTTACTTGTATGTTTGAGTTTTAATTTGATAGAAATGCTTTCTTGAGTTTTCACTCATTTCTTTCTTTCTAAGTAACTGAATGACCCATAGCATCAGAATATGAGAATTTATTTTAAAGGGAAAGTAAGGAGTAAGCTTCCATACATTCTCACAATTTTTCTGAAATAAAAATATTCAAATTTCAATCTATCCAGAGTACTTACTATGAAAAATAAAACCTTTTTACTCACACTTTGATACCCTAACTATTCTGGGATATCGCTCAGAGTCATATCTAGGCATATGATCAGTGAAAGAAATCTCAAATGTCATTGTGAACATTGAAGACGACACATCTCTCAGGAAAGGAACTTATATGAGTCACATTTTATCTTGATTCACATGGCACAGTGTTTCAAAAAGAGGAGGAGCAGTTTTCCCAGCCTTCATATCTTATAATATAGATATTGTGTGATCCAGTTGCTTCTGACATCAGATCTTTTATCTCCTATTTTATATTCCCCTCATGCTGCACCTCTTCACAAAGATAGTCAAACAGCACAGCTGGAGTTAATAAACTGAAGGAGGATGCCCATTACCAGTTACAGACATTTCTGTTTGCAGTTTTCAGTATTTCATTATCTCTGCATCAGCACCAGTACACTCACAGCTGAAAAGCCATCAAAATAACACAGCTTGAAATGATAAATGAAGGGACTATAACAATTCCAGCATTGAACATTTGACTCTCCAGTCTTTTTTTTTGGACATATTTGTTTATCTGTACTCTTTTTTTTGTTGGCAGCATTCCACCACTCTAAATGTGATGGTGGGAGAGTGTCGATCATCAGACTGTCTCATTTAAAAAAAAAAAAAAAAATGTGGGATTCTCTTTATGAACACATCCATCCACCATCTCAATATTCTAAACAAATATCATGAGAGTGAAAAAGTGTCACAATAGCATTATGTGTGTGTAATTATGGGAATATTGTTGGGTTTTTTTTGGGGGGTGGGTACTTACTTAATATTTTTAATTTTTCTTGCTAGATAATCTATTGAGTTAGCACCAAAATTTTTAATTTCTCCATGAACTCATATTCTAAATCTGAATAGATAATTTTGTTAATCTGTTGGGTATATCACCCTATTAACACTCTAATTACATTATTTTAAAAGGCTAATGTTATTTTCTATTATTTTAATTATTTAATATTTTTACCTGAATCCTCCATACTTATGCTTCTCTCTTGCTTCTTTGTATTCACTTTGCAAAAATAACATTTCAGTTAAATATACACATCTACCAAATAACTAACTGTATATAGATAATAGAACATGACTTGAATATAATATAGCCATGATTGTTGTTGTTATTTTTGTTAAGTGCCATCAAGTCAGATCAGATTTCTAGAAATCCTGTATAGGGTTTCCAAGTTGCAGCTGGTGGGTTCAAACCACTCACCTTGAGGTTCAAACCAACCTTGTGGTCCAGTGTTTTCTTCTGTAATGTCACACCAAGACTCTAATAGTTGTTGTTGTTGCTATGTGCCATTGAGTCTGTTCCGACCCAAAGTGACCATGTATAGGGTTTCTGAAGAGTGACTGGTGAGTTTGAACCACCAACCTTGCAGTTCAAGACAACTTTGCAGTCCAGCATGTTAACCCATAGCACCACACCAGGACTCTAAGATTCCAATAGCCATGATTCATTTCACTGAATTCATGTTCATGGACTAAAGTGACACCATTATGATACCTGGTAAACTTACTGCTTTTTCCTGGTCCATTTATTCTTTCTTTCCTAACTAACTGTCATATCTCTTTTCTTTACTTTTCTGAAAATTCCAAACCTATTCTGCCATCATTATACTCCATTTATTTCCCTGAAAAGATGTGATTAGAGAACTTACAAATTTTTCACTTTCACAGTTACCACCTACAAGTGTTTACACAAGCATACAGAATGTTCCCTCCACTAAAATAGATAAATCTCTGATCTTATATGAATTTATTGTTTCTGCTTGTACATTATATGCCCTCCATTCATTCTCCCATAATTCTTTAAACTCTTTTTTTTTTATAGCCTAATGTAATTTTTTATTCCATGGAGTCTTGGTGTGGCACTGTGTGATAAGCACTAGAAAGCAAGTCTGGCAGTTCAAACATGTCAGCTGCTTCTTGGAAACCCAACGTTGTTGTTTATATCATTAAGTGGCATTGAATTAATAGCAATCCTGTATAGAGTTTCTGAGGAACCACTCCTAGGTTTGAACTGCCAACCTTGTGATTAGCAATCCAGTGAGTCAGACCAACTCAATGGAGAGTTGGTCTGACTCACTGGCTTGCAGCAATAACAACAACCAATAATGTTATTCCCAGAATTCTAGTGTGGTAGTATAATATAAACACTGAGTTGATAAGCACAATGTCATCAGTTCAAATCCTTCAACTTTTCCTTGGAAACCCTATGTGGTCTCTGTCTGAGTTGGACAGCACTTAACAACAATAACAACAGGAATGTGTTTCCTGAGAAGCTCTGTGACTCTGTAGGTAAGCATTATACTGCTAACTGCAAGGTGTATGGTTGAAACATCCCATCTGCTCCTCAGAAAACCTATGCAGGCTCACTATGAGTTAGAACAACTACGTGTTTGTTTCTTTTCTTTGGAACATTTCAACATTATACAAAACAGTCTATTTCATCTTTAAATATATATATATATATATATATATAATTATATTGTCTTGAACCATTTCACCTTCATCTTCCACACAAAGCATTTCAAGAGTTATCAATTCTTGATGATTCTTTTTTTTTTTAACCACCCTCTTATAAATTTACTCTACTTAGTATTTTCATCTTTTACTATACTGAAATTATTCTTTTGAAGGTCAATAAAGATGTCCACATTGGAAAGTTCATTGGGAAATTTGCAAGCTTCTTATTGCATGGCCTATATATATGTAGCATATGGTGGCACTGTGGGTTAGGCATTAGCCCAGCTCAAACTAGCTGCTATGTAGGAGAAAAGAGGCTTTCAGCTCCTGTAAATATTTATCATCTCAAAAACCTTATACAGGGCCATTATGAATTGGAATCGTTGTGTTCTGGTGTACAGCATTTGACACTGGATCAGTCTCTATTCCTAGAGAGTCTTTATTTACTTATCTTCCTGGATACCACATTCCATATAAGTTTTTAAATTAGCAGACAAGCATAATAACCATTTGTACTATCCAGGGATATTCTCAGCCACTTACCAAAAGACTAGAGACTCAAGGTCATCCAGAGTTGCCTTGGAAGCAAGTCAATTGATTTACTTAAAGTAAATAAATAAGCTATTGAAACTCCTATGATGTCACCAGGAGTTAAACCAGGACAACTTGTCTATTGGTTAACCCAAAACCAAATTCACTGGCATCAAGCCAATTTTAATCATAAGCAACCCTACAGGAGAGAATAGAACTATAGCAAATGGTTTCTAAGGTTGCAAATCTTTACAGAAGCAGACAGCCACATCTTCCTCCCATGAATTGGCTGATGGGTTTGAATTACCAATCTTTTGGTTAGCAGGTAAGAAATGTAACTACTGCACTATTGATAGAATAGGGATGAGAAGAAGGAGGAACAAACACCCCACCTCCACCCCACCATAGGGGGTAAGAGGAACAGACCTCCCCCACACTAACAGCTGCAAGTGAAGTGACAAGATAGCTAGATAAGAAATGAGTCTTGGATATAGGTAAAGGGAGACCACCAACAATGACATGCATAAGGAGAAGATGACAAGATAAGGTGATGAGAAACTAGAGCACCTCTGAGCTTCAAGAACATCAGAAATGGACATTTAAAAGAATAAATACCCATATGTATTTATTGAAATCTATAAATTTATTGAAATCTATCTTACTGGTTTTCAGAGATAGAACCTCTTGCTTATTGAATGAAATTTCACTTTCTATTACACTCTTCCCCTTGTACTTCTGTCTTGGGTTCCAAGCACCTTACCTGAATCTGTGACTCCTTGCTAGAAGCCCAGGAGAAATCCTATCAGTTATTTGGTACCACCACCAGTGATTCTGTCTTCTCTTACTCAGACCAAAAAAAAAACAAACAAACAAACAAAAAAAAACTCATTCTTGACACCTCTGTTTCTCTCAGAATCTTCACCAAGAAATCAGGAAATTCTATTCTCATTTCAAAACATATTAAAAATTATTATTTCATATTATTACTGAACATGCCATGGGAAGTCTCCTGGACTTCTAGCAAGGAGTCACTGATTTGGGTGAGGTATCAGGAATGCAAAACATGAGCAAGACCACAGGAGTGTGAAAAAGCTGGTTTAATAGAAAGATAAAGTATACTTTATAGGCAAGCTGGTCTATCTCTAAAAGTCAGTAAGATAGACATCAATCATGGCTGTCTAGGGGTATTTATTTTTTAAAATGTCCACCTCTAACATTCTATTAGCTTATAGGTTTTTCTTCTTCCTGTGGCTGTTGGTGGTTACCAGGAATATGGGGTGAGGGATGTCAGGTCTGCTCCTCCTTCCTTGGCTCCCTTTTCTATTGTTTGCCCTTGAGAGAGACAAGATTCTAAATCTATAAGAAATGGGGTGGAGAAGTTGTTATGACTACTTCCTGCTGAGTTGGGAAGTGGTCCTATTTATAGAATCTTATGCTTAACTCATCCTATTCTAGGCTAAGGAAGGAGGATGGTGACTGGTCAGTGGGATCCAATGATGTTGGAAGGATGGTATACTCTGGTTAGCTGTGCAGTGCTTGGATTTTAATGGCCTGGGGATGAAAAGAGACAAATTTGACTGAAAACATTTAATTAACTATGAGGGCAACAAGGGCAGTTCTAATGATGGGGCATTGTTACTTATTTTTGTGGCAGATTCTAGAATGCTATTGATGTTGCCTTGTACCTCTCCTGATGGACTCACATAGAAACAGCACTGTTCTTTGAGATACAGGCAGGTTTTTTTTTTTTTCTGCAGAGGTGAGCAAAACTACAGCTCTGCAATTCTGCAGTGTTACTTCTGCTAGGGAGCCTAACTGCTTTTGCAGCAATGAAAGTTTTGCTAGTTTGTATTAAGGGTGTTTGTGTTGCGTCTTTAACTATTGTTTATTGTACTCTGAGGGAGGTTTCTCTTGCTGCAGCCCTATTTGTGGCTAATAAGAGCCACCTGTATGTCTGGGAGCGTTAGACCAAGAGAAGAACACCTTCTTCAGTTTAGGTTCGATATCCAATATGTTTTATATTCACATATCCAGTGGTATGTGTTATTTACACATTGATATCCCCTATACCCCTCCCCACCCCCAGCACACTATATGACTCTTTGTGTGTAAAAGGTGGCAGAAACTAAAAGGTCAGATAAAGGAGCTGAATTTATTCTACCAGTTATATTTGTAGTTTCTGTAATTTCTAAGAGCAGATGAAGAGATGCTGACAGAACTCAGGTAGGCCTTTGGAGAGAGTATTTAGATGGAGGCCACTAGTGCCTTTCAGACACTGATTAAGGTTTATAGAAGACACATTGAAGGTATATTTCTGAATTCCTCTGAGACCTTCAAGGCAGCAGTTTTGCTCCTTCAGAAGTCTTGAGGTTAGGTACTTAAAAGCACAGTGCTTTAAAAATCAGACATTAGGCAGATAGGAATAGTGGGGTTAAAACTGTAAAAAAAAAAAAATACTAGAATAACCACATCTTCAGCTGTTTGACAATGGGGCCAAGGCTCTATAACTCTTCAGGGGATATTCATTAAGTCTACTTTGGGGTCTCAGGGATATGTGTCCTAGGGAAATGCTTTTTGCTATAGCAGGCTTCCTGTTAAGACTGTTTGGTTGGCTCTTTTATTCTTTAAGTGGTGCTATTAGGGAGGAGCTCTGATAGTGTAGTGGTTATGAATCAGGCTGCTATCCTCAGGGTCAGCAGTTTGAAACTACCAGCTGATCTACTGAAGAAAGATAAGACTTTCTGCTCCCATTAAGATTTACACTCTCAGAAACCCTTTACAAGGTCACTATGAGTCGGAATCGACTCCACAGCACATAACAACAACAACATTAGCAAGGCCAACGTAAAAAGAACACTGGTTTTGATCTTTGCCAATAAGTCTTTCCCCAAAAGCAGTGTGAGAACATCAGAGTGAGTCAAGAATTGGTGGGAGAACACGAGACTTCTCCACACGCATGGGAGAGATCAGGAAAAAAAACTTCATCACTGGTCTTCCTTCTATTTTTACAATCATGGCAGAATTGGGGTAAAGGAGGCCATTGAGGCCCTGGAGGACTGAAGAGCTGGCTTCTGTATCGCATAGGAAGGTTACAGATTTACTAGCAATTTCTCAGTTAGTTGTCTCGAAAGACCTTCTCAGGACATTCATGGGCCAAATGAGTCAGGGAGCCACACTTGAAGCAAGTTGCCGGGGTGGGGTGGGGGATGGCTAACCCCCACCCTTCCTCTTTTGGGGCTCATACACTGCTCCAGTCTCTAAGTTTCCTATATCGATGGCATGGGACTTACCAGAAATCCTCAGGGTTGTGTGTTCAGATCTTCCTTGGAGGAGCACTTTGGCCACAATAGCTTCTAAAATTTTTGCTTTCCTCTAGTCTTTCTTTCCCTCAGCCACATCCCAATTGTTAAAAACTGTAATTGCTTAAGTCAACAGCTCATTTGAGTCACTCTGAGGTCCTATGGCTCTTCACTGGAGTTTGCGCTGAATATCAGTGGCTGACTGGTTTATACAATGATTGTTCAGAACAGTTCTACCCTCTGGGGATTCTGGGTTTGGTTAGCATACTTTTGTACTGCATTAATCAGGCATTTAAAAGCTACTGGGTTTTGCTCTTGCTCTTGAGTTACTTCAGTAAGTTTTGATTAGTTGACAGGCTTTATCTGTATGACTCTTATTCTGTCTATTAAACAAGTCTGCATATATTCTCTTATGGCTGTACCTTCCAGGTTAGATAAAAAATAGTATGTTAAGGAATTCTTCGCTGAACTTTTCTGGGTTACTCAAGAAACTCCCCATCTTATCTTTACAGTTTTAAGATCCCTCAAGGTAAATGGGATGTGAACTCTTATGAAGGACCCATAACCTCTAAGAACTTCTTGGATAGCATAAAGGATGAATAAGGAGGTTTGGGTTAGTGCCTGAGGTTGGGGAAAACATTCATCTTCATTGGAACTTTCCCTTTGGGGTTGAGGATGTCCAAGATCTCTATATCTGAAGCTTCCTTTTTCAGGATATTATGGTGGTTTTGCAGAGGCTTCAACATCACCTTTCATAGGGAGGACTGCAGTGTACATTGTTGGTCTGGCGTCCACTGTTAGCCCACACTGGGTATATAATTCAGGGTGTTCTCGGACCAGCATGAAGGTTTGTATGTACATCACCTCAGATCATTTCCCTTGCCTATGGCAAAAAAGTTCCAGTTGTAAGATGGTATTAAAATTTAGGGAAACTCCAGCTGGCCAAATTTCTGAGTCCCCCAAGGAGTACTGTAGCCAGGCTGTGGTGCAAAAGAAAATAAGTTTCTTTTTCCTCAGCATGTCCAACTGCAAGCTAAGTTTTGTTCAGATCTTAATAAGATAAGCCAAGGGGGAGCCTTTGGGCTCTAGTGTTGATGAAATTTGTCCCATGGTACTACTGGGGCAAAGGGGAGAAAAAGAAAAGTGTCTACTAGGAACTTGTTCCAATTCTCCTACCATCAGCACAGGTCTCCAGGTGTCCTTTGGTGCCTAAACCCATGCAAACTCCGGCACTGGGGAGACCACTTTGTTCCCAGGATCCCACTGGCTATGAACAGCCAGTTTATGGACCCCTGTGTGCAGAAGTAGTATTGCCAGGAAGCCTATAGCAGACTCTCCTCATTATTTCCTCACCTCTTGCATTCATAGTTCTGAGGATACTATACCATTGAGGCTTCTGTGAGGTATAAAGTGTTTGAATTATCACTTCACAATCAGTTTCAGGAGGGGAGTAAAGATCCTCCAAATGGACAAAAAAACCCTCCTCCTCTGAGGCCCTTAGCTAGGGGCCCTGCAGACTGGGTTTGAAAAAAGGATGTTCATTGCATGACGCCTTAAACTCCAGTCACTCCTAACTCTACTTAAAAACTCTCTAACATGAGAGTCTAGAGGAAAGGCAGTGAACCCCATTCCCTCCTGGGCCATTCAGGACAATAGTCCAGAGCTTCACTTAAGGCCCACCACAAGGAATTTGACAAAGGATGACACAAAAGGTAATGGGTTAAATCTTCCCACACTGCTAGTTCCCCATAAGGGCACTGTGTCAAGGTTGATGCAAACTCACAAATCTGACAGCAAATCTGCTTTTCCCAGGTAAATAGATTCACAGCCACCAGCAGAGAAAGTGATACTCATGGATCTTACAGAAAAGGAGAGCTTTGAAAGTGACTGACTCCCACTCTAGTTCTCTAACTGACAGGAGAAAGGAGAAGTATGTTGTTTTTGCCCTCACCTCATAGGTAGAGAGAATGCCATTTTATGTATGTGGGATTTCAGCTGTGAATGGCCAGGCCCTGATAGCCTGGGTTTTGACAGCCCCTGGGTGTGCCTCTCTACATGGTCTTTTCCTCAAGGTCCTGGACACTCAATGGCCACCAAGAGGGTAAGAGTCTTATGAGACTAACTAACTCCTATTCTCTTCTTTGGACTCTAGTGGGTTTCATGCACTTCTTCTGCCTCTACCTGTGTTCTTAGGGCTGAACCAGGCTATATATATATCTCAGAGTCTTGGACACTCAATGGCCACCAAGAGAACAGGGAACCTGGAGCCTCCACTCAACTCCTGACTTAGGTCCTCCAGTGGACTCCTATGTCTAAGCCTAAAGAGGGAACCAGTTGAGAATGACAGGAAGATTTAATGAGGCACTGAGGACTGACATAATTCCCGGGGGCTTGTCCGGGAGCCTCTCCATTCGGGTGAGTAAAATATTGGGGATTGGCTTTCTCTCTATTTGTCTTGTGTGTTTTATGTCAGTCCTCAGTTTCTGAAAGTGCCACAGGAATTTTTCTGGACTTCTAGCAAGGAATCATAGAATTGGGTGAGGTTTCAGGGATGCAAAGCATAAGCAAGACAGCAGGGAGTGTGAGAAAGCAGGTGTACTAGAAAGTGAAAGTACACTCAATAGGCGAGAGGGTCTATTTCTGAGAGCCAGTGAGATAGACATCAATCATAGCTGTCTAAAAGTATTTATTCTTTAAAATGTCCATCTCTGATGTTCTCGTAGCTCACAGCCTTTTCTTATTATTATCTCATTATATAGTTTTCTTCTTCTACCTGTAGTTACTGGTAGTTACCAGGAGGGTAGGAATGAGGGTTGTCAGGTCTGCTCCACCTTCTTTGCATCCTTGTTCTATCAACATGGCCTCAATTACAATTGTTGTTGTTAAGTATTGTTATTAAGTGATGCTGAATTGGTTCCAACTCATAGCTACCCTGTATAGGGCTTCCAAGGAAAAGCTGGTGGGTTTGAATGGCTGACTTTGTGGTTTGCAGTACACTGCTTACCCTACAGTGCAACCCAGGAATCCAAACAAATGCTGCTGGTGTTAAGTCATAGAATCCTGATGTGGCATTGTAGTTAATGAGTTAGTCTTAAAAGTTGGTTTGAACTACAAGGATGGCAGTTTAAGTTCATCAGCTGTTCATCATAAACCCTATATAGGGTTGCTATTGGCCAGAACAAAGTCTACAGCACATAACAACAATAACAGAGTCAATGAAGACTCATTGCTGTATAGGGTTTCTGAGGAGCAGCTGATGGATTTAAACTGCAAACCTTGTGGTTAGTAGTTCAGCACTTATTTTACAGCACCATACCAGTACTGTTAGAGTGCCACACAAGTATAGTTGTTATCATTAAGTGCCGTCAAGTCAGTTCTGACCAATAGCAACCCAGTGTAGGGTTTCTGAGGATTGATTGGTGACAATGAACTGCAGTCCTTATGGTTCAAACCAGCTTTGCTGTCCAGTGCATCAACCAAAAACGCCACACCAGGACTCCTCATTCAAATTAATCATATTATTAGGTAATCAGTTCCCTCAGCCTTCAGTACTGTTTTCACCACAAAGGAAAGGATACAAAAATCCTCAAAACTGGGCCAATAAGCCACATCATGATGCATAGAGAAGAAGATTAAAGTTTTGAAAGACTTCATTTTGTTAGGATATACAATCTACTCTCATGGAATCAGCAGTCAAGAAATCAAAGACATAATGCCTTTGGCAAATCTGCTGCTAAAGACCTCTTTAAAATGTTAAAGAGTAAGAATATCACTTTGAGGATTAAGTTGGCTTTTGATCCACTGCATTGTATCTTCATTCACCTCATATGCATGTAAAAGTTGAACAATGAATAAGAAAGATATTGAAAAAAATTGAAGCATTTGAATTATGCTTTTGGAGAAGAATATTGACAGTATCATGTGTCTGAACAACAAACAAATCTGTCTTGGAAGAAGTATAGCTAAAATGCTTCTTAGAAGCTAAGATGGTGGGACTTTGTCTCAGGTACTGTAGACATATTTTTTAAAAGGGCCAGTTACTTAAAAAAAGACATTATGCTCCAATTACTAGACAAGGACATCATCCTTGATAAAGTGGAGAGTCAGTGAAAAACAAGAAAACCCCCAAAAGGAAGGATTAGTGAAGAGACAGCAAAGTGGGATCAAACACAACAAAAACTGTGAAGAATGCTCAGGAATAGGCAGTATTCCAAAGGGTTGCTATGAATCAGAATCAAATTGACGGCACCAAGCAGCTACAACAACAATCAATTCATTATGGAAGGATAATATTTTGAGCGTTTATTTCAGAATCATGTCAAAGTGATTTCAGTGCAATAACTCTTTTGTTGCAAGCTTCCATTGAGTAAGTGCCAACTTATTCAGATATCAACTCAGGAGACCCCATGAATCTACCAGTAAAAAATGTTTCACAGAATTTTTAAGGGCTGATTTTTAGGACTTCAATCACCAAGATTTTCTTTTGAGGTTCCACTGGGTAGATTTCAGATTCCAACATTTTGGTCAATGAGTTGTTGTTGGACTTGTTAAGTGTCGTTGAGTCGGTTCCAACACACAGTGACCCTGTATATGGTTTCCAAGGAACAACTGGTGAGCTTGAACCACCAACCTTGCTATTCAAACCAATTTTTGCAGACCAGTGCATTAACCCACAGCACAACAGTAATTGGGCCACCTATACATACCTTTCTTTGATGATGTGTGTCATCCAGTAGATTCTGACTCATAGCTACCTTGCATTGTATTTCCAACACTCTAAGTCTTTACTTGAGCAGAAAGCTTCATCTTTTTTTCCATGGACAAGCTGGTGGATTTAAACCTTGTGTCTACACTTATTCTATAGCACCAACAATGCTGCCATATTTTATTATTTTAAATTTATTCTGCGTATGTTTGTTGGCAATATATACAACCAAATATACATTCATTCATAGTTTATACATGGATTGCTCAATAACTCTGGTTATATACTTTACATTGCACCACCATTCTAAATATCTCTACTTATATTATTCCATCACAATTAATTAATATTGATCCCTAAAAGACCCTGTCTTTAAAATTTTTGTATGTGCTCTAGAGGAACTTTTGTCAAATTAAGTTGGTATGTTGTTGTTGTTAAGTGCTGCAGAGTCTGTTCCAACCCATAGCAACCCTGTATATAGATTCTGAGGAGTGTATGGTGAGTTTGAACCACTGATCTTGCCGTTCAAACAGTCAAGAATATTAACCCACAGCACCATACCATATAGGTAATTCTTTATAAGAGTACTATGCATTACAAATAATTGTAATTCCAGAACACTTATCTGGGTACATACTGAACCTGTACATAGATCAAAAGGCAGCTGTTTGAACAGAATAAGAGGGTATTATGTGGTTTAAAATCAGAAAAGATATGTGTCAAAGATATGTGTCAAGGTTGTATAATTTTATTCAGTCTTAACTGGAGAAATAATGTGAGATACTTGACTAAATGAAGAAGAACAATGCATCAGGATTGAATGAAGACACATTAAAAACCTGTGATATTCAGATGACACAATTTTGTACTACCACACATATGTCAGTTTGTGGTGACTATGATGCTAGAAATTATACCACTGATCCTGGTGTGGCACTATGGGTTAATGCGCCAGACTGCAAAGCCATTTGAACTGCAAGGTCGGCAGTTCAAGCTCCCCAGATGCTCCTTGGAAACACTATACAGGGTCGCTATGGGTCGGAATCAACACAACGGCACTTAACAACAACATTTTAAATAGCAGTGAGGTCATCCATGGTGGACACGTTTCAGTGAAAGATCCAAACCAAGAAAAAACTAGGAAGGAGAGGTGGATTACTTCTCAATGTTTAGATATAGAAAACCTTATAAGCATCAGTGGAACACTGTCAGATAGCAATTAGTTATTGATGAATAGAACCAGTATATTGTCAGATATAGTACCAGAAGATGAACCCCTCAGGTTGGAAGGCACTTACAATAAGAAAGGGAAAAAATTGCCTCCTCAAACAATGGTTGACTGTAATGATTCAAATGTACTAACGCTTTTGGGACCTTCATTTCCTGATGGGGTACAACTCAAAATAAGGAAAAACAGTTGTAAATATCCATTAATAATCAGGACATGGAATGTATGAAATGTTACTAATCTAGGCATTAGTGAGCTGAAATGAACTGTTATTGGCATTTTTAATATTACAACTATGTGGTTTGGTATGGTTGT
>NW_006408607.1:10492209-10512325 GCF_000296735.1 Chrysochloris asiatica | reverse complement strand
CAACTGATTAGAGGAGATCCATGCTTATGCCCATTCCAATAAGAGCTGACTCAACAGAATATGCATCATTGAACAATATTACCAATATCACAAGCAATAATAATTTTATCAAGTATTTCAAAATTTGCTGCAATAGTTCATTGCAGGAAACTGCCAAAAATTCAAACTTGATTCAAATGAAGACATTGTTTTTGTTAGGTGTCATCAAGTTGGTACCAACTCATAGTGACCCTATGCAAAACAGAACAAAACACTAGGAAGACCATAGAATAATTGATGCATTTAAATTATGGTGTTGGAGAAGAATGTTTAAAGTACTCTAAATTACCAGAAAAATAATCAAATCTGTGTTAGAAGAATTACAGCCAGGATGCTCCTTAGAAGTCAAGATAGTGAAATCTTGTCATTCATACATTGGGCATATTTCCAGAACAATCCAGTCCTTGGAGAAGGACAACATGCTTTGTAATGTGGAGGAGCTGCAGAAAGTGGAAGACGTGCAACAAAATGGTTTAACACAGTTTTAGCAGCAATGTGCTCAAGTTAAATAATGATTATGCATATTGTGCAGGACCAGGCAGAAATACATAGGGTAGTTCTGTTGTGCATTGGGTCACTGTATTTCAGAAGTGACTAAAGCACCTAACAACAACAACAACAACAATCTTCCTTGCTTAAAATAAGAGGACTTGAAGCACTTGCTCATGAAAATAAAAGACTATAGTCTTCAGTATGAATTACACCTTAATGTACACACATCCAGACAAAAAAATATATTCTCAACTAGAATAATATGCAAAAGCATTATAAACAGAGATGTAAGTTGTTCAGAATTTCATTTTGCTTGAATTCACAATGACACCCGTTGAAGTAGTTATCAAGAAGTGAAATGATGTATCGTGTTAGGGAAATCTACTACAATAGATTGCTTTAAAATGTAAAAAAATAAAACAAATAAATTTACCATTTGAAGACTAAGGTGTGCCTGTCTAGCTGTCCAAGGCATGGTATTTTCAGTGCCCTCACATGTAGGGTCTTCTATGATCTTCCTTATTGACTGTCCAACTTTCTCGTGCATATGAGATTATTGAAAATACCATGACTTGGGTCAAGCATAATTTAGTTCTCAAGCTGACATTTTTGCTCTTCAACACTTTTAAAAGGTCTTGTGGAACAGATTTGCATAATGCAGTACATCGTTTGATTTTGTGGTTGCTGCTTCCATGAGTGTTGGTTGATCCAAACAAAATAAATTTTTTGGCAAATTCAGTCTTTTCTCCATTGATAAGAATGTTTATTGGTCTAGTGGTGAGGATTTTTGTTTTCTTTACATTGGCATACCAAAGGCTATGATCTTTGATCTTCATCAGTAAGTATTTTAAGTTCTCTTTACTTTCAGCAAGCAAGATTGTATCATCTGCATATTGCAGGTTGTTAATGAGTCTTCTTCTAAACTTGATGCAACTTTGTTCTTCATATAACCCAACTTCTCAGCTTATTTGCTCAGCATACAGGTTGAATAAGTATGGTGAAATAATGCAACCATATCGATCACGTTTCCTAATTTTTAACCATACAGCATTTCCATGTTCTGTTCTAACACCTCCCTTTTAGTCTATGCACAAGTTTCTCATGAGCATTATTAAGTGTTCTGAAATACTCATACTTTGAAATGATGTCCATAGCTTGTTATGATCCACACAATCAAAACACTTTGCATAGTCAATAATGCACAGGTAAATAACTTTCTAATATTCTCTGCTTTCAGCCAAGATCTATCTAACATCATCAATGATATCCTTTTGTCCATGTCCTCTTCTCAATCTGGCTTGAACCTCTGGTAGTTCTTTGTCAAAGTACACATGAAACTCAAAGAATTTGAGTTATGAGCTATACACCATAAATCAAATTCCAGGGGCTGCCAAGAGAAAAAACGGATATGTTTTGAAAGGAGTACAGCAAAAGTGCTCCTTGGAGACCAGAATAGCCAAACTTCATCTCTCATACTTTGGACATATTGTCAGGAGAGACCAGTCTCTGGAAAGGGATATCATGTTTGATAAGGTAGAGAGTCAGAGAAAAAAAGGAGGACCCATTTGGATGGATTGGCACAGTGGCAGCATCAATGGGCTCAAGCGTAGTAATGATTGTGAGGTTAGCCTAGAACTGGGCATTGTTTCATTCTGTTGTGCATGGGGTTGCTATGAGTCAGCACTAACTCAATGGCACCTAACAACAACATATGTATGTGATTGTTGGAAAATGAGTAAGGAAGACTATTATAAGAATTGATATACTTAAATTATTATGTTTGTTAAAAATATCCTAGTGTCCTCAATTCAGTTCCACCTCAGCATGACCTTGTATAGTGTTTCCAAGGTGGGTTTGAACTGCCAACTTTGTAGTTAGCTATCTACTGCTTATTCACCAGCATTCCAAAAAAGGTGCTGTATGATAAACACTGGATTGAAAGGTCATTTTGAATCTCAAGGTCAGTGGTTCAAGCTCACCAGCTGATCCTTAGTAACCCGATATAGGGTAGCTGTGAGTCAGAACTGCCTCAACAGTACCTAATAACAATGATGGATTTCAAAAGAAAGAAGAAATCTCTTTTGGAAGAATTGCAGCCAGATTTCTGGTTAGAAGAAAGGATGGCCAAAATTTGTCTCTCATACTTTGGACCTGTTAAGAGGAGGTGCCAGATCCTAGGGAAGGATAGTGTTTTTTTTTTTTAAGTAGGTGGTGATGTGTCCTGGAGTCAGTTCCAATTCATAGCCACCCTGCATAAGGTTTTGTAGGCTGTAAATATTCACAGAGGTAGACATCTTCATCTTTCTTCATCAGAACATCTGGAAGTTTTGAACTTCTGACCTTGAAATTATCAGCCTGACTCATAACCAGAGGGTTAGTAAAAAAAAGAGGAAGACTATCAGTGAGATAGACTGACACAGCGGCCAAAACAATGGACTCAAGCAGAGCAATGATGGTAATAGCTATGTGGAACAATGCAGTTCCTACTCATAGTGACCCTGTATACAGTTTCTGAACAGCGGCTGATGAGTTTGAGTCATGAATCTGCCTTTCAAACTCATCTTACAGTCTAGTGCATTATCCACAGTGTTGTATCAATACTCTCTACAATTCAGAGCTGACTCCAGGGAACCTAACAACAGCTATCAATGCTCAGGCAAACATTTTAACTTTATTTATTAGACTAGACTGCTGTTTAATTGAATTGGATTGTTTTTGTTCAAGTTTTCAGATTATTTCCAATAATTAGTGTCAGTTCTTCCCCCAGTCTCTGTGTAAGTATGGTTTCCATATAATTTTAACATTCTATTTCATACATTTCCTCCTTTTGATCATAATCCATTTCTTAACTCTTTGATCAAAATATTTAGTTATGGTGACCTGATAATGGAGAAAATAGATTAAAGAGGCATTTAAAATTACAGTCCATTTCCTTCTCCAATTCTTGGGTCTTCTTCTTCCACTGCTATTCCATGTAAATAGAGAACTTGAGTGACTGCAAACCTTTAATATTCCAGGTGCTACTAATTTGGTTTGAATTGCAAGGTCAGTGGTTCAAGCTCACCAGTTACTCTTCAGTAACTCTACACAGGTTGTCTACAACTCAGCGCCAACTTGATGGTACTTAACAACAACAACAGCAACTAAGAGGTAAACAGAAGCTATTAAAACAATGTATGCTCTTATATTTTGCACTATATCAATATAATTGCTTCCTAACAAGTATTCTGAATTATATCTTATATGATTTTGGAGGTATTTTTTGTTGTTGTTTTAGATTTTTAACTTGAATGATTTCCTTCATGACATAAAATCTCTATGACTATGCTATGAATTAAATAGGATGTGGAAAAAGAAATATCATTGTTGATGTCAGATGGATCTTGACTGAAAGCAGAAGATACTAGAAAAATGTCTATCTCAGCTTTATTGACTATGAAAAAAGCTTTCTATTTTGTGGATCACAACAAGTTATGGACAGCATTGCAGAGAATGAGTATTCTGGAACATCCATGAGGAACCTGTACGTAGATCAAGAGGCATTTGTTTGAAAAGAACAAAGTAACATCAAATGACTTATAATTAGGAAAGGTGTGTTCCAGGGTTGTATGCTTTCACTATACTTATTTAATCTTCATGCTGGGCAAATAATCTAAGAAGTTAGATTGTATAAGGGAAAATGTAGCATCGGGATTGGTAGAAGATTCATTAATAAAATGTGATATGCAGATGATACAACCTTCCTTGGAGAAAGCTATGAGGACTTAAAATACTCACTGATAAATCTCAAAGATTCCAACCTTCAGTATAGGTTGAACCTCAATGTAAAGAAAACAAAAATCTTTGCCACTGGACCAATAAACAATATCCATAGAACTGGAGAAAGGATTGTAGTTGTTGAAGACTTCATTTTTCTCAAAACAACCATAAACACTCAAGGAAGCAGCTGTCAAGAAATCAAATGTTGTATTGCATTAAGCGAATATGCTTGCACAAGACCTCTTGTGCGAAAGGAAAGATGTCAGTTTGAAAACTAAGGTGCACCTGATTCAAGCCATGTTTTTTTCAATAACCTCATATGCATGCGAAAGTTGGACAGTGACTAAGGAAGGCATTAGAAGAATTGATGCATTTGAGATGTTGGAGGAGAATATTGAAATTATCACGGACTGTCAAAAGAACAAACAAATCTGTGTTGGAATTACAGCCACAGTGCTCCTTGGAAGGCAGGATGGCCAGACTTCATCTCTCATATGATAATAATTACTTACTATTGAATCATAAGACTCTTATCCCCATCTCTTTTCACCAGACCTGTCTGGTTGTTGGTGGTGATGGTTATGTGCCGTGGACCCTCTACAGGGTTTCTGAGGCTATAAATCTTTACGGGAACAGAAAGTTTCATCTTTCTCCCATGGAGCAACTAGTAGTTTCACACTGCTGACCTTAAGGTTCACAGCTCAACTCATAACCAATACACTACAAGACCTCCTTTGCTGGAGAAGGATATCATGTTTGGTAATATGGAGGGTCAGAGAAAAAGAGGAAGACACGTAATGTGATCGATTGGCCAAGAAGCAGCATTGATGGACTCAAGCATGGTAACGATAATGAGGTTGGCCCAGAATCAGACAGTGTTTCGTTCTGTTGTGCATAGGGTCGCTATGAGTCAGTGCTGACTTGATGGCACCTAACAACAACAACAACATCAGGAGAGGCCAGTCCCTGGACAAGGATATAATATTGAGTTGGAGAAACATATATATGTAAAAGGTGGACAATGTATAAGGAAAATCAAAGGAACAAACACATATTTGTTGTATACGGTCAGAATTTTCCTTAGAAGCCAGGATAACCAGACTCTGTCTGTCATACTTAGGACATATTATCAGGAGGGCCCAGTCCCTGTAGAAGGATATCATGTTTGGTAAAGTGGAGGGTAGAGGAATAAGAGGAAGACACTCAATGAGATGGATTGGCACAGTGGCAGCAACAATGGGCTCAAATATAGCAACGATTGTGAGGTTGGCAAGGGACTGGGCAATGTTTCATTCTGTTGTGCATTGGTTCACTATGAGTCAGTGCCAACTCAATGACACCTAGCAACAACTCTTAAAGTTTGGTGTCTTGTAATAATTTAATTATTTACAAATAATGGATTATAGAACAGGCATCTGTCCCAAGTCCCAACATTACTACCAAAATCCAAAATATTTACTTTTCACCACAATTAATATTAACTTACTAAGTGTCAAATAAAAGTAAGAATCATGAGAGGTGATGGTGCAATACGTACAACTATTACACAGGCGCTGTTCTTGTTAAGTGCCATCAAATCAGTTCTGACTTATAATGATCTTCTGTAGGGTTTCTCTGGTAGTGCAGTGATTATAAATCACGTTGCTAACCTCAAGGTCAGCAGTTCGAAACTACCAGACGTTCCTTGTGGGAAAGGTGAGGCTTTCTGCTCCTGTAAAGATTTACAGCCTCAGAAACCCTATGCAGGGTCAATATGAGTTGAAACCAACTCCACGGCATATAACCACCACCACCACCATAGGGTTTCAAAGGAGAAACTGTTGGGCTTGAACTGCCAACCTTGTGTTTAGCAGTGCAGTAGTCATCCTACAGAAACACACCAGGACTCCATTACTAAATGCATAGCTTCAACATGGTTTTAGTCTACTGCCTGCTAGAAACTACAAGCCAGGTTAACACAATGGAAGTACTTTTGTATAGGAAAAACAAAGTGCAATAAGAGCACATAAGATCCACGCTTAATCCAATTTTGAGGCACAATGAAAATTGTGTTTCAGCCTTTAACCTCATTAGTCTGAAATTCTAACGACTCAGAAATAAAAAGTGCATTATGTGAGACTCTGCTAACATTACTTGCTATGTTTATGAAAAAGACAACATGCCCATTTCTGAAACTATATGATTAGAAGTAGTATGCTAAAAACATACAGAAGAAAATTTTATCTATGAACAGAAAGGTGAAGCAAATTGTCTGTATTCCAGAAGAATATATTATCTCATGATGAAAGACATCTGGAGTAAGATCAAGAGATCTGACTAACCAAGCCCCTTTACATGGTTTATTTGGTCAGTGACTCCTTCACCCTCATTTTAACAGAGGTATCGGTTCAGTCAATTGAAAGGAATAAACTTTTAGGTAATTATGTGTTAGATACTATGCTCTGATCCCTGTTTAAGACAGTCAAATATAGACCAAACATTTCATAATGCACTGGAAAAGATGAATGTATACTGGGCTAACAAAAATACAGAATAGGTACACCAGCTATCTAATGAAAACAATAAAATTCAGGTGAAGGTCTCAAGAAAACTGAGAAATAAATTCTCTTTTTGAGACTGAAAAATGATTTTCCCCTACATTGCTTTTCCATCATCTCTTGCAGCTTGATACTGCTGTTATAGGGTGCCATAAAACTAGTACCGACTCATAGTGACACTAATCACAGAAGAACAAAATGCTGCTGACTCCTGTACCAACCACACAATCACTGCAATATTTGAACTCATTGCTTCTGCCACTGTACCAATGTATCTCATTGGTGGTCTTCCTCTTATTCCTCTACCCTCCACTTTACCAATCATGATATCCTTCTGCAGGGACTGGGCCCTCCTGATAATATGTCCAAAGTATCAGAGACAAAGTCTGGTTATCCTGGCTTCTAAGGAAAATTCTGACTGTACTTTATACAACAAGTATGTGTTTGTTCCTTTGATTTTCCTTATACATTGTCTACCTTTTACATTTATATGAGGTTATTGAAAATACCAAGGCTAGAGTCAGGCTCACCTCCATCCTCAAAATGGTATCTTTGCTTTGGAACACTTTAACAAGGTGTTGTACAGAATATTGCCTAATGCAATATGTTATTTGATTTCTTGACCACTGCTTTCATGAGTGATGATGGTTGAGCCAAACAAAATGAAGTCTTTGACATCAGTCTTTTCTCCATTTACATGGATGTTGTTAATTGGTCCAGTAGTGAGGAATTTTGTTTTCTCCATATTGAGATGCAACCCATACCAAAGGATGTGGCCTTTGAGTTTTATTAGTATGTGAAACCCTCTCCACTTTTAGCAAGCCAGGTTATATCATTTGAGCATTGCAAGTTGTTAATGAGTCTTTTTCCAATCCTGATGACACATTTTTCTTCATATAACACAGCTTCTCAGATTATGTGCTCAGTATGTAGACTAAATAAATAAAATGAAAGAATACAACCTTGGCGCACATCTTTCCTAATTTTAATCATCTGGTGTTCCCTTGTTCTATTTGAACAACTGCCTCTTGGGCAATGTGTTAGTTCCACATGAGCACAATTAAGTGTTCTGGAATACTCATTCTCTGTGATGTTGTGCATAGCTTGTTATGATCCACATAATTGAAGTCTTTGCAAAGTCAATAAAACACAGATAAACATCTGGCTAGTATTCTCTGCTTTCAGTCAAGATCCATCTGACATCAGCAATGATATCCCTCATTCCACTTCCTCTTCTGAATCTGGCTTGAATCTCAGGATATTTTCTGTCAATGTATGCTTGTAAATGGTTTTGTAAATATCTTTAGCAAAATTTTACTTGTGTGTGTATTATTAATGACATTGCTGATGATTTCTACTTGCTATCCGGTCCTTTCTCCTTGGAATTGGCATAAATATGGATCTCTCCTGTCAGTTGTCCAGGTAACTGTCTTCCAAATCTCTTTTAATAGATGAGTGAGTGCCTTCTGAATTGCATCAGTTTGTTGAAAACTTTCAATCAATATGCCATCGATTCCTGAGGCCTTTTTCTTTGTCAATGGCTTCAGTGTACTTTGGACTTCCTCCTTCAGTAACATTGGCTCTTGAGCATTTGCTCCCTCTTGAAATGGTTGAACATCCATCATTTCTTTTTGGTACAATGACTCGGTGTATTCCTTTCATCTTCTTTTGATGTTTTCTGCATAATTCAATATTTTGTCCATAGAATCCTTCAATATTTCAATTCAAGGTTTGAATTTTTCCTTCAGGTCCCTCAGCTTGAGAAATTCTTAGCATGTCCCCCACTTTTGGTGTTTTAACTCCAGGTCTTTTCACATTTTGTTACAATATTTGACTTTGTCTACTTGAGCTGACCTTTGAAATCTTTTATTAATCTCTTTTATTAATCTCTTTTATTAATTGATTCTGTTTGTTTTGTCATCTGTTTGCTAGAGAACAAGTTTCAGAATCTCTTCTGTCATTCATTTTTTTCTGTTTTCCTTATTTTTCATCTTCTTTATGAGGTTTTGCTTTCTTCTCGTATGATGTTCTTAATATGATCCCACAACACATTTTGTCTTCAGTCTTTAGTGTCTAACATATCAATTCTGTTCTTCAGATAATCTCTAACTTCAGGTGGAATATATACCAGCTCATATTTTGGCTCTTGTTGACTTATTTCAATTTTCTTCTGTTTCAGCCTTAACTTGTATAAGAGCAATTGATTGTCTTTTCTACAGTCCCAGTGTTTGGCTGTGGGTTAATGTGCCAGACTGCAAAGTCAGTTTGGACCACAAGGTTGGCGGTTCAAGCTCACCAGCCGCTCCTCAGAAACCATACAGAGGTGTCAGTATGAGTTGTAATTTAGTCAAAGACACCTATCAACAACTATATATATATATATATATCCTTTATTTTCTTTTACTAAATTGATAATTTTATGCTTTACTATGATATTCATATTACTTATTCTCACACTGTTACAGTTACCTTCTTTTGTTACAATCCATATAAGGTTAGTTTGAATTCACAGGAACTCTGTTCTAATGACTATTGTTTTTGTTTTTTTTTCTACTGTCTTGTACCGACACATATAATTTATTTCTCAATAAAATAAAAAATAATCCATTTTCAGTTCTAAAACCAGATTGAATACTAAGAAAGGACAACATCCTCAAAGAATTTGGGGATTCAAAACTATTTCATAGTGTAATGAATAGTCTGAAAAGGTTTACTATGGTATCATAGTTGGGGTTCGAACCTTAAGGTCAGCAGTAACAGTTAAAACTACCAGCTGATCCATTGGAGAAAGATGAGGTTTTCTTCTCCCATAAAGATTTGCAGCCTCGGAAACCTTAAACCACCATCAAGAAATCAATGAGTCGGAAATGACTCCATGGCACATAACCACCACCACAACCATATTTAGCAATTCTTTGGAAAATAGAAATACTACTAAAATCACTTAATATGTGTTAGAAACCATGATCCATTTGATCACTTCTCTTGAAGAAAATATATTTTTTTAATTTGTAGAATTCTAAAAGTTCTTTTCTTTTTATTGAAGAACATATAAAATCAAGATTGTTGCAAAATAAGACAGTTTCAAGCTCGAACGAAAGGTATAGTGATAGTGGTGGGGGTGGTGTATCTTCCTTGCAAAGGATTGCCAAGCCTATAAATTTTTACAGGAGCAGAAAGCTTTATCTTTCTCTGGAGAAGTCACTGGTGGATTTGAACTGCAGACCTTCTGGTTAGCAGCCCAATACTTAACCAACTATGCTACCAGGTTTCCTTGATGAAGGGTATGTTGTTGTTGTTGTTGTGTGTTGTTAAATTGGCTCCAACTCACAGCGACCCCTACATAGGGTTTCCAAAGAGTAGTTGATGAACTCCTGGTGTGGCACTATAGGATCAGCACTGGACTATGAACCACAAGGTCGGCAGTTCAAACTCACCAACTTCTCTTTGGAAACCCTGTACAAGGTCGCCATGAGTCAAAACCAACTCAAAGGCGCTTAACAACAACTACAGCTACTGGATTTGAACCATCCAATCCAAATTGTGGTTAGCAGTCCAATGTTTATCCTACAATGTCACACTGTGTTTGATGAAATCCAATCCTGAAGTTGTAATTATTTGCCTTGTTTAAAGGACTCTGGAGTCTTATATTCTATGTTGAATAACAAGGTTTGACACCAACTAATTCAAGGTTTTTGGACTATGGACTTCTTTCTAAATCTCATCTAGAAATAGTAAAAACTAATAACTACTTCAAGAACTAGTGTGCTATATATGTTTTGGACTAGAGCTTTATTTTATCATTGTCTTTCATGAATTATTAATGTTGTTGCTATTATTGTAAAACAAAAGTTCTTCTTAAAAATACTTAGCTATCATTATTCTTAAGTGTCATCAAGTCCATGTCAACTTATATAGGATTTCTAACTTTTACAGGATTTTCAAGGAACATCTCATGGATTTGAACCTCTGACTTTGTGGTTAGCCATCCAGTGCTTATCCTACAGCTCCACACTAGGAAATAATTAATGAAATATTGTCCATTCAAGTTTCTTGGTGAGGTTTGCATCCATAATTTATCCATGGTGTTCTCTTATTTGAAATGCCCACCAAACTATTCCCTCTTAGTAGATAAATTATTTTATTGTCAAAAAGCCATTCACTCCTCACCAGCATTCTTTGTAAAATTTATATAATTCCATGCCTCTTGGTACATTTAAGTCAGAAGGTACCAGATCAACATCAATTTATTTTTTTATTTTTTATTTTTCATACACTGTAGTTATTTGAAGCTTTTCAGGGAAAGAACACAGGTGATACTACTTTCTAATACTTCAGAAGTTTAGCTTTGGTACCAGATGTCTTTTGCATACTTGTTAAGTATGTTTCAATTATTAAACTACTCTCACAATTCTGGAGTTTTTTCCTTTATTAAGCACAGAAAACAGTTCTGTCACTGAAGTGTATCTAATGGCCATTAAATGAAATAGAAGAACATCCTGGAAAAACCATCAGCAGAAAATGGTATGATTAAATCATACAGTTTTCTAAGTAAAACACTTACCATATGATCTTCCAGACTTCTTGAAGCACACTCTGTAGGGAAGACCTATCATTATGCTGTGCGACCCTAAAGTATTTTCTCTATTCTCTGTCTATGTAACTAAAAGCATCACTTCATATTTATGGTCTTATTTTGTCTTTATAGCAATACTTGTAGAAGTAAAGAAATTAATATCGCTATATTTACAAATGAAAACACATAGGACGTTTAGCACAATACAGACTAGTATTGAATAGGCAAACCCAGATTAAATAGCAAATATAGCAGACACAAATATACCTGGGAGTCCTGATGATGTATTGAAGAATCATCACTGGACAGCATGGTCAGTTTGAACCATAAGATCATTGGTTGAAATTCACCAACCGCTCCTGGAAAACCATGTTCAGGGTTGTTGATATGAGTTGAAATTGACATAATGGCACTTTAAAATATCTCTGACACAAAGCCATGTGTTATCAATATGTGAAAGTGAGAACTGGTAAGACATGCTATCTTATATATCTTTATTGCTGTGATTCATTGCTGTAGAGTCTATTCCAACTCATGAAAACCTCATGTGGGCAGAATGAACACCTCCATAGAATGTTCAAGTTTTCTGCATGTAGATAGCCTAACCTATTTTCCAAGAACTAATCATCAAGCTTTTAATAAAGTTCAACATTTATGGTCTTTCTGTTGTTGTCTTCATGTATCATGAATGCATAAAGCATATGTTCTTTTCCATTGAAGTGAGTTATTTGTAAAATACTTAATATTGTAAAACTTAACTAATCTCTGGATTTAATAACAACATTTCTCAAAAGTTAGTTGAAATTTGTGTCTTAATTAAAATATGAGTGTGTGTGTGTTTCATATATTTACCAATAAAGCATGTGACATTATTTAATATCCATATTACCTAGAATTTTCACATTTACTTGAATGATCCATGACAATTTTTTTTAAAAGGCTTCATGACTAGTAATTATATGTGACTTCAATTGCTAACATAACTTAAAGAATATGAGCTAAGATACTGATCTTTACTGAAAACAGAGAATACCAGAAAGATATTTACTTGTGCTTTATTGACTAACAAAGGCTTTTGACTATGTGGATAATGACAAGCTATGGACAACATTGCAAAGAATGAATATTCCAGAACACTTAATTTTGTTCATGAGGAACCTGTACATAAACCAAGAGGCAGTCATTCAAACAGAACAAAGGTATATTGAATTTTAAAATGGTTTAAAATCTTGGAATGTGTGCATCAGGATTGTATTCTTTCACTGGATTATTTAGTCTGTATGATGAGAAAATAATCCAAGAAGATGGATTATATGGCAAATAACAATGTGGCATCAGGAGTGTAGGAGGACTCATTAACAACCTATGATATGCAAATGCTATAACATTGATTGCTGAAAGCAAAGAGGAGAAAGCCTCATCTTTCTACCACAGAACAGCTGGTAGTTTCAAACTGCTGACTGTGAGATGAACAGTCTGATTTGTAACCACACACTAAACTACCAGAACTCCTTTAAACTATATTGTTGTTGTCAAGTGCTGTCAAGTCGATTCTGACCCATAGCGACCCTGTATAGGGTTTCCAAGGAGCAACTGGTGAGCTTGAACCACTGACCTTGCAGTTCAAATGACTTTGCAGTCAGGAGCATTAACCCAAGCGCCACACCAGGACTCCTTAAAGTATATAGTGATGATCAAAGACCATACCCTACATTACTGATTGCACCTCACTGTAAATAAAATAAAAAATATTCACTGCTGAACAAATCAATAACATCATGATAAATGGAGAAAATATTGAAATTGTCAAGAACTTCATTTTGCTTGGATCCACCATCAAGAAATCAAATGAAGTATTGCACTAAGAAAATGTGCTGCATGAGACCTCTCTAAAGTGTTCAAGAACAAATTTTCAGTTTGAGGATTACGATGTGCCTGACCCTAGCAATGATATTTTCAATAACACCACATGCTTGTGAAAGTTGGGCATTGAATAAGGAAGATCATAGAAGATTTGATACATTTGAGTCATGGGGCTGGAGAAGAATAATAAAATTACCAAAAACTGCTAGAAGAACTAACGAATGTGTTGGAGGAAGTACAAACAGAATTCTCCTTAGAAGTCAATATGGCCAAACTTCATCTCTCATACTTTAGGCATGTTATCAGGAGGACTCAGTCCCTGAAGAGAGATATCATGTTTCTTAAAGTGGAAGGTAAACAAAAAAGAGCAGTAAACCCCCAACGAGGTGGATAGGAATAGTGACAGTAGTAATAGGTTCAATTGTAGCACCAGTTGTGAGGATGGCATTAGACCTGGCAATGTTTTGTCCTGTAGCACATTGGGTTGCTATGCACTGGAACCATATATACAACAACTAACAACAACAGTCACAATGAATGAGTCTATGACTCAGATAATGCTAACAGTTTTCTTTATATTCTCTGTGCTATCTGTTGGTATGCAAGCAGAAAGTATATAGTTTAAGAGCAAGAAGGAACTTTAAGCATGAAAAAGAAAATATTATGTTAAAACTTATAAACATGTTAATTATTAGAACATTTTTAGTTGAAAGTGATAGAAAAGACAACTCAAAGTTGCATAAATTAGAGCAGTTTTTGGATATACATTACTAGACTGTCCTTATAACTTCAAACATGATTAAATAAAGTATTCATGTTATGTGATCGGTACTCTTTCTTCTTTTTCCTCTCTTTCTCCTTTTTCTTTCTTCTTCCTCCTCCTCCTTTTCTTATTCTTCTCATGTTTCATCTTTCTTGTCCTATTTGATTCATTCCTTAACCTAAGGCAAGTTCTTACCTCATGGTGGACAAATTGACTACTGCCTATATGCAATGCAACACTTTAATTGTTTAAGCAATCTCCAAAGAAGGAGTCATTGTGTGGCATTGTGTGGCATTGTGTGGCATTGTAGGATAAGCACTGGACCACAGTGGCTTGAATCACAAGATCAGCGGTTCAAACATACCAGTTTCTCCTCAGAAGCCCTATACAAGGTTGCTATGAGTTGGAACTGACTTGATGACACTTAATAACAAAAAATATATATATAAGGAAAGAAATGTTTTCATTTCTGAAATTTTCACTTAAAGTTTCAGGACTTGTACTAATTGACTTGGTAGGCCCATTTGAAGGAAATTCTCAGACCCAAACGTGATTCACATCTTTAATTACCCAGGCCTGAGTCATTTAGTCTTTCTTAACTCACTGCTGTGGAGCTATAAACATGACAATTATATGGGCTGAAAAAGGAAAGGTAAGCAAAACCCAGATTCAGGTTTTGTATCAGATAAATTAAAATGCCATAGATTGTGTCAGCTATGAAAAACAGTCTTCTCATAGCATGACAAACATTTTGAAGCAGTATTTTTGAGATTTTCCTGAGCAACTCAAAACAAATAAATTATCAGAAAACTTCTGATGATCTGCCAACATGTGCCTCAGAATCTCTGCTTCCAGGCAGCCACGACTGCACTTAGGTTGAGGACATTGCGTAGTTAGAAGTCTCTGAGTTAGTGTCCATACTGTATCTTGGAGGACGGCACAGTCATATAATATTGCCTCTTAGTTTGTGCTTCAACTATGCCTTTAGTAGTCTATTTCAACACTATGTCAGGTTTACATCTTCTGGATAATGCATTATGTGGGTCCTAATGGTTGACTATATTGTCCGGAGGAAACAATCGCTGGAGAAGGATGTCATGCTGGGTAGGGTGGAGGGTCAGAGAAAAAGAGGAAGACCCCCAACGAGATGGATCAGCCAGGTGGCATCATTGATGAACTCGGGTGTGGCAGCGGTAGTGAGGTTGGCCCAGGATCAGACATTGTTTCGTTCTGCTGTGCATGGGGTCGCTATGAGTCGGTTCCGACTCGATGGCACCTCACAACAACAACAACAATGTTTGACTAGTTTCACACAGGACAAAAGTGATCCATCAACCTTGGTAATCAACAACACAGGGGTTACTAGTGATAGTCAGGGAAAAAACATATTATATTGAAAGGATTAATCCTCTGGGCAAGAATCAGAGGACATACACAAACTAGATTTACTTCAGCTGGCACCATTATGGGAGAAGTCAAGTAGGCCTCCCAAGACTTGTTGCTGAGATAAAATGGTAATAGTTTGCTGACTGTTTTAAAACATTTTCCCCATTTCTGAAGAAAAAAATGTAGCTATCTGTATCAGCTGCCATTACAAAAAGCTATAAACTGGGCATCTAAGTAACAGGCATTTAATCTTTTAGAATTCTGGAAGTGAAAAACACAAAATTAAGATGTTACAAAGGTCATGGCCTCTGTGAAGGATTTAAAAGACTATCCTTTCTTGACTTTTTACTCACTTCTAGTGCTTGCTGGCAATCCATAGCAATCTTCATCTAGCAACTTTATCCCTCCATGTCTCTGCCTACATCTTCCATGACATTTTCCTTTTCTGTCTCAGTATCTGCTCCTTGTCTTCATTGATCAGTAGTCATATTGGATTACGGGGTCATTGTAATTCAATATGACCTCATTTTAACTGGACTACATCTGCAAAGACACTATTTCCAAGTAAGATTACAATCACATGAACCAGGGATTAGAACTATCTTTTAAGAAGATACAATTCACTCCACAGCCTGTGAGATCTCCCTTTTCCTTACATCCAGTATCACAGAACACTTGCCAGAAATGGAATGGTTCTTCTGATACTCTTGGCACAAAATACTCCCATACTGACAAGATTGAAAACCCATGGGTACTTTAAATATGACACTACACACAACTTTTAAATATCACAACTATATGTGTCAAATGATATTTTATGCATAATGTAGAACTGGTTAGCTCATTTAATAATAGTTTTAATATAATGAGAAGAAATCAGATAATGACCTTTTAAATTTTAAATGTTTTATAGATCAAAAATTAAATTTTATATGAAATTAAAATAATAAAAGATATTCCACCACAATTTCATGGTCAAACCAGTATTCTCAGTAAATGCATGTCCTACATATATTGCACCTTTCTTCATTAGCTACCATTTTCTTTGCTGATTTTATATTCTAAGGAACAAACATCTCTCCTTCAGAAATAATATGTGTAATTTTAACACAGATTATAAAGATAAATTTAAAACATGACGTTTTTATTCCCACATTGCACTATGAACTAACTGCCAACTCATATAGAGAATATGGGGATATTAAATAAACTTGAGGTGAGTAGTAATATAAAATTCTTTCAAAGTTATTTAAGTGCAAAATACAGAATATATTTTGACTTTTTATATAAATCCATGCACATTGGACATATTAACCTTTTCTTTCAATATTTTTGAAGTATCATCTGAATAATTATCTGAACTTTTAAATTCACAAAAAATGAGAAGAAACATTTATTGGATAGCAAATAAAAATGGAAACTTATTTTATTGATATCAAGGACATCTTGGTACCTTGCAAAGGTAAGTATAAATATTGCTCTATATAGTACCACTGTTAAACTTATTGTTAGTAATTTAAAAGGAGGTTCAATTCTGTATAAATAAACAAATTTATCAACATTTCTAATTGCATATAAGTACATGTTTGTGTCATATGTAAATATAAACAGCTTAATATTTTCTTTCTTAGCAGATATTATCAGGTCAAGGAAAGCAATATTTAAATTATATTTTAAATAAGAAAATGATTCTTTAAAAAAAAATACAAAATAATGATGTCATGATACAATAATGCAAATATTAAATGTTTGCAAATCACTGTGCATCTGTGCTCATTACAGTACTTTTTACAATACCGCAAAAGTGGAAAACAAATTATCCATCTATGGATAAATGAATATTCGGTATACACACAAAAGACATTTTGATTAAGCATTCAGATGCTAATCCAAAAATTGGCAATTTGAACACATTAAGCATTCTATGACCTTGAATATATCCCACCTGAATTTAGAAATCATCTAAAGAGCAGATTTGATACATTAGACACAAAAGACTGAAGACCAGAAGAGTTGTGGCATGACACCAAGAATATCATACATAAAGAAAGCAAAAAGTCATTGAGAAGATAAGGAAAAAGGAAAAGGTAAAATGGCTATCAGACGAGACACTGAAACTTGCTGTCCAACGTAGAGATGCTAAAGCAAATGGGAAAAAAATGAGGAGGTCAAAGCACTGAAAAGAAAATTTCAAAGATCAGCTAGAGAAGAAAAAGCCAAATAGTACAACAAAATGTTCAAAGATCTGGAATCAGAAAACAAAAAAGGAAGAACTTGCTCAGCATTTCTCAACAGGGGGAACTGAAGAAAAAATTTCAAGTCTCGACTTTCATTATTGAAAGATTCTCTGGGCAAATTATTGAATGATACAGAAAGTATCAAGAGAAGATGGAAGGAATACAGAGAGTCACAGCACCAAAAGGAAATGGTTAATGTTCGACCATTTCAAGAGATAGCATATGATCAAGAGTCAGTGATACTTAGGGAGGATGTCCGTGGTACATTGAAGGAGCTGATGGTACATTGAAGGAAGGAATTGATGGAATAAAAATTGAAATCTTTCAAGAAAGTGAGGCAGCACAGGACGCACTCACTCATCTCTGCCAAGAAATTTGGAAGACAACTACGTGGCCAACTGATTGGAGGAGATCCATATTTGTGTCCATTCCAAAGAGAGGTGACCCAACAGAAAGCAGAAATCATTGGACAATCTCTTTGATATCTCATGCAAGTAAAGTTTTGCTAAAGGTAATACAGAAATAGCTACAATCATACATTGACAGAGAAATTCCAGAAGTTCAAGTCAGATTCAGAAAAGGCTATGGAATGAGGGATATCACTGCTGATGTCCAATGGATCTTGACTGAAAGCAGAGAATATCAGAAAGATGTTTACATATGCTTTATTGAGTACGCAAAGGTTTTCAATTGTGTGGATCATGACAAGCTATGGACAACATTGCTAAGTATGAGTATTCCGGAACACTTAATTGTACTCATGAAGAATCTGTACTTGGACCAAGAGGCAGTTGTTCAAATATAACATGGGAGCACTGAATGTTTTAAAATTAAGAAAGGTATACGGCAGGATTGTATTCTTTCACCATATTTATTCAACCTGTATGCTGAGCAAATAATACGAGAAGCTGTGTTATATGAAGAAAAATGTAGCATCAGGAGTGGAGGAAGACTCATTAACAACCTGCGATATGCAGATGGTACAACCTTGCTTGCTGAAAGTGAAGAGGAATTAAAACATTTACTGATGAAGATCAAAGAGCACAGCCTTTGGTATGCATTGCATCTCAATGTCAAGAACACAACAATCCTCACCACTGGACCAATAAACAACATTCTTATCAATGGAGAAAAGATTGTAATTGTCAAGGACTTCATTCTTCTTGGATCAACTATCAAAACTCACAGAAGTAGCAGTCAAGAGATCAAACGACATATTGCATTCAGCAAATCTGCTGAACAAGATCTTTTTTAAAGTGTTGAAGAGCAAAGATGTCAGCTTGAATACTAAAGTGCACATGACCCAAGCCAGGGTGTTTTCAGTAACCTCATATGCATGCAAAAGCTGGACAATGAATAAGGAAGACCTTAGAAGAATTGATTCCTATGAGTTATGGTGTTGTAGGAGAATATTGAAAGTGCCATGGGCTGCCAAATGTACCAACAGATTCATTTTGGAAGAAGTGCAGCCAGAGTGCTCCTTATAGGCCAAGATGGCCGAGCTTCATCTCTCATACTTTGGATATATTGTCAGGAGGGAGAAGCTGCTAGAGAAGGATATTATGTTTGGGAAGGTGGAGGATCAGAGAAAAAGAGGAAGACCCCAGTGAGATGGATTTGCCAAGTGGCAGCATTGATGGACTGAAGCATGGCAGCAATAGTGAGATTGGCCCAGGATCAGGTAGTGTTTAATTCTGCGCTGCATAAGGTCGCTATGTGTCAGTACTGACTTGATGAAAACTAACAACAACAACAAGGCATTCTATGGGGGGAAATGTGCCATTCTGTTTCCATAAAGTTTAAATCCCAGGAAACCTAAAGGAACAATTATATTCTGCCCTGTAGGGTGTCACTGAATTTGTTTTTTGGGTAAGTCTATACATGCAGGCCCATGGTTCAAGTCTACCAGCCACTCTGTGGGAGAAAGATATAGCTTTCTGCTCTTCAAAGATTTAAGAAACATTGCAAATATTATATTTATGGTCATTATGAGTCTGAAGAGGATTTAAAATACTTACTAATGCAAGGCACCAGTAATTGATGGAATACAAATTGTAATCTTTCAAGAAAAGGAGGCGGCACATGAGGCACTCACTCATCTCTGCCTAGAAATTTAGAAGACAACTATCTGGTCAACTGATTAGAAGAGATCCGTATTTGTGCCCATTCCAAAGAGAGGTGACCCAATGAAATGTGGAAATCATTAGACAATATCTTTGATATCCCGTATAGTAAAGTTTTACTAAAGGTAATACAGAAATGGCTGCAAGCTTACATTGACAGAGAACTTCCAGAGATTCAAGCTGGATTCAGAAGAGGCCACTGAATGAGGGATATCATTTCTGATGTCTGATGGATCTTGGCTGAAAGCAGAGGATACCAGAAAGATGTAGTTTACCTGTGCTTTACTGACTACGCAAAAGCTTTTGATTGTATGGATCATGACAAGCTATGGACAACATTG
>NW_006408607.1:10488510-10490994 GCF_000296735.1 Chrysochloris asiatica | reverse complement strand
ATTAGGCAAATCTGTTGCACAAGACCTCTTTAAATTGTTCAAGAGCAAAGATAGCAGGTTGAGGTCTAAAATGTACCTGACTCAAGCCAGGCTACTTCCAAAAACCACATATGTACTTGAAAGTTAAATAATGAATAAGTAAGACTTTAGAAGAATGGATTCATTTGAGTTATGGTGTTGGAGAGTTATATTAAAAGTACTGTGAACATATAGGAGAACAAATAAATCTGTGTTGCAAGAAGTATCCAAATGCTCCTTGGAAACCAGGATGGTGAGACTTTGGCTTTCAAGCTTTGAACATATTACCAGGAGGGAAGGACCATTCCCTGGAGAAGGACATCATGCTAGGTAAAGTGGAGTGACAGTGAAAAAGGAAGACCCCAACAAAATGGATTGGCACAGTGACATCAACAATGGGCTTAAGTCTAACAATGATTTTGATGATGAAACAGGACGGAGCAGTGTTTTGTTCCATTGTGCATAAGGTTCATATGAGTCAGAAATGACTAGATGGCACCTAATAGCAACAACAAAATTAGTCAGAAGAAACTCAAAGGCGCTTAACAACAACAACATACATATAGGAGTCCTGGTGTGGCACTGTAGAATAAACAGTGGACTGTTAACCTCAAGGTAGGCACATCAAACTTACCAGTCACTCCTCAGAATCTTTATACAGGGTCTCTACTAGTTGCTCTGGTAGTGTAGTGGTTACGAATCTGACTGCTAACCTCAGAGTCAGCAGTTTGAAACTACCAGCTGTTCTGCTGGCAAAAGATGAGGCTTTCTGCTCCCATAAAGATTTACAGCCTAGGGTCACTATGAGTCGGAACCGACTACACGGCACAAAACAACAACAACTATAAGTTGGAATTGACTCAATGATGCTTAACAGTGACCACAACAACTATACATCCAACCATGTTCCTTGCACTATAGAAAAGTACCTAGTCTTCTAACTGCAAGGTCGATGGTTCAAACTCACTAGGTGCTCCTCAGAAACTCTATATATTTGAAACTGGCTCCATGACACTTAACAACAACAACAATAAGTACAACAAACACTTATCAGTCAGTTTGCCATACTGCTGTGTCTTGCATGTTGCTTTGATGCTGAAAGCTATACCACCAACATTATAAATACCAGCAGGGTCATCTGTGGTGAACAGATCTCTACAGACCTTCCAAACTAAGACAGACTAGGAAGAAAACAGAAGACTACCTCTGAATGGTTAGTGATTGAAAACCTTTTGAATACCAGCAGATCATTGTCAGATACAGTGACAGGATACAGTCCCCTCAGGTAGGCAAGCATTAAAAATAAGTCAGAAAAGAGCCGTTTCCTAAAATTTGTTAGTCTTAATGATGCAACTGGTTCAAGGTTTTGAGCACCTCATTCCCTGTTGTGGCATCACTCAAAATCAGAAGAAACAGCTTCAAACTTCCAATAGTAATCAGAATGATGAATTATATAAAGTATGAATCTAGGAAAATTGGAAGTCACCAAAACTGAAATGGAATGCATGAAGATAATTATCACGGGAGAAAGTGAGCTGAAATGAACCTGTATTGAACATTTTGAATCAGATAATTCATATGGTTTATTATGCTGAGAATGACAAATTAAAGAGGAATGGTATCTCATTCATTGTCAAAATAAGGATTTCAAGATTTCTCTTGCATTACAATGCTGTTTGTGATGGATAATATCTTTATACCTCCAGGAAAAACTAGTTAATACCTCTGTTTTTATATTTATGTCAAAGATACTAAAATCAGTGATGAAAAAAAATTGAAGAATTCAACCAACTTCTTTAGTCTGAAATTGACAGAACATGTAATCAAATTTATTGAAATTACTGGTGATTGGAATGCAAGCAAAAGTTGGAAATAAAGAGGAAGGATCGGTAGTGAGGGGAGTATGGCCTCCATGATTGAAACAATGTAAACCAGTGATTTCTTCATTGCAAATATTTATTTGCAGCAACATAAAAGACAACTTCAGGAGTGCTGTGGTCCCAGAGGCAGAGGATATACACTTGGAAACTAAAAGATCAGAGATTAAAGCCAACCAGCTGCTCTATGAAAGAAAGATAAGATTTCTGTTCCTACAAAAGTTTTAAAGCCTCAGATAACCTATACGGGTTCTTTATGAGTCAAATCTAACTTCACAGCACCTAACAACAACAAAGCATGTGGACTTCACCTGATGGAATACACAGGAATCAAATTACTACATCTATGGGAAAAAAGAAAACAGTAGAAAGGCTCAAGGTTATCAGCCAAAACACGGTCAGGCACAGACTATGAAGCAAACCATCAATTGCTCATATGCAAGTCCAAGATGACACTAAAGAAGATGTGAGCCTAAATATGTCTGTGAACACATCACATCTGAATTTAGAGACCCTCTAAAAAACAGACTTGATGCATCAGCCACTAATAACCCAACACCAGAAAGTTGTGGTATGTTGTAGATCAAGA
>NW_006408607.1:10481309-10487735 GCF_000296735.1 Chrysochloris asiatica | reverse complement strand
GCTGAACAGAAAATGCCACAGAATAACTCTACAAAACAAAATTAAATATTATAAAGGAATATGGAAAGAATTAGAAAACCAGAATAGAAGAGAGCACTCACCATTTCTCAAGATGAAATAATTGAAAAAAAAAAAAAAAAGTCAAGGCTAGGGTTGAAATATTAAAGGAGTCTATGAGCAAAATATTGAATGATGTAGAAAGCATCAAAATAAGACTGAAGGAATACACAAAGTCACTGTACCAAAAAGAACAGGTCAATGTTTACATATTTCAAGAAGTAGCATATAATTTAGAAGTCAAAGCTGCACTGAAAGGCATTGTTGAAAAATAAGGCTGCAATATATAGTGAAATGTAAATTAAAATATTTTAGTGAACTGATGCTGCACTGTAGCCACTCACTTGTCTATGACAAGAAATTTGGAAGACAGCCACCTGGCCAACCGATTGGAAAAGATCCATGTTTCTGCCCACTCCAAAGAAAGGTGACCCAGTGGAAAGTGAACCATTGAAAAATATCATTAATACCACATGCAATTAAATTTTGTTGAATATAATTATAAAGTAGTTGCATCAGTACTCATGAGATTAGCAGTCAAGAAATTGAAGGGAAATTCTGCTGCAAAAGATCTCTATAAATGGTTAAAGAACAAAAACATTAAGTAGAGGACTATGATAAATCTGACCCTAGCCAAGGAATTTTCTTCATATGCATGAAAAAAATGGACAATGAATAAGGAAGACTGTAGAAGAATCCATGCATTTAAATTATGGTGTTGGTGAAGAAAATAAAATTACCATGACTGCCAGAAAAATAAATCTGTCTTGGAAAAAATACAGCCAGAATGCTCCTTAACAGCGGCGATGGTGACACTATCATTTGTAGTTTTGGCATATTCACAAGAGGTCAGTCACTGGGGAAGTCATCATGCTGGGAAAACCGAAGGATCAAAGAAAAAGAGGAAGAAACTGAACTAAATTGATTGACACATTTACAGCAACAATTCGCTCTAAAATAACAACTATTGTGAGGATGGCAAAGGACTGAGCAATGTTTTGTTCTGTTGGGCACATGGTCTTCTCGCTATGATTCAGAATTGACTCAATGGTACCTAAGAAAAGCAACATTATATGCAATGGAATACTAGGTATAAATAGAAATAGAGTACTGATGCATACCACATGTCTGAACTTTGAAGACATCATACAGAGTGGAATAAAAAGTGGCAAAAGAACAAATGTAGAATGATACCTCATATGAAATAAACAATTATTCATTTATAGACAGCAAAGCTTATTTGTTTTTATCAGTGGTAGAAGGAAAGAGGAAAAAAGAAATCTTTGCTAAAAGGACATTGAGTTTATGTCAATGGTGGCAAAATAGAAAGCGGAAAAAGGATTAAGAGAATAGTTTTACATCCTGAAGACTATAATGATTGTATTGGTTACAAATCGGGCTGTGAACCTAAAGGTCAGCAGTTCGAAACTACCAGCTGTTCCGCGGGAGAAAGATGAGGCTTTCTGCTCCCGTAAAGATTACAGCCTCGGAAACCCTGTATAGGGTCGCTATGGGTCGGAACTGATTCGACGGCACTTAACAACAATATCAAAACTATATAGGAGCTCTGGTAGCGTAAAGGTTGCGAATTGGGCTACAAACCGCAAGGTCAGGCTTTCTGCTCCCTTAAAGATTTACAGCCTCAGAAGTACAGGGTCGCTATGAATGAGAATCAAATACACAGTAAATAACCACCACCACTATACTATATGGGGTCTTGGTGTGGCACTGTGGGTTAATATTCTGGGCTGTAAAGTCGGTTTGCACAGCTCACCAGCCGCTCCTCAGAAACCCTATACGGGGTTGCTATGGGTACGAACGATTCATCAACATCAATAAAAACAACTATACTATATGTGAGAAATATGAGTCTTTTGCTCCCAAAATGTTTTAAAGCCTTTGAAACCCTAAACAGGGTTGCAATGAATTAGAACCGACTTGACAACGCTTAACAACAACTGCACTATATATGCAGAAATTGTTTGGATGTGAATGTTTTGTTACACATATATTTACCGAAATAAAACTAAAAAGAGTTATTGTAAAAGCTATTCACTTGTGGTTGTTAGGTGGTATTGAGTCCGGACCGACCCATAGCGACCTTATGCACAGCAGAACGAAACACTGCCCGATCCTGGGCCAAACTCATTATTTTTGCCACACTTAAATCCATCGATGCTGCCACTTGGCCAATCCATCACGTTGGGGTCTTCCTCTTTTTCTCTGACCGTCCACCTTACCAAACATGATATCCTTCGCCAGCGACTGCCCCTACTGACAATATGTCCAAAGTATGAGAGATAAAGTTTGGCCATCTTGGCCTCTAACATGCACACGATTTAACAGTTTCAAAGTATTTTATATTACAGAAGAATGACCATAGGAGGGGGCTTCAAAAGTTAATGAAAAAATGAAATGAAAAATTAATGAGGTATATTCATTAATTTTTTGAAGCCCCATTGTATGATAGATATTATTATAATTATTATTTTACATTTGATAAATAATTCTCAAGAGGTTACTACATGAGTTGACAAATTTCCTAAATAATGTTCTATAAAGCAAAATTGAGAGCTAGCTTTTCCATTTTCAAAAACAAAATGTATTCTCTTGGGAAAATAAAAGGACTAAGCATATGAATAATCCATTTTCTCAGTCCATGCCATAGAGACATGTTTATAGGTGTTGTTTGTTTGCTTTGGCACAGATTTATTGCAAATGTTTTTAATGTTGTCACATGCTGTTTTCTCTAGAGAAGCAAAACCAGTGAAGCTTATATGTATATTTATAAAGAGAGATTTATAGGAAATGGCTTACTCAGTTACAGAGGTGTTCGGTCCCATGTCTGTGGGTTAAATATCAGACTAGAGGTCTCTGACTCATGTAGCTTCAGGACTGGTGAACCAAGATCAACAGCTTAGAAGGCAAGTAGACAAGTAGACAGATCTGGCAGGTAAACAGGTAGGCTGATAAGGACTCCCACAATCTGTAGGTAATAGAGCCGGTCACTGGCACAAGTCCAAAGAACCAGAGGTTGAGGGATGAGCCAGATGCAAGATCCACAACCAATAAAAAGAAAGTTAACTTTGTCAGAGTATCTAAAACACTGGAAGCAGGTCACACCCCTGAGCAAAATTCCTTTCAATTGATTGGTTGTTCATAGCAGACCTCATCATAGAGTTGATTACATTCTACTAAGTCTCATCACTACATCTCAACTATCATGCCACTGAGAATCCTGGCCCAATAACAAAGCCTTACCTCTCACAAAGCCCATTAATTCTACTTGCCACATTTAGAATAAAGTCTTGTTGTTACTGTTAGGTGCCATTGAGTAGGCTCCAATTCATAGAGACCCTATGCACAATAGAATACAATACTGACCAGTATTGTGAAAACTTCATAAGTGTTTTTATGCTTGAACCCTTTGCTGCTGTCCTTGTTTCAATCCATCTCATTGGGGTCCTCTTCTTTGTCCCTGACCCTACATTTTATCAAGCATATCCTATTCCAGGGACTTGTCCCTCCTGAAACTATGTCTAGCTATCCTAGTTTCTAAGAAGCACTCTGGCTTTACTTCTTTCAACACAGATTTGTTTGTTCTTCTGGCAGTGCATGGTACTTTCAATAATCTTCAACACCACAACCCAGATGCATCAATTCTTCAATGGTTGTCTTTATTCATTGTCCAATTTGAAATGGAAAATAGCATGGTTTGAGTTGGTGCACCTTAGTCTGCAAAATAATATATTTTGGACCACTCTAAAGGGTTTTGTGCAGTAAATTTGCCTAATAAGTTGTTTTATATCTTAACTGATAATTCCATGCATTTTGTTTTTAGATCCAAGGAAAATAAAATCTTTTCTACATTTATTATGACATTATTTATTGGCCCAATTTTGAAGATTTTGTTTGTTTGTTTGTTTATGTTTAGATGCAATCCATACAGAAATCTTGTTGTTGTTGTTTTTTGTTGTTGTTGTTAAGTACCATCAAGTCAATTCCAACACATAGACACCCTGTATAGAGTTTTAGAGGAGCAACTGGTAGATTTGAACTGCTGACCTTGTGAGCTGCAGTCCAGTGCTTATGTCTTTAAAACTTTTATATAAATATTTGTTGTAGTTGTTAAATGCCATCAAGTTGGTTCATGCCATCAAGTCCATTCTGGCTCATAGTAACCCTGTATAGATTATGGTTGATAAAATGCCACTTTGTCAGTTCCAACTTTTAGTGACCCTAACAAAATTGAATGAACTTGGCTTAAAGAGTAGAGTAGACAAGATAGCTTTTGGTGTTTGATAGACCGTCAGAGTAAAGAGGTATTATATTTCTCTTCAAGGAAGCAAAACTTGAGCAAATAGTTAGAAATTACCTGGCAGGATACTATGTCTCAAAATGAGGAATGACCTAATAATTAGAAGAATCTGACATTAACTTGTCTTTCCCAAGAGGAATTTTATAATAGAAGACTTTTCAAGCAAAACTGCTTGGTCCTCTGGCAGACACATTACAAAAATAAATAAATAAATAAATACAATTTTACAGTAAAAGTAGAAGATTGGATGTAGGGGGTACTATTAGTCTGCCAGACCAAATTGTTAGTCTCACAGAATGTTAAAAATGAGAAAAAAAAAAAAAAAAAACAGCCACAAATTAATAAAAATTAATAATCAGAATGTACAATGTAAAAAAAAAAAAAAAAAAGGTTAATTCACTGTGTTCCTCTTTCTCAACCATTAGATACTAAAATCACAGAAGTTAATATACCAGCTTAATATGAATCAGAATCTTCATCAGCAGAATCATAACTAATCTAAATAAAAGGATACAGATTTCATAGCTCCATTTAATGAACAATCCAGTGATTGCCAGGTTACTTTGATAGTCTTCAGGAAAACAAGCTTTTATATTGTAATTCTTTTTTTTCCCAATGCTATGTGGTTTTTACTGAGAAAGTGATGCAACTAAGAAGCTATTGCCTCAATTTACACTGTTCCTATGGCAAAGATTTATTTTATATTTGCTATGGTTCATTTAGTTGAATCTGTAATACTCACCAAGCCTACCAGTAAAGAGAAGGCCTGCCACTATGACTTAGAATCTAATAAACACAGGAAACATAACCGTAACCAGGCAGAGGCCAGCTCATCAGTTCTTGATGATTTCTTGGTAGAAAAGACCCCCTGGGATGAATGTATGAAGAGACAATAAATATATTCATTCACCCATCATATTATTAATTAATTTACTTATCAAATATGTATTGAGTGCCAAGGACTGATTATCTAATAAGCAAGATAAGCAAGGGCTTACTTATGTTTACTTATTAATCTGTAGTACACAATTTCACTATATCAGCCCATGTGAAATTGTGAATTACAGTTTAGTTACTAAGCACAAGTAAGCCCATGTGTACCTTGCTTACTGTAAATCCATGCATAGTTTGCTTACTGGTAAATCTGTTCCTGATTGAGTCCCAAAATTGTGCCAGACCAGAAGATTTCTCTGCCCAGTTTTATACATTCATATTAATTTAATCAGTAAGGAATAACTGATTTAATCTCTTCTAAACCAATATTGATGTATTTTAAAGGACAATCCCTATTGGATAGTAAAATTTTAATAGTTTTAATCCATATTCTAAATATCTGCACATAAGCTAGGTAAGCCGCACCTGCCAATATCTCAACATAGTTTTGGGTTTGGGGATTCAATATATCTATTTACAGGTACTGGTGTGGTGCTATAGGATAAGCACTGGCCAGCGAACTACACAAACTACAAGGTTGGCAGTTCAAATCCCCTAGTCACTCACAGAAACTATATACAGGGGTGCTATGAGTCAAAACTGACCCATCAGACTTGTGCTTTTGGAGGAGGGAGAAGCAGAGTCAAGTAGGACAAGCTCTGTGGGGATGGTGTGGAAAAACCAGAAGGTGCTTTCACAGAGTAGCTCCAGAGCTCTGGATCTAGTATAATGTACAAGGTGCCAGTTTCCTGCACCCACCAGTGGAAAAATCACTGTACAAAGGAATATATTGTGATTCCAGAATCAATCTGACATAGGACTCTGTCTGAGGCCACTTTCACCCTGGCTGAGTTCAGAGGGTGGAACAACAACTAGAGTGACACAGTGAAACCCACTCAGTGACATTTGAAAATAGAGGTGTGAGTACTCTACACATTTTTCCCTCCTATTTTTTGCTGCACCCTTTCTGCCCAGCCCGGACACCTTCAGTTGGGTGGGCATGAACCCCCAAAAAGGTACAGAATTGAGCCCATAGTTTTCCCATGGCATAGAGAGAAGGAACCCTGTTGATCCCATGGGTTGATCCTTTGGCAGGTGCTTATGACGTCTGATTCTGG
>NW_006408607.1:10476769-10480654 GCF_000296735.1 Chrysochloris asiatica | reverse complement strand
ATATATCCATTTAAGCATTAAAAATCCACCTACCTACTGAAAATGTCCAGGAAAACACAACAAAAGATCTCAAAACATATCCAAAAACAGAAAAGAGTAACTGAGACAAGTGAGCTGGAGGCAGACACAGCATTTCCAGTAAAAGAAGAGCAGGCTTTGGATCTGCCTGAGAAAGATCTCAGAAGAATGATATGTAAACAAATTCAAATGCTCTGAGATGGGATGGAGGAAAATAGAGAAGAAGTCAAGAAAGTGCTACAGGAGTAATCAAACAATAGAGATGCAGCATTGGAAACAATTCAAAACCTGCAACTAGAGGTTCAGATAATTAATAATAAAATATCAGAAATGGACAATAAAATCAAAAGGAAAAGATGTACAGTTGAAGAGATGGAACCCAGAATGAGTGGCCTAGAAGACAAATATCTCTATACTGCAAAGATAGAGGAGCAAGGAGAAAAAATGATTAAAAAATCTGAAGAGATTCTAAGGTTCATACTGGATAACATGAAGAGAAATAACAAGAATTATTGGTTTTCCGGAACAGGAAGAATCATGGAAGTACAAAGAGGAGATAATTGAAGATCCACTAGAAAAAAATTTCGCTAACATTTTGAAGGATGAGAAAATAAACATTCAAGAAGCCTAATGTACCCCAGGAAGGATACACTCCAAAAGAAAATCACCAAGATGTATAATAAGTAAGCTCTCCAAAATCAAAAAACAATGATAGAATCCTAAAAGCAGCCAGGGAAAAGAGAAGTGTTACTTACAATGGCAAGCAAATCAGATTAAGCTCTGACTTCTTAGAAGAAACCATGCAGGAAAGAGGCAATGGGTAGACATACATAAAACCCAAAAAGAAAAAGCTGCCAACCAAGAATCATTTATCCAGCAAAACTGTCAATCAAATACAATGATACAATCAAAGCATTCCAGGATAAACAGAAGTTAAGAGATTTTGTTAAAGCCAATCCAGCACTTTAAAAATCATAAGCAAATTGTTTGGATTGAAAACCAAAAAGAACAGATGACCATCAGAGATTGATAAACATGGAAAAACTAAAAATAAACTAATAAGAAATAACACAGAAAACATGAACTCAGCACATGCAGAACAAAGGAACAGCACACCCCCCAAAAAAAATGACATAATGACAGCAATTAATTCATACCTATATATAATTACACTGAATGTCAATGGTTTAAATGTACCAGTGGAGATACTGAAAATGGCAGAATGGATAAGAAAGCAAGACCCTTCAATATGCTGCCTACAAGAGACAAACCTAACACACAAAGAAAAAAGCAGACTAAAAGTTAAAGGATGGAAAAAAAATATACCAACCTAACTGCAATAATAAACAAGGAGGAATGTCGATACTAATCTCTGATAAAGAAACTTTAAGACTAAAACCAGCATAAGAGATAAAGAAGGACACTATCTCATGATCAAAGGGTCATTTGAGCAACAAAACATAACCATAATAAATATCTGTACTCCCAATGAAAGAGCACCGAGATATATGAAGTAAACCTTACTAGAATTGAAGGAAGAAATAGATAAATGTACAATTATAGTGAAAGATTTTAATACGCCACTTTTGAAAAGGGACAAAACAACCAGAAAGAAACTTGACAGTTACAGAAGAACTAAACAGCACAATCAACCAACTTGACCTCATAGATGTGTACAGAGCATTCAACCCAACAACAGTACAATATACATTCTTCTCCACTGTTCATGGAACATTCTCCAGAATTGACCATGTGTTAGGTCACAAAGCAAGCCTCCATAAATTTACAAACATCAAAATTCTACAAAGCATCTTTTTCACACCATAATGCTATAAAACTAAATCAACAATAAGAAGATCAAGTAAATAAAGTTGAATACATGGAAACAACACCTTGCTAAAAAGCGACTGGGTGAAAGAAGAAATTAAACGAGAATTCACAAAGTTCCTAGAAACAAACAAGAATGAAAACACAGCATAACAAAATCTTTGGGACATGGCGAAAGCGGTGCTGAGAGAACAATTTATTGCAATAAATACGCACATTCCAAAACAAGAAGAAAAAAAAAATTAACACATAAAAATAGCAGCATCTTCAACAATTAGAAACAGAACAATAGAGGGACCCATAGCAACCTTATGCACAGCAGAACGAATGCCCAATCCTGGGCCAAGCTCACTACTGTTGCTACACTTGAGTCCATCGATGCTGCCACTTGGCCAATCCATCTTGTTGGGGGTCTTCTTCTTTTTCTGTGACACTCTACCTTACCAAACATGATATCCTTCTCCAGTGACTGGTCCCTCCTGACAATATATCCAAAATATTAGAGAAGTTTGGACCTTTTGGCCTCCAAGGAACACTCTAGCTACACTTCTTCAAAATGAACATATTGGTGCTTTTGGCAGCCCATGATATTTTCAATATTCTCCTCCAACACCATAACTAAAACGTATCAATTTTTCTATGGTCTTCCTTAGTCACTGTCCAGATTTCACATTAATATGATGTAATTGAAAATACCATGGCTTGGGTCAGGCGCACCTTAGTCCTCAAGCTGATATCTTTGCTCTTCAACACTTTAAAAAGCTCTTGTGCAGCAGATTTGCCTAATGCAATACACAGTTTCATTTCTTGACTGTTGCTTCCGTGAGTATTGATAGTTGATCCAAGAAGAATGAAGTCCTTGACAACTTCAATCTTTTCTCCATTGATAAGAATGTTGTTTATTTGCCCAGTGGTAAGGATTTTTGTTTTCTTGACATTGAGATGTAATCCATACTGAAGGCTGTGCTCTTTGATCTTCATTAGTAAGTACTTACGGTTATCTTCACTTTTAGCAAGCAAGGCTGTATCATAACAACATATTGCAGGTTGTTAATGGGTGTTCCTCCAATCCTGATGCCACATTTTCTTCATAACCCAGATTCTCAGTTTATTTTCTCAGCATACAGGTTGAATAAGTATGATGAAAGAATACAACCTTGTCACACCGCCTTTTTTTTTTTAAACCATTCAGTGTTTCCATGTTCTGTTCGAACAAATGCTTCTTGGTCCAGGCATAGATTTGGACGTACTAAAAATTAAAAATGTTTGTGTATCAAAAGTTCTTCACCAAAAGAGTAAAAAAGGAACCACAGAATGGGAATGACACATCAGACAAGGAACTCATTTCTAAAATACATAGGAAACTACAACACCTCTAAAGGAAAAAGACAAATAACCCAATTTAAACATAGGCACAGGACATGAACAAACACTTCACCAAGGAGAGATCCAGGCAGCCAACAAACATTTTAAGAAATGTTCACAATCACTAGCCATTAGAGATGCAAATCAAAACAACAATGAGATATCATCTCACAACAGCAATAACAGCAAACATTAAAAAAGTAGAGTACAATAAATGTTGGCGATGATGCGGAGAGACTGGTACCCTTTTACATTATTGGTGGGATTGCAAAATGGTTCAACCACTCTGGAAAGCAATATGGCACTTCCTCAGAAGGTTGGAAATAGAAATACCTTATGATCCAGCAATTCATCTACTTGCTATTTACCCACAAGAAACACATGTGATAAAATGAGTAGATATATGCACAACAATGTTCATAGAAGCAATATTCACAATAGCAAAAAGATGGAGACAGCCTAAGTGCCCATCAATCAAAGAATAGATAAACAAACTGTGGTACATACACACAATGTAATACTATGCTACCTTGAAGAACAACAAAGAAGCTGCAAGCTACCTCATAAAATGGATGAAGTTTGAGGAAATTATGCTGAGTGAAATTATTCAGTCACAATTGTGGAAACTCTGCATAGGACAATTATTGTAAAAGACTAAGAAAATGAACCCACTCC
>NW_006408607.1:10473667-10475224 GCF_000296735.1 Chrysochloris asiatica | reverse complement strand
GGGACAGTACACAAGAAGGAGGAGGGTAATTGAAGAACAAGTTGATCAGAGAACAGTTAGGCAGGTTCACAAGGGCTAAGTGGGACAGAGTTAAACGATGAGGTATGCACAACCTTGGAACAACAGTGTTCTGGGATACAGGGATTGAGGCATGGTTTGAAGATGTAAAAGAGGGGAATAATGTGAGATGGTTGGCTGCCTTTTGAATCTTGGTTTCCCTTGCCTACCAATGTAAAATAGAATAAAGTGGTCGGGTCCCCTCAGAGCAAGCCCTCTCCCAAGACTAAGCCTCAAGGGGAATACACAAGCAGGCATGTGGACAGGTTGGTGACCACGTTGGTCACTGATAAGGAGAAGTGTGGGGGGAACAGCAATGAAGTTGTGAGCTGGGTATGACCTCAATATATAGACTCCTATGAACCTGGGTTGAGACCTAGTTGGTCAGCAGTATGGCAAGGCCCAGGGACTCCTGGGCCCAGAGTCACTTACATAGGCACCCAGGAGTAGAGTGGAGAGTGAAGCATCCAGCTGATAAGAAGAGAGGACTTATGCACAAGAAAACCCACACTTGCAGATAATACCCACCTGACCTAGCTTCAATGACTGGATGATCGGAGTTCAATTAGAAGAAGAAAGAAAGGGAAAACAAGAGTAATCTGATACAATTTGATGAACTTAACCTGTACCTATGGATGCAGTAGCTCAAAAGAGGGCACAAATCTTTACAGCAAGGATCATTCCCACCCCTTCCATACACAGAGCAGACAGGGATGGACAACTTAGACATTGGCTATCCAACATGAGGGGACTACAAAGGCAAGAAGTGACTGGCTTACAAGCTTTCAAGAGGCAGCCTAATTCCAGAGGGGGCAGGGAAGGTAGAATCTCCACTGAGTGGTTCCCAATCTGTTGGGATGGATCTGATGAAAGGATATAATGATAGGACTCTTGTGGTACAATAGTGAATAACTGCTATCAGGACCAACTGTGAGGGTAAGAAATGTAAAGGTAAATGTTTTGTAACAAAAGGAAGGGAGGGGTTTATTTTTCAGTCCAGGCGCTGAGGTCCCTGAGACCATCAAATAAGAAGAGCAGAGTGCAGGACTCTACCCAGAGAAGCAGTGACTCCAGAAATGGAGGCAGAAATGATGACATGGAGTGATAGAGTGGTTGAGGACTCTGGACTCAGGATGGGAGAAGGGCTTTGTGCTGATGGCTGTGGGGGCAGACTTGCGGAATGTTCCCTTTACTTGTTTGATGATGCATAGAGGGGATTGTCGTCATTGCAATGAATTGAAATACGTTGGATGAATGTAAAGTTGGTGTTCACCCATGTAAACTATCACATAATTTACAATAAACACTTAAAAACAAAATCAAGCAAAATACTCATCAGCATGGAATAATAACAAAACAACATGTCTATTTACAAAAAAAAAACCAACAACAATAAAAAAAGAAATCAAGTTACTAAGCTGGTACTGATCACCAGTTCCTGTATTGCTATTGTAGTTTTTAAGTGTCCTTAAATCTGTTTCAACTCATATTGATCCTGTA
>NW_006408607.1:10458889-10459456 GCF_000296735.1 Chrysochloris asiatica | reverse complement strand
TCTTTTGGTTTCTTGTAGTGGTTTTGTCATTTTCTTTTATAGTTCTTCTACTTCTCTGGTTAGATTTCCCTATATATTTTATCATTTTAGTGGCTATTGCAAATGGTATTGCTTTTCTCATTTCCTTTTCAAAGTTGTCATTATTTTTATAGTGAATACAACTGATTTTTGCATGTTGATAATGTACCCCGACACTTTTCAGAAACATCCAATAAGTTCCAAGAGTTTTTTTCTGAGTCTTTGTGGTTTTCTATGTATAGGATCATATCATCTGCAAATAGAGAGAGATTTACTTCTTTGCCAATTTGGATGCCTTTAATTTCCCTGTCTTGCTGTATAGCTTCCCTATGTTCATTAGGAGTGGTGATAAAGGGCATCCTTGTCTGGCTACTATTGGCAAAGGGAAACCCATTAGTTTCTCTCCATTAAGAATGATATTGGTTGCTGGTTTTGTTAAGTGCTCTTATGTTGAGGAATTTCCCTTCAATTCCTACTATATTGAGAGTTTTTATCCTGAATAGATGTTGGATTTTGTCAAACACCTTTTCAGAATCAATTGATATCACT
>NW_006408607.1:10456104-10456660 GCF_000296735.1 Chrysochloris asiatica | reverse complement strand
TCCATGTTTATAACCATCTGTTATGCTGTCTAAAGAAGGTATTTGGAATGAACAAATTATTGGTTTTGCAGAATTCTATCATGTGATCTCTAACATCATTTCTATCACCAAAGCTATATTTTCCAACTACTGGTCCTTGCTCTTTGTTCCCAACCTTTAAATCCCAATTTCCAGTAATGATCAATATATCTTGATTGCATGTTTGATCAATTTCAGGTTGGATAAGTTGGTAGAATTCTTCTATTTCATCCTTACTGACTTTAGAGGGTGGTGCATAGATTTGGATAATAGTGGTATTAATTGGGTTTCCCTTTAGGCTCATGGATATCATCCTATTACACCAACATTGCACCTCATGACTTCTCTTGATATGTTCTTTCTGACGATGAATGCAACACCATACCTCTGCAGTCATTCCTGGCATAGTAAGCCATGTGGTTGTCAGATTTAAATGGCAAATACCAATCCATTTCAGCGCACTAATGCTTAAGGTATTGATGTTTATGTGTTTCAATTCATTTTTGACAATTTCCATTTTCCCTATCTTCATAATTCA
>NW_006408607.1:10430733-10454957 GCF_000296735.1 Chrysochloris asiatica | reverse complement strand
AAGTGGATCTTGATTCATAGTGACCTTATGCACAATAGAACGAAAAACTACCCCATCCTTGTCCTGCACCATTCTCACAATCATTGTCAAGCTTGAGTCCATTGCTGCTGCCACTGTGCCAGGACATCTCAATGGTGTTTTCTGATGTTTTGTTGACCTTCCATTTACAAAACAGGATGTCCTTCTCCAAGAACAGGTGCCTCCTGACAATATGTCCGAATATGATAGATGAAGTCTTACAATTCTGGCTTCCAAGGAGCAATCATGTTCCACTGAAAAACTATAAGAGCTCCATCCAGATGGATGGGTGTCTTTCCATCCTGGATGTATGGCACCCTCAGTGGTCACTTCAGCAAGGAAAAAAAATAAAGGTCCATTTGAGAATTTTAGGGATTTTGTTGGAAGTAGTATACATAATTTTCACGGAAACCCTATTTTTCTGAACTTAGTCACATGATTTTAATCAGAGAGTAAGCTGCAAAATTAAGGTACAGATGGATATTTGGTGAGCAATAACAATCTCTTTTACAAGGTGGATTTTCAAAAAGTCCATAAACATGAATGGAATGAATAAATATTACAGAATTAATGTACTTTGTATGCCATACCTGGAGTCTTGCTGTGGTGCTGTAGGATAACCATAACGTCAATGGTTCAAACCTACCAGTCACTTCTTTGAAACCCTAAACAGGGTCTCTTTGAGTTGGAACCAAATTGACAGCACTTAACAACAAAAACAGCAACAATAACTATGCTATACCTAGTACACTTTTTGATGTTGTTGTGTTGTGAAGAGCCATCGAGTAGGTTCTGACCCATAGTGACCCTCTATAGGGTTTCTGAGGAGCAGCTGGTGAGCTTGAACTGCCAACCTTGCAGTTCAAATGACTTTTCTGTCTGGTGCATTAACCCACAGTGACACACCAGGACTCCTATATACATTAATGGGATATCAAAAAGGGCTGTTTCCTCAACCTCTTCTTTTTTTCCTCATTACTGACAAGACTTGACATATTTACATACACACATATAAAATATACATATACATGTATGTACATATATGGTGTAGCTTTTTGGAATAAAACGCTGGACTGCAAGGTCATTTTGAACAACAAAGTTGGTAGTTCAAACTCACCAACCATTCCTTGGAAACCCTATACAAGATTGCTATGAGTCAGAATAGAGTAGATAGCACTTAACAACAACTATATATATACATGCACTGTAATGCTAAACTCTAGGTCAGCATTTCAAACCCACCAACAGCTCCTTGGAAACCTTATATACAGGGTCACTATGAATTGGAACCAACTTGACATCACTCAACAGCAACAACAAATACACACAAACACACATATACACATATATAAATACAATGTTATTGTTGTTAAGTACCTACAAGTTGGTTCTAACTCACAGTGACCCTGTATAATTTTTCTAAGGCTGTAAATCTTTGCAGGAGGAGAATTCCTCATCTTTCTCCTACTGAGTAGTTGGTGGGTTTGAGCTGCTGACCTTGTGATTCATATATAATCTAGTACTCCAATCCTACAGAGTGAGTGTACACCCACAGAGAAGAATATAAATAAAATGTGTATTACATTGTTTTTGTTAGGTGCTTCCTAGTTGACTTTTAACATATATTATATTACATAACAACTGCATATGTTGTTAAGTGCTGTTGAGTCAGTTTGAACTCACAGCAACCCTGTATAGGGCTGTTAAGTTTGAACTGCAGACTTTGTGGTTCAAACTGTCCTTATAGTCCAGTGTTTTATCTCACAGCATCACACAAGGTCTATAAAAAGCAAATGCATGCATGCATGCATGCATTACATATTGAAGACAGGCTGTCAGAAACATCAGATAAGTATCTAAATTTTAAATGACTATATCATATTGACATTAGTGTTTTTCTACACTTGTTAAGTGCATTTGAATTGGTTCAGACTCATAGTGAGCCTATACAGCATTTCTGGGGAGTGAATGTTGAGTTTGAACCATGGGTCTTGCACTTTAAACTGACCTTGTGGTTCAGTGCATTACCCTGCAACAACACATTAGGGTTCATTAGTAGTACCCATTTATGGTCAGAATATTTGTTGTTGCTGTTATTGTTGTTAGGTGCCATGGAGTAGGCACCAACTCATAATGACCCTATGCACAACAGAACAAAACACTGCATGGTCCTGGGGCAACCTCACAATTGTTGCCACACTTAAGCCCATTGATGTTGCCACATTGCCAATCCATCCTTCTGGAAGTCTTCCTCTTTTTTTCTGGCCCTCCACCTTAGCAAACATGATATCCTTTTCCAAAGACTGGTTGCTCCTAACAATATGTCCGAAGTATGAGAGACGATGTTTGGTCATCCTGGCCTCCAAGGAGCACTCTAGCTGCTCTTCTTCCAACATATGTTATTTTTGTTAAGTGCCGTCGAGTCGGTTCCGACCCATAGCAACCCTGTACAGGGTTTCCAAGGGTATAAATCTTTACGGGAGTAGAAAGCCTCATCTTTCTCCTGCGGAGCAGCTGGTAGTTTCTAACTGCTGACCTTAAGGTTCGCAGCCCGATTCGTAACCACTACGCTACCTTGGAAGCCCATGGCAAATAATCCAAAAAACTGGATTACATGAAAAAGAACCTGACATTAGGATTGGAGGAAGATAAACAAATGCGATACTCAGATAATACAATTTTGCTTTCTGGAAACAATGAGGACTTAAAATACTTACTGATAAAAGTCAAAGACCAAAGCCTTTGATATGGATTGCACCTCAATGTAAACACACAAAAATCCTCACAAACTGACCAATCAATAACATTATGAAAAATAAGAGAAAAGATTGATGTTGAAAATTCATTTTGCTTGCATCTACAACCAACACTCAGAGAAGAATCAGTCAAGAAATCAAACAATGCATTGCAATAGACAAATCTTCTGCACAAGACCTCTTTAAAGTGATCACAAGCAAATGTATCATTTTGTTGACTAAGGGGCATTTGATCCAAGCCATGCTATCTTCAATAGTCTCACATGCATGTGAAACATGGACAATGAATGAGGAAGTCTCTAGAAGAATTGACACATTTGATCTATGGCACTGGAGAATAATATTGAAAGTACCATAGAATGCCAGAGAACAAACAAATCTGTGGAAGAAGTAAAGCCAGAATGTTCCTTAGAAATCTGGATGGCAAGAGTTTGTCTCTTATACTTTGGACATATCATCAGGAAGGACCAGTTCCTGGAGAAAGATATCATGCCTGTTAAAGGAAATGCCAGCAAAGAAAAGGGAGATCCCCAACAAGATGGACTGGTACAGTGGCTTCAGCAGTGGGCTCAAGCATATCAGTTATGATAATGTTGCAGTACTTTGCAGTGTTTTTGTTGTTTTGCATAGGAACCAACTCCATGGCAGTTATCAACAACAGTGCTTTGCCATGAGTCTTGGTGTGGTGTTGTAGAAGAAGCACTGGAATGCTAATCACAAGGTTGACAGCTGAAATCCACTAGCTGCTCCTCAGAAACCATATACAGGGTCACTATGAGTGGAAATAAACTCTATGACACTTAACAACTTTAGCCTACTTTACCAAGCATGATGTCCTTTTACAAGGACTATAACATGTCCAAGACGTATTGCTATCCTTGATTCTAAGAAGCATTCTGGCTGTACTCCTTCCAAGGTAGATTTGCTGTTCTTATGACAGCACTTAGTTGTTTCAGTATTCTTCACCAGCACTATAACTTAAATGCACCAATTTTTCTCCAGTCTTTCTTATTCATTGTCCAGCTTTCATAATAATATGAGGTGACTGAAAATACCCAGGCTTGAGTCAGACACAACTTAAATCTAAAAATGATAACTTGGCCTTTTAAAACTTTAGAAAGTTCTTTAGCTGATTTGCCCTATGAATACGGTATTTGATTTCTTGACTGCTGGTGCCACGAGCACTGATTGTTGGCTTGAATAAAATGAAACCCTTGACAAGTTCAAGCTTTTGTCCATTTATCATGATGTTGCTTATTGGTTCAGCTGTAAGGATTTTTGTTTTACATTGAGTTCTAAAGACTGAAGTTTTTAGTATTTGTTCTTCATTGCAAGTACATCAAGTCCTCTTCATTTTCAGCAAGCATTGTTTATATAATCTGAAAATCTCATCTTGTTAATGAATCTTTCTCCAGTCTTGATGCCACCTCTTTCTTCATATAGTCAAGTAAAGCGTCTTGAAATATTTGCTCAACATACAGGTCGAATAAGTATAGTGAAGAGCTACAACCCTGAAACACACTTTTACTGATTTTAAAACATTTGGTATGTCCTTTTTTTGTTTTAAAGATTGCCTTTTGATCGAAATTTATGTTCTACATTAGTACAATTAAATGTTCTTGAATTCCTTGCAATGTTATCCATAGTTTATTATGACCCACAAAGTTAAATGTCTTTGTATACACAATAAAATTCAAGTACACATATTTCTAGTATTCTCTGCTTTCAACAAAGATCTGTCTGAAGTCAGCAATGATATCTCTCATTACATGCTTTCTTCTTAATATAGCTTGAGTTTCTAGCAACTCCTGGCCATTATGCCATTTTTAAATTATCATAAGAATTTTACTTGCATGTTACTTTAAAGATATTGTTAGAAAATTTCCACATTCTGTTGGGTTGCTTTTCTTTGGAATGGGTACATATAGGGATCTTTTTTCAGTTGTTTGGCCAGGTAACTATCTTCCAAATTTCCAGACTTAGACTAGCACGTGCTTTGAGCACTGCATCAATTTGCTGAAGCATTTCAATTGATATTCTGTTAATTCCCAGAGCCTTGTTTTTCACTACTGTCTTCAGTGAAGTTTAGACTTCTTCCTTCAATATCATTGGTTCTAGGTCATATGCTACCTCCTGAAATGCTTGAATGGATACCAGTTACTTTTCACGCATGCATTGTTCAAACCATTGCTTGAAGAGGGGCCATATAAAGAGGATTAAACGTAACATTGCATTGTGATTTAAATAAAAAGTTAACTTTTATATTGTCAAGCCATTGAGAATGTGAACCTTGCTGTGTCTGCTAATATTAATTACTGTAGTGATCTATCCCTCAGGGTGATACAAAATTGAATGGGACACATCCTGCTCCTAAAGGTATGTTTCCCATTGGGAAAGACAAGATACGGATGTGATAGTTTAAAGAAGGTTCAAAATTGACTAGACTCAACAATAGGATGTGAAAGAAGTGATTTTTGATCTTATGCAGGTAGAAAGTTCCTGTTCCTATTTAGACATTTTGTAATGCTCAGCCATGGTGCCCTGAAATATAAATTTCAGCTTCCATTTGGCCATCATGCTATGAGAAACCACAGACTAGCCACGTCAAGTGTCTGTGTGATGAAATTTAGAGAAAAATTATTTGTTGGTCCCTGAATTTTCCATCTTCTAGTTCAAGCTCACCAGCCAGCCACCCCTAGGAAATTCTATGGAGGGTTGCTGTGGGTTAGAATGAACTCAGTAACATTTAACAACAAAGCACTTTAGCCATCTCGACTGAGTCACCAGATCCCATCACTGTTATGCCCTAAATAAATCTGTTTCACAAAAATATGAAATTGATGTTGCAAAACACGAAGTTTTGGTATAGTTTTTACATACAACCATAGATTACTAGAAGCGATACATAAAACACAAATATAAATTTATTTAAATATTAATACTCATATACAAGTGTTCATGTGTGTCGTACACACATACACACAAGGTAGGAAGAAAAGTGAAAATCATGGTATGTATAAATGCACTGCTTGAGGAATAAAAAGAGAAGAAATTGAATCCATGGTAGAATTGATATGGGTGGTAATCTTATTGCAATGTAAATACTGTGTATAAAACAACTGAGTCCATTTGATTTGTCACTATTTCTGTCATACTTAAGCACCATGCCTGTCATATTTAAATGGATGCATGGGTGAATGCAGCAATTAATCTAAAACTGTTGAATTTTAGATAAAATTTTAAGGATAGAGCAGATTTTCTGGCATGAGAAGGGATGGAAGTGGGCAATAGAAGAAAAATTCTAGACCAGTGAAAGAACTTCATTATCACAAAACCCCTATAGAAGTATATATGGAAACCAAAAAGGAGACAAAGTAGCAATCAGATTTGGTTAGATATCAAGGTACATGGATATTGCGGGAGAGTGCAGTAAGGATGAGCTGTGGTTTGAAAACAAATCCAAAAGATTTCATACTTCATGTGACAGGCACTGAGAAGTTTCCAAATTCATTTTGGAAAAATTTAGACTCGTGATAAGAACTCTGTGTCAAAAAGATGAATATAGCAGAGGATTCTGTGGCAGACTGGCTAATCACTTTCAAACATCAGAAGTCAAGAAATATGTTTTAAGCCGCAATGTGAGAAATTTTGCTTATAAGCAAGATGGGTGTTTAGAAACTTGAATCAATTACTGTGAGTGTATTTACAGTCCATTCGATAAAGTAGAATGAAGAGTGATTTTATAATATCCATTTATACACAACTCTATAGTTCGGTTATAATTCTGAGGGATATATTTGACAAGGATGCATTTTGACTGTTATTATGCAATTACTTAAAATATAACTGATATGGATGAGAATTCTCTAGGTGCATCACATGCTAGTAAAACTGGCAGAATAGTATCTGAATATTACTTTCTCCTTCCTGGGAAATATGGGTATTACTGTAGCAACCAAAATAAATTGAAATCTTTATTTATGACTTTGAGTATGCTATAGATTTCAACAGGAAGAAGGTGTCTATCTATGCTGTCAGCTTTGCTATTCTCTAAGCTATATTAAGGCACTTATGCAATGAAGAGAGAAACAATAATTAAATCACTGGAGTTCTCCTTTTCTCTCTTTCCTCCATTGCTTCTGTAGGAAGATGAGCAAGAAAAGTCAGTTCTGAAGCTGCAGGCAACTTAAATGTAGTTTTGTGTTGGGTTTTTTTTTTTTTTTCCTTCCCAGATCATTATTTAAAACATCTAAAGTTATCATTTGGAGTCCTGGTGTGGTGCTGTAGGGTAAGCACTAGACTGCTAACAACAAGGTCAATGGTTCAAACCCACCAGCTGTTCCTTGGAAATTGTATACAGGTTATCTGTAAGTTGAGTGGATTCAGCACACCTAACTAAACAATTATCAAGTTATTATAATGTCTAAAACTAAAAGGTGTACAAACCATGGCAGTATACTTCTCTAATTATTAAAATGGCATCAGAGATGGGCAGCTTCATTTACATCATAGAGATATTATTACTATGGATTGATGAAAAGGAGTTGATGAAAAGAGAAGAAACTGGTAAATTAAATGCAGAAATCTTATTATATTTTAAGCATATTAATATGAGTGTGTGCTTTTTATAAAAACATTCTACTAGCCATAAATAAAATCTTTAAAGACAATTTTTGAATAATCTCTAGAAAAATGAGGAATGGAAGCAAAATTCTGTGATTGCGTTTAACATAAATAGAATCATCAGACTAAATCATTTTCATATACAAAATGCTTCTAGAAACATTTATATACAAAGAATCACTCTCAATTTTCAAATTAACACATTCATATTGAAAAACAAGGAAGGAAATAAATAACCAAAACAACAAATGATTTGAGGGTAAAAAGTATATATACATCTGTTCCAAAGAAAATATAAATAATGAATCAATAGTAGAGAGTAGTTAGAAAGGATCACCTCTTCTTTCTTGTGTGTTTGTTTGTTTGTTTGTTTGTTTTTCACCAGATCAGTTACTTGGTTGCTGTTTTCTTTTTACAGGTCTAGCTAAGGAATCTGTGTTTTACTGTTCTCATACTTGACAGTGTATAGCATATACAAATGATATGAAGTGCATAAATTCCCCTGTGTATAATCTATTTATATATAGTCAGGACTGTTTTCTACATAGATACATAATGTCTATGCACCCACAGGCATAAATGTTTGCATATATGTATATAATACATGAAAAAATAAGAAATTAAATTACCTTCTCTGTTCACTTTTCCTTTTTATTTTTTTAACAAGTCCAAGAGCTTGACCTCTTATTGCATTTATATTTCTCCAATCCTTTTTTTCCCCCTTTTTATCTGTTGTTGTTGTTGTTTTTCCTGTTCTACACAAGAGAATATTGCACAGTTATACCAGAGACAAATGTTATTGCTGTTGTTTTGAAAAAGATTTTTTTCCCTGCGCTGATGGCCCTACTTATTAATCTTCTTCCTTCTCTTGGTCTCAGTGGTTCTATTTCTTTTCAGAATTTCCCACTGGAAAACTATAGGTGTTGGGAAAAAAAAAAAAAAAATTCTTCTTACAGTGTCTCTACTCCATCGGGAATTAGCAAAAGTTCTGGATTTTATGTTGATCTCCCCTGCTCAAAGGTGGAAAAATACATCAGTGAAACTGAATTTGCTCCGAAGAGCCAGTATATGTTGAAGCATCTTTCAAATTCTAGGTCATCAGTAAGCAGCAATGAAAGCCTTCTTATTCAGAAAGGCTTATGTTCTACATAACTATTTGGAGTTTCAATAAAGAGCTATTGTCAACATATTCGTAAAAGTAGTTAGGTTTAATGAGTTCTAATTTCACAATTATGCCTGTCTTTATAATTTACCAAGGTCACATTATTTTTCTAAGCGGTGGTTATCATTTTTGCATAATGTCCTTTGATAAATATGAGCACGAGAGAAAGTTCTATCCAGCATCTAAGATTTCCCTACACTGCTAACCTGAATGTATAGTGTCTTTCCTAAATGTCATGAAACCTAATGGATTTTCCTTGTTATATTTCTAATGAAATAATGATTTATAATTGCATTGATATTCCTAGCAAGGAAAAGAACTCCTGGTGTGACTCTGAGGATCGTCACTGGACTGCAAATCACAAGGTCAGTGGTTCAAACCTACCAGCTGCTCCTTGGAAACCTTATACAGGGTCCCTATAGTTAGAAAGTTACTACTAAACTATAGCACAGCAGAACGAAACACTGCCCGATCCTTAGCCAACGTCACTACTATTGCCACACTTGAGTCCATAGATGCTGCCACTTGGCCGATCCACCTTACCAAATATGATATCCTTTTCTAGTGACTGGTCCCTACTGACAATATGTTCTAAGTATGAGAGAAGTTTGGCCATCTTGGCATCCGAGGAGCACTCTGGCTGAACTTCTTCAAAACGAATCTATTGGTTCTTTTGGCAGCCCATGGCACTTTCAATATTCTCCTCCTACACCATAACTAAAAAGCATCAATTCTTCTATGATCTTCCTTATTCACTGTCCAGCTTTTGCATGCATATGAGGTTATTGAAAATACCATGGCTTGTGTCAGGTGCACCTTAGTCCTCAAGCTGACATCTTTGCTCTTCAACACTTTAAAAAGGTCTTGTGCAGCAGATTTGCCTAATGTAGTATGTCGTTTGATTTCTTGATTGCTGCTTCCATAAGTGTTGATAGTTGATCCCAGAAGAATGAAATCCTTGACAACTTCGATCTTTTCTCTGTTGATAGCAATGTTGTTTAATGGTCCAGTGGTGAGGATTTTTTTTTTTTTTCTTTACATTGAGAATCAAGCCATATGTAAGGCTGTGCTCTTTGATCTTCATCAGTAAATGTTTTAAGTCCTCTTCACTTTCAGCAAGCAAGGTTGTATCATCTGCATATCGCATGTTGTTAATGAGTCTTCCTCCAATCCTGATGTCACATTTTTCTTCATAAAACCCAGTTTCTTGGATTATTTGCTCAGCTTACAGGTTGAATAAGTTTAGGGAAAGAATACAACCTTGTTGCACATCTTTTTTTAATTTTAAATCATTCAGTATTTCCATGTTCTGTTCAAAAAACTGTCTCTTGGTCCAGGTACAGATTCCTCATGAACACAATTAAGTGTTCCGGAATACTCATACTTCCCAATGCTGTCCATAACTTGTCATGATCCACACAATTGAAAGCCTTTGTGTAGTCAATAAAGCACAAGTATACATCTTACTAGTTTCTCTTGCTTTCAGCCAAGATCCATCACACATCAGTAATGATATCTCTTGTTCCATGGCCTCTTCTGAATCCGGATTGAACCTCTGGAAGTTCTTTGTCAATGTATGATTGTAGCCTTTTCTGTATTTCTTTTAGCAAACTTTACTCTCATGGGATATCAAAGAGATTGTCTGATGATTTCCACATTCCATTGGGTCACCTCTTTGGAATGGGCACATATATGAATCTCTTCCAATTAGTCGGCCAGATAGTTGTTTTCCAAATTTCTTGGCAGAGATGAGTCAGTGCCTCCTGTTCCACCTCACTTTCTTAAAAGATTTCGATTTTTATCCCATCAATTTGTGGTGCCTTGTTCTTTGCTAATTCCTTCAATGCACCTTGAACGTCCTCCTTCAGTATCATTGCCTCTTGATCATATGCTACCTCTTGAAACAGTTGAACATTAACCATTTCCATTTGGTACGGTGAATCTGTGTAGTCCGTCCATTTTCTCTAGATGCTTTCTGCATCATTCAATAATTTATCCAGAGAATCTTTCAATAACGAAAGTCGAGGCTTGAATTTTTTCTTCAGTTCGCCCAGCTTGAGAAATGCTGAGTGTACTCTTCTTTTTGGTTTTCTGATTCCAGATCTTCGCACATTTTGTTGTAATATTTAGTTTTATCTTCTTAAGCTGATCTTTAAAATTATCTGTTTAGCTCTTCTACCTCCTCGTTTCTCCATTTGCTTTAGCATCTATACATTTTCAACTCCAACAATTAGAAACTATGGAATTTTGCTAAATTCTTATTTTTATTTCCAAACTTAGCTTCCCTATTTCTAAGATGTGAAAACTAACAATACTGTATTCTGAGTATTTGCGCAGGATAAATGTAAAATACAAATATATTTTTGTTAGATGCTACTAACTCTATTCCAATTCCATAGAGACCCTATGCACATCTGAACAAAACACCACTGGCTGTATGCCATCATCATAATTTTTGTTATGTTTGAGTCCATTATAGCTGCCAATATGTCAATCCAACTTATTATGGGTCTTCCTTTTATTCACTAACCCTCCATTTTACTATGAATGATGTCCTTCTCCAAGAACTGTTCCCTCCTAACAACATGTCCAAAGTACCAGAGATGATATCTTGCCATCCTTGCTTCTAAGCAATATTCTGACTTTGATTATTACAACATATATTTATTTGTTCTTCTGGGAGTTCATTGTACTTTCAATATTCTTTGCCAACACCATAATTCAAATTCATCAATTTATCAATGGTCTTTCAAGTTCACAGTTCAGCTTTCACATGCAGATGAGACAATTGAAAATGCCATGACTGGGATCAAATGCACCTAAGTCTTCAAACTGACACATTTTCTCTTTAACACCTTAAAAAAAGGCCTTTTACATGAGATTTGTCTACAATAGTACATAAATAGATTTCTTGACTCTTGCTAATAAGAGTATTGATTGTAGATCCAAGCAAATTGAAATCTTTGACAACTATAATCTTTTCTCTGGTTATGTGATGTTACTTATTGGTAATTTTATGAGGGTTTTCATTCTCTTACATTGAGACTCAATCAATACTATAAGCTACTGTCCTTGATATTTATCAGTAAATATTTTAAGTCTTCTTCAATTATAGCAAGCAAGGTTGTGTAATCTGTATATTGAAGCTTGTTGTCTTCCTTTAACCATGATGCAAAATTCTTCTTCATATAATCCATTTCCCCAGATTATTTGTTCAGCATACAAGTTGAATAGATATGTCAGAAGGATATAATCCTGACACACACTTTTCTGATTTTAAAACCATTCAGTATTCCATTGCTATGTTCTAACAATTGCCTCTTGATCTAGTTACAGTCTTCTCATTAGCACAGTGAAGGATTCTGGAATTCCCATTCTCTTCAGTGTTATCCACAATGTTATCATAACAACAATGTGGGTTGCTACAATAACCATAGTTGAATGTGTTTTTCCTAGTCTTTCTAGAACTGACTTCTTTCAGTCAAGATTCATCTGATGTTAGCAATGATATCCCTCCTTCCAGACCCTCTCCTAAATCCAGCCTGAATTTTTAACAGCTCCTTGTCAATGTACTGCTACAGCCATTTTGAATTATGCTAAATAATATTTTATTTATTTGCATGTCATATTAATGTTGTTGTGCAACATTTTCTCACTCCATTGGGTCACTTTTATTTGGATTCGGCACAAATATGCATCTCTGACAATCAGTTAGCCAGGTAGCTCTCTTCCAAATTTCTTGGCACCTCTAAGGCTCCATCAATTTGTTAAAATTTGTTCCATTGACTTCTGGAGCAGTATCATTTATTCTTGACTTATATGTCAGTTTGTGGTAACTGTGATGGCTTGTGTTTTGCTGTAATTCTGGAATCTATGTCATGGGTATTTAAAATATCAGCAAGGTCACCCAGGGTGGACAGATTTTAGTTGAGCTTCCAGATGGATACAGAGTAGGAAGAAGGAGAGATAGATGACTTCTGAATACTTAGTCACTGAAAGCCATATGAATAACAGTGGAAAACTGTCAGCACCAGATTATTGAATATTGAAACATGATGAAGAGCACGATAATGTTGTCAGATAATTGCCGTAAGATGAGCCCCTCTGGTTGGCAGGTCTTAAAAATATGACTGGGGAAGAGCTGCCTCCTCAAACTAGAGTTGACCTTGAGGACAGAAAATGGAATAAAGTCTTCAAGACCTTCAGGCTAATAGGGCACAAATCAAAATGGAAAGAAAGAACTGTATATGTCCTTTAATAATTGGAACATGGAAAGTACAAAGTATGAAACTAGAAAAATTGGAAATTATATTAAATAAAGTGGATTGCATAAACATCAGTATCCAAGGTATTATTGAGCTGAAATGGACCAGAACTGGCCATTTTTAAAATGGCAATAACATGGTTTACTATGCTGAAAATGACAAATTGAGAGGGAACAGCATAGCATTCATCATTAAAAAGAACATATCAAGATCTGCATTGAAGTACAATGCTGCTTGTGATAGGATAATATCCACATGCCTAAAAGGAAGATGAGTCAATATTACAATAATACTACTATAACCACTAAAGCCAGTGATAATGAAGAATTCCATCAACTTCTTCAGTCTGAAACTGATCAAACATTGATCAAGTGATTACATATTGATAATTACTTATGATTGGAATACTAAGGTTGGAAGGATTAATATTTGGAAAATATGTCCTTGATGATATGCTGGAGATCATATGACAGAATTTTGAAAGACCAATAACTCCTTTGAAAAACCTCATTTAAACAACACAAAAGATGATGGTACACATGGATCTCATCAGATGGAATACACAGAAATCAAATTGACTACATTTGTGGAAAAGCTCCATATCCTCAGCCCAAACAAGGTTAAGGGTAGACTATGAAACAGGTCATCAATTGCTCATGCTCATGTTTAGGCTGAGTTTGAAAAAAATTTAAACAAATCCACTAGAGCCAAAATATGACCTTGAACATATACCTCCTGAATTTAGAGATCCTCTCAAGAACATATTTGATTTATTGGACACCAAAGGCTAAAGACCAGAAGAATAATGGGGTGACATCAAGAAAATCGTGCAGGAAAAAAGCAAAGGGTCATTAGACAAGAAAGAAGGAAACAAAAACAAAATATATGTCACAAGAGACTCTGAAACTTGCTTTCCACATGGAAATTTTAAAGCAAATGGAATAAATCAGGAGATAAAATAACTAATTAGAAAATTTTAAAAGGCAGCTCATGAAGACAAAATCAAATATTATAATGGAATGTGGAAAGACCTGGGATTATATATATATAGAGAGAGAGTAGAACATGCTCAGTGTTTCGCAAGCTGAGGGAACTAAAGAAAAAATTCAAGCCTCAACTTTTAATATTTAAGGGTTCCATGGGAAAATTTTTGAAGGATGCAGAAAGCATCAAAAGAAGATGGAAATAATGCAGAGTGTCACTGTAACAGAAAGAGGTGGTTAATGTTCAATCATTTCAAGAGGTAGCATATGATAAGGAAGTCCAAGGAGCACTGAAGGGATTGACAAAGAACAAGTCTACAGAAATTGATGGAATGCAAATTGAAATATTTCAGCAAACAATGCAGTACAGGAGGCACTCACTCATCTTTGCCAAGAAATTTGGAAGAAAACTACATGACTTGAAGAGATCCATATTTATGCACATTCGAAAGAGAGATGACCAAATATAATGTGGAAACCATTTGACAATATCATTAATAACCAATGCAAGAAATTTTTGCTAAAGATGAGCTAGAATTTCCAGACGTTCAAGCCAGATTCAGAAGAGAATGTGCAATGAGGGATATTATTGCTGATGCCAGATAGATCTTGCATAGACTTTTCATTGTGTGGATCATGACAGGTTATAGACAATATTCCAGAGAATGAGTACTCTGGAACACTTAATTATGCTCATGAGGAACCTGTATATACACCAAGCGGCAGTTGTTCAAATAGAACAAGGGAACACTGAATGGTTTAAAATTAGGAAAGGTGTGCTCCCAGGTTGTATTCTTTCACCATACTTATTCAGTTCATATGCTGATCAAATAATCGGAGAAGCCATATTATATGAAGAAAAACATGGCATCAGGATTGGAAGAAGACTAATTTAAAATTGTGATATGCAAATGACACAACCTTGCTTGCTGAAAGTGATTGTTGTTGTTATTGTTAGGTGCCATCGAGTCGGTACCGAACCATAATGACATTATGCACATCAGAACAAAACACTGCCAGATCCTGGCCAACATCACTATTGTTGCTCCTCTTGAGTCCATCAATGCTGCCACTTGGCCAATCCATCTCGTTGGGGTCTTCCTCTTTTCCTCTGACTCACCACCTTACCAAACATGATATCCTTCTCGTGTGACTGCTCCCTGCTGACAATATGTCCAAAGTATGAAAGATGAAATTTGGTCATCTTAGAAGCTAAGGAGCACTCTGGCTGCACTTCTTCCAAAATGGATCTATAGGTTCTTTTGGTAGCCCATGGTGCTTTAAATATTCTCCTCCAACACCATAATTCAAAGACATCAATTCTTCTACAGTCTTCCTTATTCACTGTCCAGCTTTCACAAGCATATGAGGTTAGTGAAAATACCACAGCTTGGGTCAGGTGCACCTTAACCCTCAAGCTGACATCTTTGCTCTTCAACACTTTAAAAGGTCTTGTGCAACAGATTTGATTAATGCAAAATTTCATTTTATTTCTTGATTGCTGCTTCCTTTAGTGTTGATAGTTGATCCAAGAAGAATGAAGTCCTTGATAACTTCAATCTTTTCCCTGTTGATTAGAATGTTGTTTACTGGTCCAGTGGTGAGGATTTTTGTTTTCTTTACATTGAGATCTACTCCATACCGAAGGCTGTGCTCTTTGATTTTCATCAGTAAATGTTTTAAGTCCTCTTTACTTTAAGCAAACAAGGTTGTATTATCTGCATATCGCAGATTGTTAATGAGTCTTCCTCCAATCCTGATTCCATGTTTTTCTTCATAGAACCCAGCTTCTGGGATGATTTGTTCAGCACACAGGTTGAATAAGTATGGTGAAAGAATATAACCTTGTCACACACCTTTCTTAATTTTAAAACATTCAGTGTTTACATGTTCTGTTTGAACAACTGCTTCTTGGTCCATGTAACAGATTCCTCATGAGCACAACTAAGTGTTCCAGAATACTCATACTTCACAATGTTGTCCATAGCTTGTCATGAACCACACAATCAAAAGCCTTTGCATAGTCAATAAAGCATAGGTAAACATCTTTCTGATATTCTCTGCTTTCATCCAAGATACATTGGACATCAGCAATGATATCCCTCGTTCCATGGCCTCTTCTGAATCTGGCTTGAACCTCTGGAAGTTTTCTGTCAATGTTTGATTGTAGCCATTTCTGTATTACCTTCAGCAAAATTTTACTAGCATGAGATATCAAAGAGATTGTCCGATGATTTCCGCATTCCCTAGGGTCACCTTTCTTTGGAATGTGCACAAATATGGTTCTCTTCCAATCAGTCGACCAGATAGTTGTCTTCCAAATTTCTTGGCAGAGATGAGTGAGTGCCTCCTGTGCCACCTCACTTACTTGAAATATTTCAATTTGTATTCCATCAATTCCTGGTGGCTTGTTCTTTGTCAATTCCTTCAGTGCACCTTGGACTTCCTCCCTAAGTATCATTGGTTCTTGATCATATGCTATCTCTTGAAATGGTTGAACATTAACCATTTCCTTTTGGTAGAGGGAGTCTGCATTCCTTCCATCTTCTCTTGATGCTTGCTGCATCATTCAGTAATTTGCCCAGAGAATCTTTCAATAATGAAAGTCAAGGCTTGAATTTTTTCTTCAGTTCCCCCAGCTTGAGAAATGCTGAGCATGTTCTTCCTTTTTGGTATTCTGATTCCAGATTTTTGCACATTTTATTGTAATATTTAGCTTTATCTTCTTGAGCTGATCTTTGATTTTATTTTTATCTCTTGGACCTCCCCATTTCTTCTATTTTCTTTAGCATCTCTGTACTGGAGAGCAAGTTTCATTGTCTCTTCTGACATCTATTTTAACCCTTTCCTTTTTTCTTGTTTTCTCAGTGACTTTTTGCTTTCTTCATGTTTGATGTTCTTCATGTCATCCCACAACTCTTCTGGTCTTCAGTCTTTAGTGCTTAATGTATCAAATCTGTTCTTCAGATGATCTTTAAATTCAGGTGGGATATATTCAAGATCATATTTTGGCTTTCGTGGACCTGTTTTCATTTTCTTCAGCTTCAGTTTGAATTTGCCTATGAGTAATTGATGGTCTGTTCTACAGTCTGTTCCTGGCCTTGTGTTCACTGATCATATGGAGTTTTTCCATCTTCTCTTTTCACAGATGTAGTCAATTTGATATCTATGTTTTCATCTGGCAAGGTCTATGTATATAGTCATCTGTTATACCGTCTAAAGAAGGTATTTGAAATGAACAAATCTTTACTTTTGCAGAATTCTATCATGCATTCTCCTGCATCATTTCTATCACCAAGGCCATATTTTCCAACTACTGGTCCTTCCTCTTTGCTCCCAACCTATGCATTCCAATCACCAGTAATGATCAATTTATAGTGATTGCATGTTTGATCAATTTCAGATTGAAGACATTAGTAGAATTTTATTTTGCCCTAACTAGAGGTAGTGGTTGGTGCATAAATTTGAATAATAGTGGCATTAACTGGGCCTCCCTGCAGGCAGGTGGATATTATCCGATCACAGACAGGGTTGTACCTCATGACTAATCTGGATATAATCTTTTTGACAATGAGTGTAACACCATCCCTCTTCAATTTGTCATTTCCAGCATATAAACCATGTGGTTATTAGATTCAAAAAGGCCAATACCAATATATCTTAGCTCACTAATGCCTAAGATATTAATGTTTATGTGTTCCATTTGGTTTTTGACAACTTCCAGTTTTCCCAAGTTGATATCCTTATTCTTCAACATTTAAAAAATTTATTGGGCAACAGATTTGCTTAATGCAATACATCGTCTGATTTCTTGACTGCTGCTTCCATAAGTGTTGATAGTTGATCCAAGGAGAATGAAGTCCTTCACAACTTCAATCTTTTCTCCATTGATAAGAATGTTGTTTTTTGGTCCAATGGTGAGGATTTTTGTTTTCTTTACATTGAGGTGTAATCCATACTAAAGGCTGTGCTCTTTGATATTCATCAGTAAATACTTTAAGCCCTCTTTACTTGCAGCAAGCAAGGTTATATCCTGTGTATATCAAAGTTTGCTAATGAGTCTTCCTCCAAACCTTATGCCACGTTTATCTTCATATAACCCAGCTTCTCAGATTATTTTTTAGGTAAGTATGGTGAAAGAATACAACCCTGTTGTACATCTTGCTTAATTTTAAAACATCCAGTGGCCCCATGTAAAAGTCAAAGGTCAGTGAAATTGAGAAAATTGTCAATGGGACTGATCGACATAATAGTCACAACATTGAGGCCAACACTGTTAATGATCATGACACTGGTAGAGTACTAGTCAATGTTTCATGATGTTAAACATGAGTTTGTCATGATTCAGAACTGACTCTATGACAACTAATAATATTTGTACCTATGACACTGATTTTCCATTTAAGTTCCCGACAATATGATTAATTTCTCACTTTTTATCTTTTTGACCCTGAAATTTACCCCATACATGTGTTTTAACCCCTATTTTATATAAAGTAAAACAAAGGTAAGAGATATTTCTTCTGTGTTATTGTTGTTGTTAAATGCCGTTGAGATGGTTCCAACTCATAATGACCCTGTATTGGGTTTCTGAGGAGTGACTGGTGAGCTTGAACTTCTGACCTTGTGGTTCAAACTCATTCTACAGTCTAGCACGTTAACCTAAAGTGTCACACCCCCTGTTTTATATAAAAGAAAATGAAGGTTCAGATATATGTCTTCTCTAAGTCATACAAAGAGAAAAACTACAATGGCCTTAAGGTTCAGGTCAATTTAATGTCATAGCAGTATATAAAGACATGTATTCAATCAGAAGGAAATGTTTTGATCTCCTAGAAATGCTTGGCGAGCTCTATGTTTAATTAAAGCAAAGTGTTTGTCTCCCTTAAATACATGGATGTTTGTGTGGTTGTTATTAGGTACCATACAGTCGGTTCCAACATTTAGCAGCCCTATGTGCAATGAAATAAAACGGTGTCTAGTACTGCACCATTCTTAAAATCTTGCTATGTGTCATCTCATTGTTCCAGCCACTGTGTCAATCCATCTATAAATGATGGATTTTTTCACTGACCTTCTACTTTGCCAGGCATGATGTCCTTCTCCATGGACTGGTCCCTCCTGATATTATGCCCAAAGTATGTTAGATGTATTCTCTCCAACTGCATTTCTAAAGACTATTCTGGGGGGGTCAATGGTGTATTGAAAGTTCTTTGCAAACATCATAATTCAAAAGCATCAATTCTTCTTCAGTCTTTCTTATTCAATGTGCAGCTTTTTAAAACATATGTTGCTGTGGCTGTTAAGCATTATTGAGTCAATCCTAACTCATAGAAACCCTATGAGAACAGGGTTTCTGAGGAGTGGCTATTGGGTTTGAACCTTTTTGTTAGCAGTCCAGAGGTTATCCTTCAGTGCCACACCAGGACTCTCTAAGGCATTTGAAGCAATTGAACCTACCATGATTTGGGTCAGGCTCAGTTTAGTTCAGATGTGTCATTTGTGATTTTAAACACTTTTAAGTGATCTTTAGCAACAGAGTTACCCAAAGCACTACATCATTTTATTTCTTGATTGCTGCTTTTAAGATAGTCAATAAATGCAATCTGTTTGAATTCCTTTTCCATAGTCTATGCATGACGCCTAAGTGGACCGGTTTACCTGTGATAATGGTTATATCATTTTCCTGTAAATTATGAAGGAACTTCAAAAATGGAATTTTGAAAATATCTAATTAAAAGCAATGGAATTTCTTATAACAAGGTTAATTGTATCTTTGATCATATTTCACTTAAAAATCTGGAATTTAGTATACAAATTCATATTTTTCCCTCCAAATTGCCTGTATTGTTACTCTTGGACCCATATCTTTGGCATTACTTTTAATTATTATGAAAGAAATGTTGCAATTTCTTGCTAAGTTTGGCATTACTTTTAATTATTATGAAAGAAATGTTGCAATTTCTTGCTAAGTCAATCTCACTTCTTGTGGTCATTATAAACAACCCCAATTCTGCAATTATATCTGCTCTGTCATCATTATCCAACTCTACCAGACTTTTAAAACACATTTGGTGTACAAACTGAGTTGATAGCTGAAAGTTCAGTAGTTAAAGTCTGCCATGGATGAAAGATGAAGCTTTCTGACCCCATAAAGATGTACAGCCTCAGAAACTCTATACAGTGTGGCTATTAATTAGAACTGACTCAGTGGCACACAACCATCATCACCACCAGATACTTTATCATTTGTTTTTATCTTTAAAAAATATTTAGGATTTTGATGGCAGCTACGGTATAGATGCAGTGAGGTTCACCATTAGCAATACCACTGAATACCAGGAAAATCAGATCCAGAGCAGAGCTTCAAAAATCAGAACCATATATGTAGGAATATTTTTAAAGTTTAAAGGTGTATAGCTAGTGGAACTTGAAGCAGAGGTAAGAAATTATGTATTTTTTAATCTGCTGGGCTTGGTGGTCAAGAGCCAACAACTTGGGCAAGACCAAATAGGAAGACTAAGCGAGGGAACAGACAAACCACAGAAAATTGTCATGGAAACCTCAGTCCAAAGGTGGACAATACACTTTGTCGGTTTTGCTTTGTTCTGATTTTCTTTTTCTTTTTTTTAAATCTGTTCATTGTCCCCACCCACACCCTGCTGTTTGTGTACCTCCATTCTGGTGACTGGAGGGGGTACCTGAGTGAGTGAACACCCCACACCCTCACCACTAGTGGGTTCTTTGGCTATGCAAGTGCACAGATATTTTCAGCCTAAGAGCCGGCCCTGAACTTTTTTTTTTTTTTTTAATACAGAAAATGCCAGAAAAAGGGTTTCAGAGAGGAAAGTGAGAGTTTAAAAATAAAACAGGCAGAAAATTAATTGAAATTAAATCTTGAGGTATAGCATAACAACAAACAGTGGCATCTCAAAATCTATCAGACAGCTTTGGAGGCAAAAAGCTAAAAAAAGGACATTAAAGCCATACTCATATTAGTATACAGATTTTTTTTTTTTCTTTCTTCTTCTCTCCCTCCTCTCCCTTTTCTGCAATTATAGCCTATAGTATCCAGTCTAGTTTTTTTGTTCTTGTTGTTTTTGTGTGGTTTTCTTTGTTGTTGTTATTTATTTTTGCTGTTGCTATTTTGCTGTTTTATGCTCCACCTTCTACCTTTGGGGGACTCTTTCTCTCCCTATATTATACAAGAAGAATCAGAAACTGCTGTTATAGGACCAAGCTATAATCACATTCTATAAAACACTAAACTCCAGTCAAGAATCAATACCAACTGCCATATACCAGAGAGACAGACAAAACCTGTGAAAGTTACTCTGAGTTAAGCAATAAGAAGAGTGAAAAGGGAAGTCAACATTCAGATCACATCTACCTGGAAGCAATCAGAAACCATAAAAAATACCAAAACACACATCCAATTAAGTATTAAGGCCACTGATAAACACTAAACATGTGCAAGAAGCAAAAGCAGATGACCATATCAGCACATGTCCAAAGACAAGATAAAATGTCTGAGATAAATGACCTAGAGGTAGACCCGGACTCCATTCTAGAAGGAAGGCAGGCCTTGGAAATGCCTGAGAAGGAATTCAGAAAAATGATTATAAAATGTTTCAGAACACTTTACAATGGAGTTGAGAAAAATAAGGAAGAAGTCAGGAAAGCACTACAATAACAGTCAAGATAGATACATCATTGGAAATAATTCAAAACCTACAGAAAGAGGTCCAAATGATAAATAATAGAATATCAGAAATAGACAATACACTGAAAAGGCAGAGGAGTAGAATAGAAGAGACGGAAGGCAGAACCAGTGATCTGGAAGACAAATCTCACAATACCACTAAGATAGAAGAACAAACAGAAAAAAGGATAAAAAATCTGAAAAAGATCTAAGATTCAGGTTGGACAATATGAAGAGGAATAACTTAAGAATTATCGGCATTCCAGAACAAGAAGAATCACACAAGTCCACAGAGAAAATAGTTGAAGAAGTGCTGGAAGAAAATTTCTCTAGCATCCTAGAAAATGAAAAGATAAGCATTCAAAAAACTCAATGAACACTGAGAATGATAAACCACAAAAGAAAATAACTGAGACATATCATAATCAAGCTCTCCAGAATCAAAGATAAGGAGACACTCCTGAAAGCAGTTACGAAAAAGAGGAGTGTTACATATAAAGACAAGCAAGTCAGATTAAGTTTGGATCTCTCAGACTCTTTTCTAAAACATATAAGAAACTGTAACACGTCTTCAAGAAAAAAAAACAAATAAGCTAATTTAAAAAAAAGGGTACAGGACATAAATAGACACTTCACCAAGAAAGAGATACAGGTAGCCAACAAACATATGAAGAAATGTTCACGATTACTAGCCATTAGAGAGATGCAAATCAAAACAACAATGAGATATTATCTCACACCAGTAATAACAGCAAAAATCAAAAAAGTAGAGGACAATAAATGCTGGCAAGATGTGGAGAGACTGGGACATTCCTGTATTGCTGGTAGGATTGCAAAATGGCCCAACCACTCAGGAAAACAATATGGTGCTTTCTCAGAAGGGTGGAAAAAGAAATACCTTTTGATCCAGCAATTCCTCTACTTGGTATTGATCCACAAGAAATATGAGCCATAACATGAATAGATATATGCACACCAATGTTCATAATAGCACTATTTACAATAGCAAACAGACAGAGGCACCCTAACTGCTCAACAACAGAAAAATTGATAAACAAACAGTGGTACATACACACAAGGAAAATTATGCTACCTTGAAGAATAACAAGGAAACTGAAAGCCACCGCATAACATGGATGAACTTTGAGGACATTATGTTGAGTGAAATTAATCAGTCACACAGGGAGAAATACTGCATAAGACCACTACTGTAAAAGACTAAGAAAAATAACCCAAACTAAAGGAGGGAGGGGATACTTTGTTGGTTACTGAGAGGCATGGATTGGGGTGAGGGGAGGAAGGGGAAGATGGAGCACTGGGTAGGGTATAGACACAGGATAGTTTGAGTGCTAGGGAGGGGACAATACATAAGAAGGGGGAGAGAAATGAAAGAACAAAGCAGACAGGCAAACAATTAGGCAGGTTTGCATGGGTTATGTGGGACAGAGGTAAAGAATGATGTATGCACAACCTTGGAACAACAGGGCTCTAGGATACAGGGATTGAGACATGGTTAGAATGAGGAAAAGGGGGGAAATAATGTTAACATACTTGGTTATCTTTTGAATCTTGTTTTCCCTGGCATACCATTATAAAATAGACACTGGAGGGGGATAGAAAGGAATAGTCAGAAATATCACCATAGAAAGCTTGTAAGTCTGTCTTCTGCCCATAACTAATCAGAATACCTAAAATGGGGCTACAACATGCCCAGTGAAAGAGGCTTTTTGTGGAGCCTCTGCATTACATAAGACCATGAGTGGAATCCTGAACCGCATCCAGAATCTTCTGAAGTTGGAAATTTCCACATGAAAGGATAAGCATACCATTCTAGAGCTGCTAGAAGACCAGAAGATACTTCTTGAAAGGAAGACTGACAGGAAAAATACAAACCAATATATGCAGTCCAACTGATTACTACAAGAGCAAGGAAGTTGCTTGCCCAGGAGACATCAAAGTAAGTGGTAGGGTCCCCTAAGGGAAACCCCTTCCAAGACTAAAGCTAAGTGGGAATATACACTCTGATTGGTGCCTATGTTCATCACCAATAAGTGGAAGTGTGGGAAAAACAGCAATGAAGCTGCGAGCTAATCCTTACAAAGATCAATAGACTCCTGTGAACCCAGGTGGAAACCTTGTTGGTCAGCAGTATGGCAAGACCTGGGGACTTTTCGGCCCAGAGTCAGTGACATAGCCACAAAGCACTAGTTGATAAGAAGGGATAAGTTGATAAGAAAAGAGGGCATATGCATAAGAATACCCACACTTGCAGATAATACCCACTTGACCTGATTTCAATGACTAGATGATTAGAGTTCAACTAGAAGAAGAAAGAAAAGGAAAAAGGGAGTAATCTGATATAATTTGATGAACTTGACCTTCACCTATAGATGCAGTAGCTCAAAAGAGGGAACAAATCTCTACAGCAAGGATCATTCCCAACCCATTAATACACAGAGTGGATAGGATGGGCAACTTGGACATTGGTTACTCAAAATGGGAGGGCTAAAAAATGGCAAGCCAGATCTTCGAAGCGGCGAGATCTTAGAAGCAGTGAGGTCTAACCACTACACTACCAGGCCTTGCTCCTTCAAGATGGCGGATCGGGTAGACGTGTAGTAAGGAGCTCGGTCAACAACAACCTAGAACATTAGGACAAGAGGGCTCACGAGATGGTGTGGGAACTCTGAAACAAATATAAAGGTATGTTTGGAG